>NW_028123482.1:0-411108 GCF_965194805.1 Balaenoptera borealis | reverse complement strand
TTACACCCACTTGACTCATTTACAGAGAGATATCAATACATAGCTTTGAAGATTCTTCCTAGTCAGGTATATTCTTGGGCGGTGAATAGGGGGTGTCGAGTCCAGTTCACTGAGCAAGGAGTAGGTCTTGTCTATTACATATTGGGTTTATGGAACGGTATCTGAGCTAATTTGAAACCCTTGTTTTCTACCTCACCCGACCTCACCTTTCCCGTTAAGCAGCCATAGTGTGTTTTGTAAACGTGTGACGCTGTTCTGTTTTGTAATTCAGTTCAAGTGTAGCGGTTTTTACATTCCCTCTCTAAGTGATATCTTATGATAAGTGTCTTTTTCTGTGTGACTTATTTCACTTAGAATCATCGTACCTAAATCCTCTCATCATGCTGCTACTAGCCTTATGACGTTAATTTCATGGCTGAGTGATATGCCATTGTACATAAGGACCACAACTTCCTTATCCATTTTTCTCTTTCCTGGGATATTTAAGGTGTAACGAAGTGGAGGTTCTTGTCAACAGAGCAGCCCTAAACTTTGGGGTGCCTGTGTCTTGCTGATTTTTAGTTTTCCCAATTTATACGCCCATGAGTGGAAGTGCCTTATGCTCTCTATGCTGAGTTCTTTAGATGTTTCAGGAAACACCGTACACTTCTCCAGAGTGGCTGTTGGCAATTTACATCCCGCCCATCAGCGTAGTAAGGCTCCCGTTTCTCCATGGCCTGTCCTGCATTTCTGGTTTTGACACTTTATTCAGCATGGCCCTTTTGACCGATGGGAAGTGAGACTTCTTTGTAGCGCTGATTTGCCTTTCCAGGTTGCTTGGTTGGCCAAAAAGGGCCTATGCGTTTTTTCCTGAATATATTCAGGAAAAAACGCATAGGCCCTTTTTGGCCAAGGGCATCATGGTCGAGGTTTTGCCGCTTTTCCTGTGCTTTAAAGGCGATTCGACTCTACCTCCTGAAATCTGTTTCCTGCAATTCTGCCTTGCTTTCAAATCCTCCTCGTTGCCTTCCCTCAATATATTTGTGGACGAGAGTTATCATTTATAACTCTGCAGGTTTGTGAATTGCAGTGCCCCTGAGCTCGATTTTTCAACTCGTTTTTTTGGGAGCTGGCCGCAAAAGCACAGGATTGCTTCAGGCCCTGTTCTGCTTCCGGGCGGCAGGCTGAGCCTGTGGTTAATTCTTCTTCCTGATGGGAAAATAGAGTGACCTGTGCCTGTCCCAACACCTAGAGCTAGTCTCTCACTGGTTCCCCCTCTTCCCGTTCATCCTCAGGACAATTTGCAACCTGTACGGAACAGGAGGTTGAAGGTGCTGATTCTCGAAGGAGGGAGATTGCTAGTAAAGCGGCTGTAATGGCCAACCCGAGCACAAGGAGATGAGAAATGAGGTGCGTTTTCGAAACCTTTCCCGATCACACGGTGTACCATCTTCTGGGTTTCTCATGCATGTTTTCGATGTAGGAAGATGCCCTTGAACCTGGAGATTTTGGACCCATGGGATGGATACCACGCAGTATTACTTTAAAGGGTCTGCGTTTGCTCACCCAACCTCACCAAACCTCTCAGCCCCAAGAGTGTCCACCCTTATGTCTCAATCAGCTGTGGGTCTAGAGATGGTCAATAAAGGTGGCATCACAGCCCCTGAACGAATTTTGTAAGAATTTCTCTCTCTTTCACTGTCTTTGTTTCACGGGTTTTTAAAAGTAATTGATTTTTATAATGGGGTTTAGCTGCTTTTCACTGCTGTGTTTATGCTGCTTTACACCCACTTGACTCATTTACAGAGAGATATCAATACATAGCTTTGAAGATTCTTCCTTGTCAGATATATTCTTGGGTGGTGAATAGGGGGTGTCGAGTCCAGTTCACTGAGCAAGGAGTAGGTCTTGTCTATTACATATTGGGTTTATTGAACGGTATCTGAGCTAATTTGAAACCCTTGTTTTCTGCCTCACCCAACCTCACCTTTCCCGTTAAGCAGCCATAGTGTGTTTTGTAAACGTGTGTCTCTGTTCTGTTTTGTAATTCAGTTCAAGTGTAGCGGTCTTTACATTCCCTCTATAAGTGATATCTTATGATAAGTGTCGTTTTCTGGTTGACTTATTTCACTTAGAATCGTCGTACCTAAATCCACTCATCATGCTGCTACTAGCCTTATGACGTTGATTTCATGGCTGAGTGATATTCCATTGAACATAAGGACCACAACTTCTTTATCCATTTTTTTCTTTCCTGGGATATTTAAGGTGTAACGAAGTGGAGGTTCTTGTCAACAGAGCAGCCCTAAACTTTGGGGTGCCTGTGTCTTGCTGATTTTTAGTTTTCCCAATTTATACGCCCATGAGTGGAAGTGCCCTATGTTCTCTAAGCTGAGTTTTTTAGAGGTTTCAGGACACACTGTACACTTCTGCAGAGTGGCTGTTGGCAATTTACATGCCGCCCATCAGCGTAGCAAGGCTCCCGTTTCTCCATGGCCTGTCCTGCATTTCTGGTTTTGACACTTTATTCAGCATGGCCCTTTTGACCGATGGGAAGCGAGACTTCTTTGTAGCGCTGATTTGCCTTTCCAGGTTGCTTGGTTGGCCAAAAAGGGCGTCTGCTTTTTTTCCTGAATATATTCAGGAAAAAACGCAGACGCCCTTTTTGGCCAAGGGCATCATGGTCGAGGTTTTGCCGCTTTTCCTGTGCTTTAAAGGCGATTTGAATCTACCTCCTGAAATCTGTTTCCTGCAATTCTGACTTGCTTTCAAATCCTCTTCGTTGCCTTTCCTCAATATATTTGTGGACGAGAGTTATCATTTCTAACTCTGCAGGTTTGTGAATTGCAGTGCCCCTGAGCTCGATTTTTCAACTCGTTTTTTTGGGAGCTGGCCGCAAAAGCGCAGGATTGCTTCAGGCCCTGTTCTGCTTCCGGGCGGCAGGCTGAGCCTGTGGTTAATTCTTCTTCCTGATGGGAAAATAGAGTGACCTGTGCCTGTCCCAACACCTAGAGCTAGTCTCTCACTGGTTCCCCCTCTTCCCGTTCATCCTCAGGACAATTTGCAACCTGTACGGAACAGGAGGTTGAAGGTGCTGATTCTCGAAGGAGGGAGATTGCTAGTAAAGCGGCTGTAATGGCCAACCCGAGCACAAGGAGATGAGAAATGAGGTGCGTTTTCGAAACCTTTCCCGATCACACGGTGTACCATCTTCTGGGTTTCTCATGCATGTTTTTGTTATAGGAAGATGCCCTTGAACTTGGAGATTTGGGACCCATGGGATGGGTACCACGCAGTATTACTTTAAAGGGCCTGCGTTTCCTCAACCAACCTGACCAAACCTCTCAGCCACAAGAGTGTCCACCCTTATGTCTCAATCAGCTGTGGGTCTAGAGATGGTCAATCCAGGTGGCATCACAGCCCCTGAACGAATATTGTAAGAATTTCTCTCTCTTTCACTGTCTTTGTTTCACGGGTTTTTAAAAGTAATTGATTTTTATAATGGGGTTTAGCTGCTTTTCACTGCTGTTTTTATGCTGCTTTACACCCACTTGACTCACTTACAGAGAGATATCAATACATAGCTTTGAAGATTCTTCCTAGTCAGATATATTCTTGGGCGGTGAATAGGGGTTTTTTGCATCCAGTTCACTGAGCAAGGAGTAGGTCTTGTCTATTACATATTGGGTTTATTGAACGGTATCTGAGCTAATTTGAAACCCTTGTTTTCTGCCTCACCCGACCTCACCTTTCCCGTTAAGCAGCCATAGTGTGTTTTGTAAACGTGTGACGCTGTTCTGTTTTGTAATTCAGTTCAAGTGTAGCGGTTTTTACATTCCCTCTATAAGTGATATCTTATGATAAGTGTCGTTTTCTGGTTGACTTATTTCACTTAGAATCGTCGTACCTAAATCCACTCATCATGCTGCTACTAGCCTTATGACGTTGATTTCCTGGCTGAGTGATATTCCATTGTACATAAGGACCACAACTTCTTTATCCATTTTTTTCTTTCCTGGCATATTTAAGGTGTAACGAAGTGGAGGTTCTTGTCAACAGAGCAGCCCTAAACTTTGGGGTGCCTGTGTCTTGCTGATTTTTACTTTTCCCAATTTATACACCCATGAGTGGAAGTGCCCTATGCTCTCTAAGCTGAGTTTTTTAGAGGTTTCAGGACACACCGTACACTTCTCCAGAGTGGCTGTTGGCAATTTACATCCCGCCCATCAGCGTAGCAAGGCTCCCGTTTCTCCATGGCCTGTCCTGCATTTCTGGTTTTGACACTTTATTCAGCATGGCCCTTTTGACCGATGGGAAGCGAGACTTCTTTGTAGCGCTGATTTGCCTTTCCAGGTTGCTTGGTTGGCCAAAAAGGGCGTATGAGTTTTTTCCTGAATATATTCAGGAAAAAACGCATACGCCCCTTTTGGCCAAGGGCATCATGGTCGAGGTTTTGCCGCCTTTCCTGTGCTTTAAAGGCGATTCGAATCTACCTCCTGAAATCTGTTTCCTGCAATTCTGCCTTGCTTTCAAATCCTCTTCGTTGCCTTCCCTCAATATATTTGTGGACGAGAGTTATCATTTCTAACTCTGCAGGTTTGTGAATTGCTGTGCCCCTGAGCTCCATTTTTCAACTCGCTTTCTTCGGAGCTGGCCGCAAAAGCGCAGGATTGCTTCAGGCCCTATTCTGGTTCCGGGCGGCAGGCTGAGCCTGTGGTTAATTCTTCTTCCTGATGGGAAAATAGAGTGACCTGTGCCTGTCCCAACACCTAGAGCTAGTCTCTCACTGGTTCCCCCTCTTCCCGTTCATCCTCAGGACAATTTGCAACCTGTACGGAACAGGAGGTTGAAGGTGCTGATTCTCCACGGAGGGAGATTGCTACTAACGCGGCTGGAATGGCCAACCCGAGCACAAGGAGATGAGAAATGAGGTGCGTTTTAGAAACCTTTCCCGATCACACGGTGTACCATCTTCTGGGTTTCTCATGCATGTTTTCGATGTAGGAAGATGCCCTTGAACCTGGAGATTTGGGACCCATGGGATGGGTACCATGCAGTATTACTTTAAAGGGTCTGCGTTTGCTCACCCAACCTCACCAAACCTCTCAGCCCCAAGAGTGTCCACCCTTATGTCTCAATCAGCTGTGGGTCTAGATATGGTCAATCCAGGTGGCATCACAGCCCCTGAACGAATTTTGTAAGAATTTCTCTCTCTTTCACTGTCTTTGTTTCACGGGATTTTAAAAGTAATTGATTTTTATAATGGGGTTTAGCTGCTTTTCACTGCTCTGTTTATGCTGCTTTACACCCACTTGACTCATTTACAGAGAGATATCAATACATAGCTTTGAAGATTCTTCCTAGTCAGGTATATTCTTGGGCGGTGAATAGGGGGTGTCGAGTCCAGTTCACTGAGCAAGGAGTAGGTCTTGTCTATTACATATTGGGTTTATGGAACGGTATCTGAGCTAATTTGAAACCCTTGTTTTCTACCTCACCTGACCTCACCATTCCCGTTAAGCAGCCATAGTGTGTTTTGTAAACGTGTGACGCTGTTCTGTTTTGTAATTCAGTTCAAGTGTAGCGGTTTTTACATTCCCTCTCTAAGTGATATCTTATGATAAGTGTCTTTTTCTGTGTGACTTATTTCACTTAGAATCATCGTACCTAAATCCTCTCATCATGCTGCTACTAGCCTTATGACGTTAATTTCATGGCTGAGTGATATGCCATTGTACATAAGGACCACAACTTCCTTATCCATTTTTCTCTTTCCTGGGATATTTAAGGTGTAACGAAGTGGAGGTTCTTGTCAACAGAGCAGCCCTAAACTTTGGGGTGCCTGTGTCTTGCTGATTTTTAGTTTTCCCAATTTATACGCCCATGAGTGGAAGTGCCTTATGCTCTCTATGCTGAGTTCTTTAGATGTTTCAGGAAACACCGTACACTTCTCCAGAGTGGCTGTTGGCAATTTACATCCCGCCCATCAGCGTAGTAAGGCTCCCGTTTCTCCATGGCCTGTCCTGCATTTCTGGTTTTGACACTTTATTCAGCATGGCCCTTTTGACCGATGGGAAGCGAGACTTCTTTGTAGCGCTGGTTTGCCTTTCCAGGTTGCTTGGTTGGCCAAAAAGGGCGTATGCGTTTTTTCCTGAATATATTCAGGAAAAAACGCATACGCCCTTTTTGGCCAAGGGCATCATGGTCGAGGTTTTGCCGCTTTTCCTGTGCTTTAAAGGCGATTCGACTCTACCTCCTGAAATCTGTTTCCTGCAATTCTGCCTTGCTTTCAAATCCTCCTCGTTGCCTTCCCTCAATATATTTGTGGACGAGAGTTATCATTTATAACTCTGCAGGTTTGTGAATTGCAGTGCCCCTGAGCTCGATTTTTCAACTCGTTTTTTTGGGAGCTGGCCGCAAAAGCACAGGATTGCTTCAGGCCCTGTTCTGCTTCCGGGCGGCAGGCTGAGCCTGTGGTTAATTCTTCTTCCTGATGGGAAAATAGAGTGACCTGTGCCTGTCCCAACACCTAGAGCTAGTCTCTCACTGGTTCCCCCTCTTCCCGTTCATCCTCAGGACAATTTGCAACCTGTACGGAACAGGAGGTTGAAGGTGCTGATTCTCGAAGGAGGGAGATTGCTAGTAAAGCGGCTGTAATGGCCAACCCGAGCACAAGGAGATGAGAAATGAGGTGCGTTTTCGAAACCTTTCCCGATCACACGGTGTACCATCTTCTGGGTTTCTCATGCATGTTTTTGTTATAGGAAGATGCCCTTGAACTTGGAGATTTGGGACCCATGGGATGGGTACCACGCAGTATTACTTTAAAGGGCCTGCGTTTCCTCAACCAACCTGACCAAACCTCTCAGCCCCAAGAGTGTCCACCCTTATGTCTCAATCAGCTGTGGGTCTAGAGATGGTCAATCCAGGTGGCATCACAGCCCCTGAACGAATATTGTAAGAATTTCTCTCTCTTTCACTGTCTTTGTTTCACGGGTTTTTAAAAGTAATTGATTTTTATAATGGGGTTTAGCTGCTTTTCACTGCTGTTTTTATGCTGCTTTACACCCACTTGACTCACTTACAGAGAGATATCAATACATAGCTTTGAAGATTCTTCCTAGTCAGATATATTCTTGGGCGGTGAATAGGGGTTTTTGCGTCCAGTTCACTGAGCAAGGAGTAGGTCTTGTCTATTACATATTGGGCTTATTGAACGGTATCTGAGCTAATTTGAAACCCTTGTTTTCTGCCTCACCCGACCTCACCTTTCCCGTTAAGCAGCCATAGTGTGTTTTGTAAACGTGTGTCTCTGTTCTGTTTTGTAATTCAGTTCAAGTGTAGCGGTTTTTACATTCCCTCTATAAGTGATATCTTATGATAAGTGTCGTTTTCTGGTTGACTTATTTCACTTAGAATCGTCGTACCTAAATCCACTCATCATGCTGCTACTAGCCTTATGACGTTGATTTCCTGGCTGAGTGATATTCCATTGTACATAAGGACCACAACTTCTTTATCCATTTTTTTCTTTCCTGGCATATTTAAGGTGTAACGAAGTGGAGGTTCTTGTCAACAGAGCAGCCCTAAACTTTGGGGTGCCTGTGTCTTGCTGATTTTTACTTTTCCCAATTTATACACCCATGAGTGGAAGTGCCCTATGCTCTCTAAGCTGAGTTTTTTAGAGGTTTCAGGACACACCGTACACTTCTCCAGAGTGGCTGTTGGCAATTTACATCCCGCCCATCAGCGTAGCAAGGCTCCCGTTTCTCCATGGCCTGTCCTGCATTTCTGGTTTTGACACTTTATTCAGCATGGCCCTTTTGACCGATGGGAAGCGAGACTTCTTTGTAGCGCTGATTTGCCTTTCCAGGTTGCTTGGTTGGCCAAAAAGGGCGTATGAGTTTTTTCCTGAATATATTCAGGAAAAAACGCATACGCCCCTTTTGGCCAAGGGCATCATGGTCGAGGTTTTGCCGCCTTTCCTGTGCTTTAAAGGCGATTCGAATCTACCTCCTGAAATCTGTTTCCTGCAATTCTGCCTTGCTTTCAAATCCTCTTCGTTGCCTTCCCTCAATATATTTGTGGACGAGAGTTATCATTTCTAACTCTGCAGGTTTGTGAATTGCTGTGCCCCTGAGCTCCATTTTTCAACTCGCTTTCTTCGGAGCTGGCCGCAAAAGCGCAGGATTGCTTCAGGCCCTATTCTGGTTCCGGGCGGCAGGCTGAGCCTGTGGTTAATTCTTCTTCCTGATGGGAAAATAGAGTGACCTGTGCCTGTCCCAACACCTAGAGCTAGTCTCTCACTGGTTCCCCCTCTTCCCGTTCATCCTCAGGACAATTTGCAACCTGTACGGAACAGGAGGTTGAAGGTGCTGATTCTCCACGGAGGGAGATTGCTACTAACGCGGCTGGAATGGCCAACCCGAGCACAAGGAGATGAGAAATGAGGTGCGTTTTAGAAACCTTTCCCGATCACACGGTGTACCATCTTCTGGGTTTCTCATGCATGTTTTCGATGTAGGAAGATGCCCTTGAACCTGGAGATTTGGGACCCATGGGATGGGTACCATGCAGTATTACTTTAAAGGGTCTGCGTTTGCTCACCCAACCTCACCAAACCTCTCAGCCCCAAGAGTGTCCACCCTTATGTCTCAATCAGCTGTGGGTCTAGATATGGTCAATCCAGGTGGCATCACAGCCCCTGAACGAATTTTGTAAGAATTTCTCTCTCTTTCACTGTCTTTGTTTCACGGGATTTTAAAAGTAATTGATTTTTATAATGGGGTTTAGCTGCTTTTCACTGCTCTGTTTATGCTGCTTTACACCCACTTGACTCATTTACAGAGAGATATCAATACATAGCTTTGAAGATTCTTCCTAGTCAGGTATATTCTTGGGCGGTGAATAGGGGGTGTCGAGTCCAGTTCACTGAGCAAGGAGTAGGTCTTGTCTATTACATATTGGGTTTATGGAACGGTATCTGAGCTAATTTGAAACCCTTGTTTTCTACCTCACCTGACCTCACCATTCCCGTTAAGCAGCCATAGTGTGTTTTGTAAACGTGTGACGCTGTTCTGTTTTGTAATTCAGTTCAAGTGTAGCGGTTTTTACATTCCCTCTCTAAGTGATATCTTATGATAAGTGTCTTTTTCTGTGTGACTTATTTCACTTAGAATCATCGTACCTAAATCCTCTCATCATGCTGCTACTAGCCTTATGACGTTAATTTCATGGCTGAGTGATATGCCATTGTACATAAGGACCACAACTTCCTTATCCATTTTTCTCTTTCCTGGGATATTTAAGGTGTAACGAAGTGGAGGTTCTTGTCAACAGAGCAGCCCTAAACTTTGGGGTGCCTGTGTCTTGCTGATTTTTAGTTTTCCCAATTTATACGCCCATGAGTGGAAGTGCCTTATGCTCTCTATGCTGAGTTCTTTAGATGTTTCAGGAAACACCGTACACTTCTCCAGAGTGGCTGTTGGCAATTTACATCCCGCCCATCAGCGTAGTAAGGCTCCCGTTTCTCCATGGCCTGTCCTGCATTTCTGGTTTTGACACTTTATTCAGCATGGCCCTTTTGACCGATGGGAAGCGAGACTTCTTTGTAGCGCTGGTTTGCCTTTCCAGGTTGCTTGGTTGGCCAAAAAGGGCGTATGCGTTTTTTCCTGAATATATTCAGGAAAAAACGCATACGCCCTTTTTGGCCAAGGGCATCATGGTCGAGGTTTTGCCGCTTTTCCTGTGCTTTAAAGGCGATTCGACTCTACCTCCTGAAATCTGTTTCCTGCAATTCTGCCTTGCTTTCAAATCCTCCTCGTTGCCTTCCCTCAATATATTTGTGGACGAGAGTTATCATTTATAACTCTGCAGGTTTGTGAATTGCAGTGCCCCTGAGCTCGATTTTTCAACTCGTTTTTTTGGGAGCTGGCCGCAAAAGCACAGGATTGCTTCAGGCCCTGTTCTGCTTCCGGGCGGCAGGCTGAGCCTGTGGTTAATTCTTCTTCCTGATGGGAAAATAGAGTGACCTGTGCCTGTCCCAACACCTAGAGCTAGTCTCTCACTGGTTCCCCCTCTTCCCGTTCATCCTCAGGACAATTTGCAACCTGTACGGAACAGGAGGTTGAAGGTGCTGATTCTCGAAGGAGGGAGATTGCTAGTAAAGCGGCTGTAATGGCCAACCCGAGCACAAGGAGATGAGAAATGAGGTGCGTTTTCGAAACCTTTCCCGATCACACGGTGTACCATCTTCTGGGTTTCTCATGCATGTTTTTGTTATAGGAAGATGCCCTTGAACTTGGAGATTTGGGACCCATGGGATGGGTACCACGCAGTATTACTTTAAAGGGCCTGCGTTTCCTCAACCAACCTGACCAAACCTCTCAGCCCCAAGAGTGTCCACCCTTATGTCTCAATCAGCTGTGGGTCTAGAGATGGTCAATCCAGGTGGCATCACAGCCCCTGAACGAATATTGTAAGAATTTCTCTCTCTTTCACTGTCTTTGTTTCACGGGTTTTTAAAAGTAATTGATTTTTATAATGGGGTTTAGCTGCTTTTCACTGCTGTTTTTATGCTGCTTTACACCCACTTGACTCACTTACAGAGAGATATCAATACATAGCTTTGAAGATTCTTCCTAGTCAGATATATTCTTGGGCGGTGAATAGGGGTTTTTGCGTCCAGTTCACTGAGCAAGGAGTAGGTCTTGTCTATTACATATTGGGCTTATTGAACGGTATCTGAGCTAATTTGAAACCCTTGTTTTCTGCCTCACCCGACCTCACCTTTCCCGTTAAGCAGCCATAGTGTGTTTTGTAAACGTGTGTCTCTGTTCTGTTTTGTAATTCAGTTCAAGTGTAGCGGTTTTTACATTCCCTCTATAAGTGATATCTTATGATAAGTGTCGTTTTCTGGTTGACTTATTTCACTTAGAATCGTCGTACCTAAATCCACTCATCATGCTGCTACTAGCCTTATGACGTTGATTTCCTGGCTGAGTGATATTCCATTGTACATAAGGACCACAACTTCTTTATCCATTTTTTTCTTTCCTGGCATATTTAAGGTGTAACGAAGTGGAGGTTCTTGTCAACAGAGCAGCCCTAAACTTTGGGGTGCCTGTGTCTTGCTGATTTTTACTTTTCCCAATTTATACACCCATGAGTGGAAGTGCCCTATGCTCTCTAAGCTGAGTTTTTTAGAGGTTTCAGGACACACCGTACACTTCTCCAGAGTGGCTGTTGGCAATTTACATCCCGCCCATCAGCGTAGCAAGGCTCCCGTTTCTCCATGGCCTGTCCTGCATTTCTGGTTTTGACACTTTATTCAGCATGGCCCTTTTGACCGATGGGAAGCGAGACTTCTTTGTAGCGCTGATTTGCCTTTCCAGGTTGCTTGGTTGGCCAAAAAGGGCGTATGCGTTTTTTCCTGAATATATTCAGGAAAAAACGCATACGCCCTTTTTGGCCAAGGGCATCATGGTCGAGGTTTTGCCGCCTTTCCTGTGCTTTAAAGGCGATTCGAATCTACCTCCTGAAATCTGTTTCCTGCAATTCTGCCTTGCTTTCAAATCCTCTTCGTTGCCTTCCCTCAATATATTTGTGGACGAGAGTTATCATTTCTAACTCTGCAGGTTTGTGAATTGCAGTGCCCCTGAGCTCCATTTTTCAACTCGCTTTCTTCGGAGCTGGCCGCAAAAGCGCAGGATTGCTTCAGGCCCTATTCTGGTTCCGGGCGGCAGGCTGAGCCTGTGGTTAATTCTTCTTCCTGATGGGAAAATAGAGTGACCTGTGCCTGTCCCAACACCTAGAGCTAGTCTCTCATTGGTTCCCCCTCTTCCCGTTCATCCTCAGGACAAATTGCAACCTGTACGGAACAGGAGGTTAAAGGTGCTGATTCTCCACGGAGGGAGATTGCTACTAACGTGGCTGGAATGGCGAACCCGAGCACAAGGAGATGAGAAATGAGGTGCGTTTTAGAAACCTTTCCCGATCACACGGTGTACCATCTTCTGGGTTTCTCATGCATGTTTTCGACGTAGGAAGATGCCCTTGAACCTGGAGATTTGGGACCCATGGGATGGGTACCATGCAGTATTACTTTAAAGGGTCTGCGTTTGCTCACCCAACCTCACCAAACCTCTCAGCCACAAGAGTGTCCACCCTTATGTCTCAATCAGCTGTGGGTCTAGATATGGTCAATCCAGGTGGCATCACAGCCCCTGAACGAATTTTGTAAGAATTTCTCTCTCTTTCACTGTCTTTGTTTCACGGGATTTTAAAAGTAATTGATTTTTATAATGGGGTTTAGCTGCTTTTCACTGCTCTGTTTATGCTGCTTTACACCCACTTGACTCATTTACAGAGAGATATCAATACATAGCTTTGAAGATTCTTCCTAGTCAGGTATATTCTTGGGCGGTGAATAGGGGGTGTCGAGTCCAGTTCACTGAGCAAGGAGTAGGTCTTGTCTATTACATATTGGGTTTATGGAACGGTATCTGAGCTCATTTGAAACCCTTGTTTTATGCATCACCCCACCTCACCTTTCCCGTTAAGCAGCCATAGTGTGTCTTCTAAACGTGTGACGCTGTTCTGTTTTGTAATTCAGTTCAAGTGTAGCGGTTTTTACATTCCCTCTCTAAGTGATATCTTATGATAAGTGTCTTTTTCTGTGTGACTTATTTCACTTAGAATCATCGTACCTAAATCCTCTCATCATGCTGCTACTAGCCTTATGACGTTAATTTCATGGCTGAGTGATATGCCATTGTACCTAAGGACCACAACTTCCTTTTCCATTTTTCTCTTTCCTGGGATATTTAAGGTGTAACGAAGTGGAGGTTCTTGTCAACAGAGCAGCCCTAAACTTTGGGGTGCCTGTGTCTTGCTGATTTTTAGTTTTCCCAATTTATACGCCCATGAGTGGAAGTGCCTTATTCTCTCTATGCTGAGTTCTTTAGATGTTTCAGGAAACACCGTACACTTCTCCAGAGTGGCTGTTGGCAATTTACATCCCGCCCATCAGCGTAGTAAGGCTCCCGTTTCTCCATGGCCTGTCCTGCATTTCTGGTTTTGACACTTTATTCAGCATGGCCCTTTTGACCGATGGGAAGCGAGACTTCTTTGTAGCGCTGATTTGCCTTTCCAGGTTGCTTGGTTGGCCAAAAAGGGCGTATGCGTTTTTTCCTGAATATATTCAGGAAAAAACGCATACGCCCTTTTTGGCCAAGGGCATCATGGTCGAGGTTTTGCCGCTTTTCCTGTGCTTTAAAGGCGATTCGACTCTACCTCCTGAAATCTGTTTCCTGCAATTCTGCCTTGCTTTCAAATCCTCCTCGTTGCCTTCCCTCAATATATTTGTGGACGAGAGTTATCATTTCTAACTCTGCAGGTTTGTGAATTGCAGTGCCCCTGAGCTCGATTTTTCAACTCGTTTTTTTGGGAGCTGGCCGCAAAAGCGCAGGATTGCTTCAGGCCCTGTTCTGCTTCCGGGCGGCAGGCTGAGCCTGTGGTTAATTCTTCTTCCTGATGGGAAAATAGAGTGACCTGTGCCTGTCCCAACACCTAGAGCTAGTCTCTCACTGGTTCCCCCTCTTCCCGTTCATCCTCAGGACAATTTGCAACCTGTACGGAACAGGAGGTTGAAGGTGCTGATTCTCGAAGGAGGGAGATTGCTAGTAAAGCGGCTGTAATGGCCAACCCGAGCACAAGGAGATGAGAAATGAGGTGCGTTTTCGAAACCTTTCCCGATCACACGGTGTACCATCTTCTGGGTTTCTCATGCATGTTTTTGTTATAGGAAGATGCCCTTGAACTTGGAGATTTGGGACCCATGGGATGGGTACCACGCAGTATTACTTTAAAGGGCCTGCGTTTCCTCAACCAACCTGACCAAACCTCTCAGCCCCAAGAGTGTCCACCCTTATGTCTCAATCAGCTGTGGGTCTAGAGATGGTCAATCCAGGTGGCATCACAGCCCCTGAACGAATATTGTAAGAATTTCTCTCTCTTTCACTGTCTTTGTTTCACGGGTTTTTAAAAGTAATTGATTTTTATAATGGGGTTTAGCTGCTTTTCACTGCTGTTTTTATGCTGCTTTACACCCACTTGACTCACTTACAGAGAGATATCAATACATAGCTTTGAAGATTCTTCCTAGTCAGATATATTCTTGGGCGGTGAATAGGGGGTTTTTGCGTCCAGTTCACTGAGCAAGGAGTAGGTCTTGTCTATTACATATTGGGTTTATTGAATGGTATCTGAGCTAATTTGAAACCCTTGTTTTCTGCCTCACCCGACCTCACCTTTCCCGTTAAGCAGCCATAGTGTGTTTTGTAAACGTGTGTCTCTGTTCTGTTTTGTAATTCAGTTCAAGTGTAGCGGTTTTTACATTCCCTCTATAAGTGATATCTTATGATAAGTGTCGTTTTCTGGTTGACTTATTTCACTTAGAATCGTCGTACCTAAATCCACTCATCATGCTGCTACTAGCCTTATGACGTTGATTTCCTGGCTGAGTGATATTCCATTGTACATAAGGACCACAACTTCTTTATCCATTTTTTTCTTTCCTGGGATATTTAAGGTGTAACGAAGTGGAGGTTCTTGTCAACAGAGCAGCCCTAAACTTTGGGGTGCCTGTGTCTTGCTGATTTTTACTTTTCCCAATTTATACACCCATGAGTGGAAGTGCCCTATGCTCTCTAAGCTGAGTTTTTTAGAGGTTTCAGGACACACCGTACACTTCTCCAGAGTGGCTGTTGGCAATTTACATCCCGCCCATCAGCGTAGCAAGGCTCCCGTTTCTCCATGGCCTGTCCTGCATTTCTGGTTTTGACACTTTATTCAGCATGGCCCTTTTGACCGATGGGAAGCGAGACTTCTTTGTAGCGCTGATTTGCCTTTCCAGGTTGCTTGGTTGGCCAAAAAGGGCGTATGCGTTTTTTCCTGAATATATTCAGGAAAAAACGCATACGCCCTTTTTGGCCAAGGGCATCATGGTCGAGGTTTTGCCGCCTTTCCTGTGCTTTAAAGGCGATTCGAATCTACCTCCTGAAATCTGTTTCCTGCAATTCTGCCTTGCTTTCAAATCCTCTTCGTTGCCTTCCCTCAATATATTTGTGGACGAGAGTTATCATTTCTAACTCTGCAGGTTTGTGAATTGCAGTGCCCCTGAGCTCCATTTTTCAACTCGCTTTCTTCGGAGCTGGCCGCAAAAGCGCAGGATTGCTTCAGGCCCTATTCTGGTTCCGGGCGGCAGGCTGAGCCTGTGGTTAATTCTTCTTCCTGATGGGAAAATAGAGTGACCTGTGCCTGTCCCAACACCTAGAGCTAGTCTCTCATTGGTTCCCCCACTTCCCGTTCATCCTCAGGACAAATTGCAACCTGTACGGAACAGGAGGTTAAAGGTGCTGATTCTCCACGGAGGGAGATTGCTACTAACGCGGCTGGAATGGCGAACCCGAGCACAAGGAGATGAGAAATGAGGTGCGTTTTAGAAACCTTTCCCGATCACACGGTGTACCATCTTCTGGGTTTCTCATGCATGTTTTCGATGTAGGAAGATGCCCTTGAACCTGGAGATTTGGGACCCATGGGATGGGTACCACGCAGTATTACTTTAAAGGGTGTGCGTTTGCTCACCCAACCTCACCAAACCTCTCAGCCCCAAGAGTGTCCACCCTTATGTCTCAATCAGCTGTGGGTCTAGAGATGGTCAATCCAGGTGGCATCACAGCCCCTGAACGAATTTTGTAAGAATTTCTCTCTCTTTCACTGTCTTTGTTTCACGGGATTTTAAAAGTAATTGATTTTTATAATGGGGTTTAGCTGCTTTTCACTGCTGTGTTTATGCTGCTTTACACCCACTTGACTCATTTACAGAGGGATATCAATACATAGCTTTCAAGATTGTTCCTAGTCAGATATATTCTTGGGCGGTGAATAGGGGGTGTCGAGTCCAGTTCACTGAGCAAGGAGTAGGTCTTGTCTATTACATATTGGGTTTATGGAACGGTATCTGAGCTAATTTAAAACCCTTGTTTTCTACCTCACCCGACCTCACCTTTCCCGTTAAGCAGCCATAGTGTGTTTTGTAAACGTGTGTCTCTGTTCTGTTTTGTAATTCAGTTCAAGTGTAGCGGTTTTTACATTCCCTCTATAAGTCATATCTTATGATAAGTGTTGTTTTCTGGTTGACTTATTTCACTTAGAATCGTCGTACCTAAATCCACTCATCATGCTGCTACTAGCCTTATGACGTTGATTTCATGGCTGAGTGATATGCCATTGTACATAAGGACCACAACTTCCTTATCCATTTTTCTCTTTCCTGGGATATTTAAGGTGTAACGAAGTGGAGGTTCTTGTCAACAGAGCAGCCCTAAACTTCGGGGTGCCTGTGTCTTCCTGATTTTTAGTTTTCCCAATTTATACGCCCATGAGTGGAAGTGCCTTATGCTCTCTATGCTGAGTTCTTTAGATGTTTCAGGAAACACCGTACACTTCTCCAGAGTGGCTGTTGGCAATTTACATCCCGCCCATCAGCGTAGTAAGGCTCCCGTTTCTCCATGGCCTGTCCTGCATTTCTGGTTTTGACACTTTATTCAGCATGGCCCTTTTGACCGATGGGAAGCGAGACTTCTTTGTAGCGCTGATTTGCCTTTCCAGGTTGCTTGGTTGGCCAAAAAGGGCGTATGCGTTTTTTCCTGAATATATTCAGGAAAAAACGCATACGCCCTTTTTGGCCAAGGGCATCATGGTCGAGGTTTTGCCGCTTTTCCTGTGCTTTAAAGGCGATTCGACTCTACCTCCTGAAATCTGTTTCCTGCAATTCTGCCTTGCTTTCAAATCCTCCTCGTTGCCTTCCCTCAATATATTTGTGGACGAGAGTTATCATTTCTAACTCTGCAGGTTTGTGAATTGCAGTGCCCCTGAGCTCGATTTTTCAACTCGTTTTTTTGGGACCTGGCCGCAAAAGCGCAGGATTGCTTCAGGCCCTGTTCTGCTTCCGGGCGGCAGGCTGAGCCTGTGGTTAATTCTTCTTCCTGATGGGAAAATAGAGTGACCTGTGCCTGTCCCAACACCTAGAGCTAGTCTCTCACTGGTTCCCCCTCTTCCCGTTCATCCTCAGGACAATTTGCAACCTGTACGGAACAGGAGGTTGAAGGTGCTGATTCTCGAAGGAGGGAGATTGCTAGTAAAGCGGCTGTAATGGCCAACCCGAGCACAAGGAGATGAGAAATGAGGTGCGTTTTCGAAACCTTTCCCGATCACACGGTGTACCATCTTCTGGGTTTCTCATGCATGTTTTTGTTATAGGAAGATGCCCTTGAACTTGGAGATTTGGGACCCATGGGATGGGTACCACGCAGTATTACTTTAAAGGGCCTGCGTTTCCTCAACCAACCTGACCAAACCTCTCAGCCCCAAGAGTGTCCACCCTTATGTCTCAATCAGCTGTGGGTCTAGAGATGGTCAATCCAGGTGGCATCACAGCCCCTGAACGAATATTGTAAGAATTTCTCTCTCTTTCACTGTCTTTGTTTCACGGGTTTTTAAAAGTAATTGATTTTTATAATGGGGTTTAGCTGCTTTTCACTGCTGTTTTTATGCTGCTTTACACCCACTTGACTCACTTACAGAGAGATATCAATACATAGCTTTGAAGATTCTTCCTAGTCAGATATATTCTTGGGCGGTGAATAGGGGTTTTTTGCATCCAGTTCACTGAGCAAGGAGTAGGTCTTGTCTATTACATATTGGGTTTATTGAACGGTATCTGAGCTAATTTGAAACCCTTGTTTTCTGCCTCACCCGACCTCACCTTTCCCGTTAAGCAGCCATAGTGTGTTTTGTAAACGTGTGTCTCTGTTCTGTTTTGTAATTCAGTTCAAGTGTAGCGGTTTTTACATTCCCTCTATAAGTGATATCTTATGATAAGTGTCGTTTTCTGGTTGACTTATTTCACTTAGAATCGTCGTACCTAAATCCACTCATCATGCTGCTACTAGCCTTATGACGTTGATTTCCTGGCTGAGTGATATTCCATTGTACATAAGGACCACAACTTCTTTATCCATTTTTTTCTTTCCTGGCATATTTAAGGTGTAACGAAGTGGAGGTTCTTGTCAACAGAGCAGCCCTAAACTTTGGGGTGCCTGTGTCTTGCTGATTTTTACTTTTCCCAATTTATACACCCATGAGTGGAAGTGCCCTATGCTCTCTAAGCTGAGTTTTTTAGAGGTTTCAGGACACACCGTACACTTCTCCAGAGTGGCTGTTGGCAATTTACATCCCGCCCATCAGCGTAGCAAGGCTCCCGTTTCTCCATGGCCTGTCCTGCATTTCTGGTTTTGACACTTTATTCAGCATGGCCCTTTTGACCGATGGGAAGCGAGACTTCTTTGTATCGCTGATTTGCCTTTCCAGGTTGCTTGGTTGGCCAAAAGGGGCGTATGCGTTTTTTCCTGAATATATTCAGGAAAAAACGCATACGCCCCTTTTGGCCAAGGGCATCATGGTCGAGGTTTTGCCGCCTTTCCTGTGCTTTAAAGGCGATTCGAATCTACCTCCTGAAATCTGTTTCCTGCAATTCTGCCTTGCTTTCAAATCCTCTTCGTTGCCTTCCCTCAATATATTTGTGGACGAGAGTTATCATTTCTAACTCTGCAGGTTTGTGAATTGCAGTGCCCCTGAGCTCCATTTTTCAACTCGCTTTCTTCGGAGCTGGCCGCAAAAGCGCAGGATTGCTTCAGGCCCTATTCTGGTTCCGGGCGGCAGGCTGAGCCTGTGGTTAATTCTTCTTCCTGATGGGAAAATAGAGTGACCTGTGCCTGTCCCAACACCTAGAGCTAGTCTCTCATTGGTTCCCCCTCTTCCCGTTCATCCTCAGGACAAATTGCAACCTGTACGGAACAGGAGGTTAAAGGTGCTGATTCTCCACGGAGGGAGATTGCTACTAACGCGGCTGGAATGGCGAACCCGAGCACAAGGAGATGAGAAATGAGGTGCGTTTTAGAAACCTTTCCCGATCACACGGTGTACCATCTTCTGGGTTTCTCATGCATGTTTTCGATGTAGGAAGATGCCCTTGAACCTGGAGATTTGGGACCCATGGGATGGGTACCATGCAGTATTACTTTAAAGGGTCTGCGTTTGCTCACCCAACCTCACCAAACCTCTCAGCCCCAAGAGTGTCCACCCTTATGTCTCAATCAGCTGTGGGTCTAGATATGGTCAATCCAGGTGGCATCACAGCCCCTGAACGAATTTTGTAAGAATTTCTCTCTCTTTCACTGTCTTTGTTTCACGGGATTTTAAAAGTAATTGATTTTTATAATGGGGTTTAGCTGCTTTTCACTGCTCTGTTTATGCTGCTTTACACCCACTTGACTCATTTACAGAGAGATATCAATACATAGCTTTGAAGATTCTTCCTAGTCAGGTATATTCTTGGGCGGTGAATAGGGGGTGTCGAGTCCAGTTCACTGAGCAAGGAGTAGGTCTTGTCTATTACATATTGGGTTTATGGAACGGTATCTGAGCTAATTTGAAACCCTTGTTTTCTACCTCACCTGACCTCACCTTTCCCGTTAAGCAGCCATAGTGTGTTTTGTAAACGTGTGACGCTGTTCTGTTTTGTAATTCAGTTCAAGTGTAGCGGTTTTTACATTCCCTCTCTAAGTGATATCTTATGATAAGTGTCTTTTTCTGTGTGACTTATTTCACTTAGAATCATCGTACCTAAATCCTCTCATCATGCTGCTACTAGCCTTATGACGTTAATTTCATGGCTGAGTGATATGCCATTGTACATAAGGACCACAACTTCCTTATCCATTTTTCTCTTTCCTGGGATATTTAAGGTGTAACGAAGTGGAGGTTCTTGTCAACAGAGCAGCCCTAAACTTTGGGGTGCCTGTGTCTTGCTGATTTTTAGTTTTCCCAATTTATACGCCCATGAGTGGAAGTGCCCTATGCTCTCTAAGCTGAGTTTTTTAGAGGTTTCAGGACACACCGTACACTTCTCCAGAGTGGCTGTTGGCAATTTACATCCCGCCCATCAGCGTAGCAAGGCTCCCGTTTCTCCATGGCCTGTCCTGCATTTCTGGTTTTGACACTTTATTCAGCATGGCCCTTTTGACCGATGGGAAGCGAGACTTCTTTGTAGCGCTGATTTGCCTTTCCAGGTTGCTTGGTTGGCCAAAAAGGGCGTATGCGTTTTTTCCTGAATATATTCAGGAAAAAACGCATACGCCCTTTTTGGCCAAGGGCATCATGGTCGAGGTTTTGCCGCCTTTCCTGTGCTTTAAAGGCGATTCGACTCTACCTCCTGAAATCTGTTTCCTGCAATTCTGCCTTGCTTTCAAATCCTCCTCGTTGCCTTCCCTCAATATATTTGTGGACGAGAGTTATCATTTATAACTCTGCAGGTTTGTGAATTGCAGTGCCCCTGAGCTCGATTTTTCAACTCGTTTTTTTGGGAGCTGGCCGCAAAAGCACAGGATTGCTTCAGGCCCTGTTCTGCTTCCGGGCGGCAGGCTGAGCCTGTGGTTAATTCTTCTTCCTGATAGGAAAATAGAGTGACCTGTGCCTGTCCCAACACCTAGAGCTAGTCTCTCACTGGTTCCCCCTCTTCCCGTTCATCCTCAGGACAATTTGCAACCTGTACGGAACAGGAGGTTGAAGGTGCTGATTCTCGAAGGAGGGAGATTGCTAGTAGAGCGGCTGTAATGGCCAACCCGAGCACAAGGAGATGAGAAATGAGGTGCGTTTTCGAAACCTTTCCCGATCACACGGTGTACCATCTTCTGGGTTTCTCATGCATGTTTTTGTTATAGGAAGATGCCCTTGAACTTGGAGATTTGGGACCCATGGGATGGGTACCACGCAGTATTACTTTAAAGGGCCTGCGTTTCCTCAACCAACCTGACCAAACCTCTCAGCCACAAGAGTGTCCACCCTTATGTCTCAATCAGCTGTGGGTCTAGAGATGGTCAATCCAGGTGGCATCACAGCCCCTGAACGAATATTGTAAGAATTTCTCTCTCTTTCACTGTCTTTGTTTCATGGGTTTTTAAAAGTAATTGATTTTTATAATGGGGTTTAGCTGCTTTTCACTGCTGTTTTTATGCTGCTTTACACCCACTTGACTCACTTACAGAGAGATATCAATACATAGCTTTGAAGATTCTTCCTAGTCAGATATATTCTTGGGCGGTGAATAGGGGTTTTTTGCATCCAGTTCACTGAGCAAGGAGTAGGTCTTGTCTATTACATATTGGGTTTATTGAACGGTATCTGAGCTAATTTGAAACCCTTGTTTTCTGCCTCACCCGACCTCACCTTTCCCGTTAAGCAGCCATAGTGTGTTTTGTAAACGTGTGACGCTGTTCTGTTTTGTAATTCAGTTCAAGTGTAGCGGTTTTTACATTCCCTCTATAAGTGATATCTTATGATAAGTGTCGTTTTCTGGTTGACTTATTTCACTTAGAATCGTCGTACCTAAATCCACTCATCATGCTGCTACTAGCCTTATGACGTTGATTTCCTGGCTGAGTGATATTCCATTGTACATAAGGACCACAACTTCTTTATCCATTTTTTTCTTTCCTGGCATATTTAAGGTGTAACGAAGTGGAGGTTCTTGTCAACAGAGCAGCCCTAAACTTTGGGGTGCCTGTGTCTTGCTGATTTTTACTTTTCCCAATTTATACACCCATGAGTGGAAGTGCCCTATGCTCTCTAAGCTGAGTTTTTTAGAGGTTTCAGGACACACCGTACACTTCTCCAGAGTGGCTGTTGGCAATTTACATCCCGCCCATCAGCGTAGCAAGGCTCCCGTTTCTCCATGGCCTGTCCTGCATTTCTGGTTTTGACACTTTATTCAGCATGGCCCTTTTGACCGATGGGAAGCGAGACTTCTTTGTAGCGCTGATTTGCCTTTCCAGGTTGCTTGGTTGGCCAAAAAGGGCGTATGCGTTTTTTCCTGAATATATTCAGGAAAAAACGCATACGCCCCTTTTGGCCAAGGGCATCATGGTCGAGGTTTTGCCGCCTTTCCTGTGCTTTAAAGGCGATTCGAATCTACCTCCTGAAATCTGTTTCCTGCAATTCTGCCTTGCTTTCAAATCCTCTTCGTTGCCTTCCCTCAATATATTTGTGGACGAGAGTTATCATTTCTAACTCTGCAGGTTTGTGAATTGCTGTGCCCCTGAGCTCCATTTTTCAACTCGCTTTCTTCGGAGCTGGCCGCAAAAGCGCAGGATTGCTTCAGGCCCTATTCTGGTTCCGGGCGGCAGGCTGAGCCTGTGGTTAATTCTTCTTCCTGATGGGAAAATAGAGTGACCTGTGCCTGTCCCAACACCTAGAGCTAGTCTCTCATTGGTTCCCCCTCTTCCCGTTCATCCTCAGGACAAATTGCAACCTGTACGGAACAGGAGGTTAAAGGTGCTGATTCTCCACGGAGGGAGATTGCTACTAACGTGGCTGGAATGGCGAACCCGAGCACAAGGAGATGAGAAATGAGGTGCGTTTTAGAAACCTTTCCCGATCACACGGTGTACCATCTTCTGGGTTTCTCATGCATGTTTTCGATGTAGGAAGATGCCCTTGAACCTGGAGATTTGGGACCCATGGGATGGGTACCATGCAGTATTACTTTAAAGGGTCTGCGTTTGCTCACCCAACCTCACCAAACCTCTCAGCCCCAAGAGTGTCCACCCTTATGTCTCAATCAGCTGTGGGTCTAGATATGGTCAATCCAGGTGGCATCACAGCCCCTGAACGAATTTTGTAAGAATTTCTCTCTCTTTCACTGTCTTTGTTTCACGGGATTTTAAAAGTAATTGATTTTTATAATGGGGTTTAGCTGCTTTTCACTGCTCTGTTTATGCTGCTTTACACCCACTTGACTCATTTACAGAGAGATATCAATACATAGCTTTGAAGATTCTTCCTAGTCAGGTATATTCTTGGGCGGTGAATAGGGGGTGTCGAGTCCAGTTCACTGAGCAAGGAGTAGGTCTTGTCTATTACATATTGGGTTTATGGAACGGTATCTGAGCTAATTTGAAACCCTTGTTTTCTACCTCACCTGACCTCACCTTTCCCGTTAAGCAGCCATAGTGTGTTTTGTAAACGTGTGACGCTGTTCTGTTTTGTAATTCAGTTCAAGTGTAGCGGTTTTTACATTCCCTCTCTAAGTGATATCTTATGATAAGTGTCTTTTTCTGTGTGACTTATTTCACTTAGAATCATCGTACCTAAATCCTCTCATCATGCTGCTACTAGCCTTATGACGTTAATTTCATGGCTGAGTGATATGCCATTGTACATAAGGACCACAACTTCCTTATCCATTTTTCTCTTTCCTGGGATATTTAAGGTGTAACGAAGTGGAGGTTCTTGTCAACAGAGCAGCCCTAAACTTTGGGGTGCCTGTGTCTTGCTGATTTTTAGTTTTCCCAATTTATACGCCCATGAGTGGAAGTGCCCTATGCTCTCTAAGCTGAGTTTTTTAGAGGTTTCAGGACACACCGTACACTTCTCCAGAGTGGCTGTTGGCAATTTACATCCCGCCCATCAGCGTAGCAAGGCTCCCGTTTCTCCATGGCCTGTCCTGCATTTCTGGTTTTGACACTTTATTCAGCATGGCCCTTTTGACCGATGGGAAGCGAGACTTCTTTGTAGCGCTGATTTGCCTTTCCAGGTTGCTTGGTTGGCCAAAAAGGGCGTATGCGTTTTTTCCTGACTATATTCAGGAAAAAACGCATACGCCCTTTTTGGCCAAGGGCATCATGGTCGAGGTTTTGCCGCCTTTCCTGTGCTTTAAAGGCGATTCGACTCTACCTCCTGAAATCTGTTTCCTGCAATTCTGCCTTGCTTTCAAATCCTCCTCGTTGCCTTCCCTCAATATATTTGTGGACGAGAGTTATCATTTATAACTCTGCAGGTTTGTGAATTGCAGTGCCCCTGAGCTCGATTTTTCAACTCGTTTTTTTGGGAGCTGGCCCCAAAAGCACAGGATTGCTTCAGGCCCTGTTCTGCTTCCGGGCGGCAGGCTGAGCCTGTGGTTAATTCTTCTTCCTGATGGGAAAATAGAGTGACCTGTGCCTGTCCCAACACCTAGAGCTAGTCTCTCACTGGTTCCCCCTCTTCCCGTTCATCCTCAGGACAATTTGCAACCTGTACGGAACAGGAGGTTGAAGGTGCTGATTCTCGAAGGAGGGAGATTGCTAGTAAAGCGGCTGTAATGGCCAACCCGAGCACAAGGAGATGAGAAATGAGGTGCGTTTTCGAAACCTTTCCCGATCACACGGTGTACCATCTTCTGGGTTTCTCATGCATGTTTTTGTTATAGGAAGATGCCCTTGAACTTGGAGATTTGGGACCCATGGGATGGGTACCACGCAGTATTACTTTAAAGGGCCTGCGTTTCCTCAACCAACCTGACCAAACCTCTCAGCCCCAAGAGTGTCCACCCTTATGTCTCAATCAGCTGTGGGTCTAGAGATGGTCAATCCAGGTGGCATCACAGCCCCTGAACGAATATTGTAAGAATTTCTCTCTCTTTCACTGTCTTTGTTTCACGGGTTTTTAAAAGTAATTGATTTTTATAATGGGGTTTAGCTGCTTTTCACTGCTGTTTTTATGCTGCTTTACACCCACTTGACTCACTTACAGAGAGATATCAATACATAGCTTTGAAGATTCTTCCTAGTCAGATATATTCTTGGGCGGTGAATAGGGGGTTTTTGCGTCCAGTTCACTGAGAAAGGAGTAGGTCTTGTCTATTACATATTGGGTTTATTGAATGGTATCTGAGCTAATTTGAAACCCTTGTTTTCTGCCTCACCCGACCTCACCTTTCCCGTTAAGCAGCCATAGTGTGTTTTGTAAACGTGTGTCTCTGTTCTGTTTTGTAATTCAGTTCAAGTGTAGCGGTTTTTACATTCCCTCTATAAGTGATATCTTATGATAAGTGTCGTTTTCTGGTTGACTTATTTCACTTAGAATCGTCGTACCTAAATCCACTCATCATGCTGCTACTAGCCTTATGACGTTGATTTCCTGGCTGAGTGATATTCCATTGTACATAAGGACCACAACTTCTTTATCCATTTTTTTCTTTCCTGGGATATTTAAGGTGTAACGAAGTGGAGGTTCTTGTCAACAGAGCAGCCCTAAACTTTGGGGTGCCTGTGTCTTGCTGATTTTTACTTTTCCCAATTTATACACCCATGAGTGGAAGTGCCCTATGCTCTCTAAGCTGAGTTTTTTAGAGGTTTCAGGACACACCGTACACTTCTCCAGAGTGGCTGTTGGCAATTTACATCACGCCCATCAGCGTAGCAAGGCTCCCGTTTCTCCATGGCCTGTCCTGCATTTCTGGTTTTGACACTTTATTCAGCATGGCCCTTTTGACCGATGGGAAGCGAGACTTCTTTGTAGCGCTGATTTGCCTTTCCAGGTTGCTTGGTTGGCCAAAAAGGGCGTATGCGTTTTTTCCTGAATATATTCAGGAAAAAACGCATACGCCCTTTTTGGCCAAGGGCATCATGGTCGAGGTTTTGCCGCCTTTCCTGTGCTTTAAAGGCGATTCGAATCTACCTCCTGAAATCTGTTTCCTGCAATTCTGCCTTGCTTTCAAATCCTCTTCGTTGCCTTCCCTCAATATATTTGTGGACGAGAGTTATCATTTCTAACTCTGCAGGTTTGTGAATTGCAGTGCCCCTGAGCTCCATTTTTCAACTCGCTTTCTTCGGAGCTGGCCGCAAAAGCGCAGGATTGCTTCAGGCCCTATTCTGGTTCCGGGCGGCAGGCTGAGCCTGTGGTTAATTCTTCTTCCTGATGGGAAAATAGAGTGACCTGTGCCTGTCCCAACACCTAGAGCTAGTCTCTCATTGGTTCCCCCACTTCCCGTTCATCCTCAGGACAAATTGCAACCTGTACGGAACAGGAGGTTAAAGGTGCTGATTCTCCACGGAGGGAGATTGCTACTAACGCGGCTGGAATGGCGAACCCGAGCACAAGGAGATGAGAAATGAGGTGCGTTTTAGAAACCTTTCCCGATCACACGGTGTACCATCTTCTGGGTTTCTCATGCATGTTTTCGATGTAGGAAGATGCCCTTGAACCTGGAGATTTGGGACCCATGGGATGGGTACCACGCAGTATTACTTTAAAGGGTGTGCGTTTGCTCACCCAACCTCACCAAACCTCTCAGCCCCAAGAGTGTCCACCCTTATGTCTCAATCAGCTGTGGGTCTAGAGATGGTCAATCCAGGTGGCATCACAGCCCCTGAACGAATTTTGTAAGAATTTCTCTCTCTTTCACTGTCTTTGTTTCACGGGATTTTAAAAGTAATTGATTTTTATAATGGGGTTTAGCTGCTTTTCACTGCTGTGTTTATGCTGCTTTACACCCACTTGACTCATTTACAGAGGGATATCAATACATAGCTTTCAAGATTGTTCCTAGTCAGATATATTCTTGGGCGGTGAATAGGGGGTGTCGAGTCCAGTTCACTGAGCAAGGAGTAGGTCTTGTCTATTACATATTGGGTTTATGGAACGGTATCTGAGCTAATTTAAAACCCTTGTTTTCTACCTCACCCGACCTCACCTTTCCCGTTAAGCAGCCATAGTGTGTTTTGTAAACGTGTGTCTCTGTTCTGTTTTGTAATTCAGTTCAAGTGTAGCGGTTTTTACATTCCCTCTATAAGTCATATCTTATGATAAGTGTTGTTTTCTGGTTGACTTATTTCACTTAGAATCGTCGTACCTAAATCCACTCATCATGCTGCTACTAGCCTTATGACGTTGATTTCATGGCTGAGTGATATGCCATTGTACATAAGGACCACAACTTCCTTATCCATTTTTCTCTTTCCTGGGATATTTAAGGTGTAACGAAGTGGAGGTTCTTGTCAACAGAGCAGCCCTAAACTTTGGGGTGCCTGTGTCTTCCTGATTTTTAGTTTTCCCAATTTATACGCCCATGAGTGGAAGTGCCTTATGCTCTCTATGCTGAGTTCTTTAGATGTTTCAGGAAACACCGTACACTTCTCCAGAGTGGCTGTTGGCAATTTACATCCCGCCCATCAGCGTAGTAAGGCTCCCGTTTCTCCATGGCCTGTCCTGCATTTCTGGTTTTGACACTTTATTCAGCATGGCCCTTTTGACCGATGGGAAGCGAGACTTCTTTGTAGCGCTGATTTGCCTTTCCAGGTTGCTTGGTTGGCCAAAAAGGGCGTATGCGTTTTTTCCTGAATATATTCAGGAAAAAACGCATACGCCCTTTTTGGCCAAGGGCATCATGGTCGAGGTTTTGCCGCTTTTCCTGTGCTTTAAAGGCGATTCGACTCTACCTCCTGAAATCTGTTTCCTGCAATTCTGCCTTGCTTTCAAATCCTCCTCGTTGCCTTCCCTCAATATATTTGTGGACGAGAGTTATCATTTCTAACTCTGCAGGTTTGTGAATTGCAGTGCCCCTGAGCTCGATTTTTCAACTCGTTTTTTTGGGACCTGGCCGCAAAAGCGCAGGATTGCTTCAGGCCCTGTTCTGCTTCCGGGCGGCAGGCTGAGCCTGTGGTTAATTCTTCTTCCTGATGGGAAAATAGAGTGACCTGTGCCTGTCCCAACACCTAGAGCTAGTCTCTCACTGGTTCCCCCTCTTCCCGTTCATCCTCAGGACAATTTGCAACCTGTACGGAACAGGAGGTTGAAGGTGCTGATTCTCGAAGGAGGGAGATTGCTACTAACGCGGCTGGAATGGCCAACCCGAGCACAAGGAGATGAGAAATGAGGTGCGTTTTAGAAACCTTTCCCGATCACACGGTGTACCATCTTCTGGGTTTCTCATGCATGTTTTCGATGTAGGAAGATGCCCTTGAACCTGGAGATTTGGGACCCATGGGATGGGTACCACGCAGTATTACTTTAAAGGGTGTGCGTTTGCTCACCCAACCTCACCAAACCTCTCAGCCCCAAGAGTGTCCACCCTTATGTCTCAATCAGCTGTGGGTCTAGAGATGGTCAATCCAGGTGGCATCACAGCCCCTGAACGAATTTTGTAAGAATTTCTCTCTCTTTCACTGTCTTTGTTTCACGGGATTTTAAAAGTAATTGATTTTTATAATGGGGTTTAGCTGCTTTTCACTGCTGTGTTTATGCTGCTTTACACCCACTTGACTCATTTACAGAGGGATATCAATACATAGCTTTCAAGATTGTTCCTAGTCAGATATATTCTTGGGCGGTGAATAGGGGGTGTCGAGTCCAGTTCACTGAGCAAGGAGTAGGTCTTGTCTATTACATATTGGGTTTATGGAACGGTATCTGAGCTAATTTAAAACCCTTGTTTTCTACCTCACCCGACCTCACCTTTCCCGTTAAGCAGCCATAGTGTGTTTTGTAAACGTGTGTCTCTGTTCTGTTTTGTAATTCAGTTCAAGTGTAGCGGTTTTTACATTCCCTCTATAAGTCATATCTTATGATAAGTGTTGTTTTCTGGTTGACTTATTTCACTTAGAATCGTCGTACCTAAATCCACTCATCATGCTGCTACTAGCCTTATGACGTTGATTTCATGGCTGAGTGATATGCCATTGTACATAAGGACCACAACTTCCTTATCCATTTTTCTCTTTCCTGGGATATTTAAGGTGTAACGAAGTGGAGGTTCTTGTCAACAGAGCAGCCCTAAACTTTGGGGTGCCTGTGTCTTCCTGATTTTTAGTTTTCCCAATTTATACGCCCATGAGTGGAAGTGCCTTATGCTCTCTATGCTGAGTTCTTTAGATGTTTCAGGAAACACCGTACACTTCTCCAGAGTGGCTGTTGGCAATTTACATCCCGCCCATCAGCGTAGTAAGGCTCCCGTTTCTCCATGGCCTGTCCTGCATTTCTGGTTTTGACACTTTATTCAGCATGGCCCTTTTGACCGATGGGAAGCGAGACTTCTTTGTAGCGCTGATTTGCCTTTCCAGGTTGCTTGGTTGGCCAAAAAGGGCGTATGCGTTTTTTCCTGAATATATTCAGGAAAAAACGCATACGCCCTTTTTGGCCAAGGGCATCATGGTCGAGGTTTTGCCGCTTTTCCTGTGCTTTAAAGGCGATTCGACTCTACCTCCTGAAATCTGTTTCCTGCAATTCTGCCTTGCTTTCAAATCCTCCTCGTTGCCTTCCCTCAATATATTTGTGGACGAGAGTTATCATTTCTAACTCTGCAGGTTTGTGAATTGCAGTGCCCCTGAGCTCGATTTTTCAACTCGTTTTTTTGGGACCTGGCCGCAAAAGCGCAGGATTGCTTCAGGCCCTGTTCTGCTTCCGGGCGGCAGGCTGAGCCTGTGGTTAATTCTTCTTCCTAATGGGAAAATAGAGTGACCTGTGCCTGTCCCAACACCTAGAGCTAGTCTCTCACTGGTTCCCCCTCTTCCCGTTCATCCTCAGGACAATTTGCAACCTGTACGGAACAGGAGGTTGAAGGTGCTGATTCTCGAAGGAGGGAGATTGCTAGTAAAGCGGCTGTAATGGCCAACCCGAGCACAAGGAGATGAGAAATGAGGTGCGTTTTCGAAACCTTTCCCGATCACACGGTGTACCATCTTCTGGGTTTCTCATGCATGTTTTTGTTATAGGAAGATGCCCTTGAACTTGGAGATTTGGGACCCATGGGATGGGTACCACGCAGTATTACTTTAAAGGGCCTGCGTTTCCTCAACCAACCTGACCAAACCTCTCAGCCCCAAGAGTGTCCACCCTTATGTCTCAATCAGCTGTGGGTCTAGAGATGGTCAATCCAGGTGGCATCACAGCCCCTGAACGAATATTGTAAGAATTTCTCTCTCTTTCACTGTCTTTGTTTCACGGGTTTTTAAAAGTAATTGATTTTTATAATGGGGTTTAGCTGCTTTTCACTGCTGTTTTTATGCTGCTTTACACCCACTTGACTCACTTACAGAGAGATATCAATACATAGCTTTGAAGATTCTTCCTAGTCAGATATATTCTTGGGCGGTGAATAGGGGTTTTTTGCATCCAGTTCACTGAGCAAGGAGTAGGTCTTGTCTATTACATATTGGGTTTATTGAACGGTATCTGAGCTAATTTGAAACCCTTGTTTTCTGCCTCACCCGACCTCACCTTTCCCGTTAAGCAGCCATAGTGTGTTTTGTAAACGTGTGTCTCTGTTCTGTTTTGTAATTCAGTTCAAGTGTAGCGGTTTTTACATTCCCTCTATAAGTGATATCTTATGATAAGTGTCGTTTTCTGGTTGACTTATTTCACTTAGAATCGTCGTACCTAAATCCACTCATCATGCTGCTACTAGCCTTATGACGTTGATTTCCTGGCTGAGTGATATTCCATTGTACATAAGGACCACAACTTCTTTATCCATTTTTTTCTTTCCTGGCATATTTAAGGTGTAACGAAGTGGAGGTTCTTGTCAACAGAGCAGCCCTAAACTTTGGGGTGCCTGTGTCTTGCTGATTTTTACTTTTCCCAATTTATACACCCATGAGTGGAAGTGCCCTATGCTCTCTAAGCTGAGTTTTTTAGAGGTTTCAGGACACACCGTACACTTCTCCAGAGTGGCTGTTGGCAATTTACATCCCGCCCATCAGCGTAGCAAGGCTCCCGTTTCTCCATGGCCTGTCCTGCATTTCTGGTTTTGACACTTTATTCAGCATGGCCCTTTTGACCGATGGGAAGCGAGACTTCTTTGTATCGCTGATTTGCCTTTCCAGGTTGCTTGGTTGGCCAAAAAGGGCGTATGCGTTTTTTCCTGAATATATTCAGGAAAAAACGCATACGCCCCTTTTGGCCAAGGGCATCATGGTCGAGGTTTTGCCGCCTTTCCTGTGCTTTAAAGGCGATTCGAATCTACCTCCTGAAATCTGTTTCCTGCAATTCTGCCTTGCTTTCAAATCCTCTTCGTTGCCTTCCCTCAATATATTTGTGGACGAGAGTTATCATTTCTAACTCTGCAGGTTTGTGAATTGCAGTGCCCCTGAGCTCCATTTTTCAACTCGCTTTCTTCGGAGCTGGCCGCAAAAGCGCAGGATTGCTTCAGGCCCTATTCTGGTTCCGGGCGGCAGGCTGAGCCTGTGGTTAATTCTTCTTCCTGATGGGAAAATAGAGTGACCTGTGCCTGTCCCAACACCTAGAGCTAGTCTCTCATTGGTTCCCCCTCTTCCCGTTCATCCTCAGGACAAATTGCAACCTGTACGGAACAGGAGGTTAAAGGTGCTGATTCTCCACGGAGGGAGATTGCTACTAACGCGGCTGGAATGGCGAACCCGAGCACAAGGAGATGAGAAATGAGGTGCGTTTTAGAAACCTTTCCCGATCACACGGTGTACCATCTTCTGGGTTTCTCATGCATGTTTTCGATGTAGGAAGATGCCCTTGAACCTGGAGATTTGGGACCCATGGGATGGGTACCATGCAGTATTACTTTAAAGGGTCTGCGTTTGCTCACCCAACCTCACCAAACCTCTCAGCCCCAAGAGTGTCCACCCTTATGTCTCAATCAGCTGTGGGTCTAGAGATGGTCAATCCAGGTGGCATCACAGCCCCTGAACGAATATTGTAAGAATTTCTCTCTCTTTCACTGTCTTTGTTTCACGGGATTTTAAAAGTAATTGATTTTTATAATGGGGTTTAGCTGCTTTTCACTGCTCTGTTTATGCTGCTTTACACCCACTTGACTCATTTACAGAGAGATATCAATACATAGCTTTGAAGATTCTTCCTAGTCAGGTATATTCTTGGGCGGTGAATAGGGGGTGTCGAGTCCAGTTCACTGAGCAAGGAGTAGGTCTTGTCTATTACATATTGGGTTTATGGAACGGTATCTGAGCTAATTTGAAACTCTTGTTTTCTACCTCACCTGACCTCACCTTTCCCGTTAAGCAGCCATAGTGTGTTTTGTAAACGTGTGACGCTGTTCTGTTTTGTAATTCAGTTCAAGTGTAGCGGTTTTTACATTCCCTCTCTAAGTGATATCTTATGATAAGTGTCTTTTTCTGTGTGACTTATTTCACTTAGAATCATCGTACCTAAATCCTCTCATCATGCTGCTACTAGCCTTATGACGTTAATTTCATGGCTGAGTGATATGCCATTGTACATAAGGACCACAACTTCCTTATCCATTTTTCTCTTTCCTGGGATATTTAAGGTGTAACGAAGTGGAGGTTCTTGTCAACAGAGCAGCCCTAAACTTTGGGGTGCCTGTGTCTTGCTGATTTTTAGTTTTCCCAATTTATACGCCCATGAGTGGAAGTGCCCTATGCTCTCTAAGCTGAGTTTTTTAGAGGTTTCAGGACACACCGTACACTTCTCCAGAGTGGCTGTTGGCAATTTACATCCCGCCCATCAGCGTAGCAAGGCTCCCGTTTCTCCATGGCCTGTCCTGCATTTCTGGTTTTGACACTTTATTCAGCATGGCCCTTTTGACCGATGGGAAGCGAGACTTCTTTGTAGCGCTGATTTGCCTTTCCAGGTTGCTTGGTTGGCCAAAAAGGGCGTATGCGTTTTTTCCTGAATATATTCAGGAAAAAACGCATACGCCCTTTTTGGCCAAGGGCATCATGGTCGAGGTTTTGCCGCCTTTCCTGTGCTTTAAAGGCGATTCGACTCTACCTCCTGAAATCTGTTTCCTGCAATTCTGCCTTGCTTTCAAATCCTCCTCGTTGCCTTCCCTCAATATATTTGTGGACGAGAGTTATCATTTATAACTCTGCAGGTTTGTGAATTGCAGTGCCCCTGAGCTCGATTTTTCAACTCGTTTTTTTGGGAGCTGGCCGCAAAAGCACAGGATTGCTTCAGGCCCTGTTCTGCTTCCGGGCGGCAGGCTGAGCCTGTGGTTAATTCTTCTTCCTGATAGGAAAATAGAGTGACCTGTGCCTGTCCCAACACCTAGAGCTAGTCTCTCACTGGTTCCCCCTCTTCCCGTTCATCCTCAGGACAATTTGCAACCTGTACGGAACAGGAGGTTGAAGGTGCTGATTCTCGAAGGAGGGAGATTGCTAGTAGAGCGGCTGTAATGGCCAACCCGAGCACAAGGAGATGAGAAATGAGGTGCGTTTTCGAAACCTTTCCCGATCACACGGTGTACCATCTTCTGGGTTTCTCATGCATGTTTTTGTTATAGGAAGATGCCCTTGAACTTGGAGATTTGGGACCCATGGGATGGGTACCACGCAGTATTACTTTAAAGGGCCTGCGTTTCCTCAACCAACCTGACCAAACCTCTCAGCCACAAGAGTGTCCACCCTTATGTCTCAATCAGCTGTGGGTCTAGAGATGGTCAATCCAGGTGGCATCACAGCCCCTGAACGAATATTGTAAGAATTTCTCTCTCTTTCACTGTCTTTGTTTCATGGGTTTTTAAAAGTAATTGATTTTTATAATGGGGTTTAGCTGCTTTTCACTGCTGTTTTTATGCTGCTTTACACCCACTTGACTCACTTACAGAGAGATATCAATACATAGCTTTGAAGATTCTTCCTAGTCAGATATATTCTTGGGCGGTGAATAGGGGGTTTTTGCATCCAGTTCACTGAGCAAGGAGTAGGTCTTGTCTATTACATATTGGGTTTATTGAACGGTATCTGAGCTAATTTGAAACCCTTGTTTTCTGCCTCACCCGACCTCACCTTTCCCGTTAAGCAGCCATAGTGTGTTTTGTAAACGTGTGACGCTGTTCTGTTTTGTAATTCAGTTCAAGTGTAGCGGTTTTTACATTCCCTCTATAAGTGATATCTTATGATAAGTGTCGTTTTCTGGTTGACTTATTTCACTTAGAATCGTCGTACCTAAATCCACTCATCATGCTGCTACTAGCCTTATGACGTTGATTTCCTGGCTGAGTGATATTCCATTGTACATAAGGACCACAACTTCTTTATCCATTTTTTTCTTTCCTGGCATATTTAAGGTGTAACGAAGTGGAGGTTCTTGTCAACAGAGCAGCCCTAAACTTTGGGGTGCCTGTGTCTTGCTGATTTTTACTTTTCCCAATTTATACACCCATGAGTGGAAGTGCCCTATGCTCTCTAAGCTGAGTTTTTTAGAGGTTTCAGGACACACCGTACACTTCTCCAGAGTGGCTGTTGGCAATTTACATCCCGCCCATCAGCGTAGCAAGGCTCCCGTTTCTCCATGGCCTGTCCTGCATTTCTGGTTTTGACACTTTATTCAGCATGGCCCTTTTGACCGATGGGAAGCGAGACTTCTTTGTAGCGCTGATTTGCCTTTCCAGGTTGCTTGGTTGGCCAAAAAGGGCGTATGCGTTTTTTCCTGAATATATTCAGGAAAAAACGCATACGCCCCTTTTGGCCAAGGGCATCATGGTCGAGGTTTTGCCGCCTTTCCTGTGCTTTAAAGGCGATTCGAATCTACCTCCTGAAATCTGTTTCCTGCAATTCTGCCTTGCTTTCAAATCCTCTTCGTTGCCTTCCCTCAATATATTTGTGGACGAGAGTTATCATTTCTAACTCTGCAGGTTTGTGAATTGCTGTGCCCCTGAGCTCCATTTTTCAACTCGCTTTCTTCGGAGCTGGCCGCAAAAGCGCAGGATTGCTTCAGGCCCTATTCTGGTTCCGGGCGGCAGGCTGAGCCTGTGGTTAATTCTTCTTCCTGATGGGAAAATAGAGTGACCTGTGCCTGTCCCAACACCTAGAGCTAGTCTCTCACTGGTTCCCCCTCTTCCCGTTCATCCTCAGGACAAATTGCAACCTGTACGGAACAGGAGGTTAAAGGTGCTGATTCTCCACGGAGGGAGATTGCTACTAACGCGGCTGGAATGGCGAACCCGAGCACAAGGAGATGAGAAATGAGGTGCGTTTTAGAAACCTTTCCCGATCACACGGTGTACCATCTTCTGGGTTTCTCATGCATGTTTTCGATGTAGGAAGATGCCCTTGAACCTGGAGATTTGGGACCCATGGGATGGGTACCATGCAGTATTACTTTAAAGGGTCTGCGTTTGCTCACCCAACCTCACCAAACCTCTCAGCCCCAAGAGTGTCCACCCTTATGTCTCAATCAGCTGTGGGTCTAGATATGGTCAATCCAGGTGGCATCACAGCCCCTGAACGAATTTTGTAAGAATTTCTCTCTCTTTCACTGTCTTTGTTTCACGGGATTTTAAAAGTAATTGATTTTTATAATGGGGTTTAGCTGCTTTTCACTGCTCTGTTTATGCTGCTTTACACCCACTTGACTCATTTACAGAGAGATATCAATACATAGCTTTGAAGATTCTTCCTAGTCAGGTATATTCTTGGGCGGTGAATAGGGGGTGTCGAGTCCAGTTCACTGAGCAAGGAGTAGGTCTTGTCTATTACATATTGGGTTTATGGAACGGTATCTGAGCTAATTTGAAACCCTTGTTTTCTACCTCACCTGACCTCACCTTTCCCGTTAAGCAGCCATAGTGTGTTTTGTAAACGTGTGACGCTGTTCTGTTTTGTAATTCAGTTCAAGTGTAGCGGTTTTTACATTCCCTCTCTAAGTGATATCTTATGATAAGTGTCTTTTTCTGTGTGACTTATTTCACTTAGAATCATCGTACCTAAATCCTCTCATCATGCTGCTACTAGCCTTATGACGTTAATTTCATGGCTGAGTGATATGCCATTGTACATAAGGACCACAACTTCCTTATCCATTTTTCTCTTTCCTGGGATATTTAAGGTGTAACGAAGTGGAGGTTCTTGTCAACAGAGCAGCCCTAAACTTTGGGGTGCCTGTGTCTTGCTGATTTTTAGTTTTCCCAATTTATACGCCCATGAGTGGAAGTGCCTTATGCTCTCTATGCTGAGTTCTTTAGATGTTTCAGGAAACACCGTACACTTCTCCAGAGTGGCTGTTGGCAATTTACATCCCGCCCATCAGCGTAGTAAGGCTCCCGTTTCTCCATGGCCTGTCCTGCATTTCTGGTTTTGACACTTTATTCAGCATGGCCCTTTTGACCGATGGGAAGCGAGACTTCTTTGTAGCGCTGGTTTGCCTTTCCAGGTTGCTTGGTTGGCCAAAAAGGGCGTATGCGTTTTTTCCTGAATATATTCAGGAAAAAACGCATACGCCCTTTTTGGCCAAGGGCATCATGGTCGAGGTTTTGCCGCTTTTCCTGTGCTTTAAAGGCGATTCGACTCTACCTCCTGAAATCTGTTTCCTGCAATTCTTCCTTGCTTTCAAATCCTCCTCGTTGCCTTCCCTCAATATATTTGTGGACGAGAGTTATCATTTATAACTCTGCAGGTTTGTGAATTGCAGTGCCCCTGAGCTCGATTTTTCAACTCGTTTTTTTGGGAGCTGGCCGCAAAAGCACAGGATTGCTTCAGGCCCTGTTCTGCTTCCGGGCGGCAGGCTGAGCCTGTGGTTAATTCTTCTTCCTGATGGGAAAATAGAGTGACCTGTGCCTGTCCCAACACCTAGAGCTAGTCTCTCACTGGTTCCCCCTCTTCCCGTTCATCCTCAGGACAATTTGCAACCTGTACGGAACAGGAGGTTGAAGGTGCTGATTCTCGAAGGAGGGAGATTGCTAGTAAAGCGGCTGTAATGGCCAACCCGAGCACAAGGAGATGAGAAATGAGGTGCGTTTTCGAAACCTTTCCCGATCACACGGTGTACCATCTTCTGGGTTTCTCATGCATGTTTTTGTTATAGGAAGATGCCCTTGAACTTGGAGATTTGGGACCCATGGGATGGGTACCACGCAATATTACTTTAAAGGGCCTGCGTTTCCTCAACCAACCTGACCAAACCTCTCAGCCCCAAGAGTGTCCACCCTTATGTCTCAATCAGCTGTGGGTCTAGAGATGGTCAATCCAGGTGGCATCACAGCCCCTGAACGAATATTGTAAGAATTTCTCTCTCTTTCACTGTCTTTGTTTCACGGGTTTTTAAAAGTAATTGATTTTTATAATGGGGTTTAGCTGCTTTTCACTGCTGTTTTTATGCTGCTTTACACCCACTTGACTCACTTACAGAGAGATATCAATACATAGCTTTGAAGATTCTTCCTAGTCAGATATATTCTTGGGCGGTGAATAGGGGTTTTTGCGTCCAGTTCACTGAGCAAGGAGTAGGTCTTGTCTATTACATATTGGGCTTATTGAACGGTATCTGAGCTAATTTGAAACCCTTGTTTTCTGCCTCACCCGACCTCACCTTTCCCGTTAAGCAGCCATAGTGTGTTTTGTAAACGTGTGTCTCTGTTCTGTTTTGTAATTCAGTTCAAGTGTAGCGGTTTTTACATTCCCTCTATAAGTGATATCTTATGATAAGTGTCGTTTTCTGGTTGACTTATTTCACTTAGAATCGTCGTACCTAAATCCACTCATCATGCTGCTACTAGCCTTATGACGTTGATTTCCTGGCTGAGTGATATTCCATTGTACATAAGGACCACAACTTCTTTATCCATTTTTTTCTTTCCTGGCATATTTAAGGTGTAACGAAGTGGAGGTTCTTGTCAACAGAGCAGCCCTAAACTTTGGGGTGCCTGTGTCTTGCTGATTTTTACTTTTCCCAATTTATACACCCATGAGTGGAAGTGCCCTATGCTCTCTAAGCTGAGTTTTTTAGAGGTTTCAGGACACACCGTACACTTCTCCAGAGTGGCTGTTGGCAATTTACATCCCGCCCATCAGCGTAGCAAGGCTCCCGTTTCTCCATGGCCTGTCCTGCATTTCTGGTTTTGACACTTTATTCAGCATGGCCCTTTTGACCGATGGGAAGCGAGACTTCTTTGTAGCGCTGATTTGCCTTTCCAGGTTGCTTGGTTGGCCAAAAAGGGCGTATGCGTTTTTTCCTGAATATATTCAGGAAAAAACGCATACGCCCTTTTTGGCCAAGGGCATCATGGTCGAGGTTTTGCCGCCTTTCCTGTGCTTTAAAGGCGATTCGAATCTACCTCCTGAAATCTGTTTCCTGCAATTCTGCCTTGCTTTCAAATCCTCTTCGTTGCCTTCCCTCAATATATTTGTGGACGAGAGTTATCATTTCTAACTCTGCAGGTTTGTGAATTGCAGTGCCCCTGAGCTCCATTTTTCAACTCGCTTTCTTCGGAGCTGGCCGCAAAAGCGCAGGATTGCTTCAGGCCCTATTCTGGTTCCGGGCGGCAGGCTGAGCCTGTGGTTAATTCTTCTTCCTGATGGGAAAATAGAGTGACCTGTGCCTGTCCCAACACCTAGAGCTAGTCTCTCATTGGTTCCCCCTCTTCCCGTTCATCCTCAGGACAAATTGCAACCTGTACGGAACAGGAGGTTAAAGGTGCTGATTCTCCACGGAGGGAGATTGCTACTAACGTGGCTGGAATGGCGAACCCGAGCACAAGGAGATGAGAAATGAGGTGCGTTTTAGAAACCTTTCCCGATCACACGGTGTACCATCTTCTGGGTTTCTCATGCATGTTTTCGACGTAGGAAGATGCCCTTGAACCTGGAGATTTGGGACCCATGGGATGGGTACCATGCAGTATTACTTTAAAGGGTCTGCGTTTGCTCACCCAACCTCACCAAACCTCTCAGCCACAAGAGTGTCCACCCTTATGTCTCAATCAGCTGTGGGTCTAGATATGGTCAATCCAGGTGGCATCACAGCCCCTGAACGAATTTTGTAAGAATTTCTCTCTCTTTCACTGTCTTTGTTTCACGGGATTTTAAAAGTAATTGATTTTTATAATGGGGTTTAGCTGCTTTTCACTGCTCTGTTTATGCTGCTTTACACCCACTTGACTCATTTACAGAGAGATATCAATACATAGCTTTGAAGATTCTTCCTAGTCAGGTATATTCTTGGGCGGTGAATAGGGGGTGTCGAGTCCAGTTCACTGAGCAAGGAGTAGGTCTTGTCTATTACATATTGGGTTTATGGAACGGTATCTGAGCTCATTTGAAACCCTTGTTTTATGCATCACCCCACCTCACCTTTCCCGTTAAGCAGCCATAGTGTGTCTTCTAAACGTGTGACGCTGTTCTGTTTTGTAATTCAGTTCAAGTGTAGCGGTTTTTACATTCCCTCTCTAAGTGATATCTTATGATAAGTGTCTTTTTCTGTGTGACTTATTTCACTTAGAATCATCGTACCTAAATCCTCTCATCATGCTGCTACTAGCCTTATGACGTTAATTTCATGGCTGAGTGATATGCCATTGTACATAAGGACCACAACTTCCTTTTCCATTTTTCTCTTTCCTGGGATATTTAAGGTGTAACGAAGTGGAGGTTCTTGTCAACAGAGCAGCCCTAAACTTTGGGGTGCCTGTGTCTTGCTGATTTTTAGTTTTCCCAATTTATACGCCCATGAGTGGAAGTGCCTTATTCTCTCTATGCTGAGTTCTTTAGATGTTTCAGGAAACACCGTACACTTCTCCAGAGTGGCTGTTGGCAATTTACATCCCGCCCATCAGCGTAGTAAGGCTCCCGTTTCTCCATGGCCTGTCCTGCATTTCTGGTTTTGACACTTTATTCAGCATGGCCCTTTTGACCGATGGGAAGCGAGACTTCTTTGTAGCGCTGATTTGCCTTTCCAGGTTGCTTGGTTGGCCAAAAAGGGCGTATGCGTTTTTTCCTGAATATATTCAGGAAAAAACGCATACGCCCTTTTTGGCCAAGGGCATCATGGTCGAGGTTTTGCCGCTTTTCCTGTGCTTTAAAGGCGATTCGACTCTACCTCCTGAAATCTGTTTCCTGCAATTCTGCCTTGCTTTCAAATCCTCCTCGTTGCCTTCCCTCAATATATTTGTGGACGAGAGTTATCATTTCTAACTCTGCAGGTTTGTGAATTGCAGTGCCCCTGAGCTCGATTTTTCAACTCGTTTTTTTGGGAGCTGGCCGCAAAAGCGCAGGATTGCTTCAGGCCCTGTTCTGCTTCCGGGCGGCAGGCTGAGCCTGTGGTTAATTCTTCTTCCTGATGGGAAAATAGAGTGACCTGTGTCTGTCCCAACACCTAGAGCTAGTCTCTCACTGGTTCCCCCTCTTCCCGTTCATCCTCAGGACAATTTGCAACCTGTACGGAACAGGAGGTTGAAGGTGCTGATTCTCGAAGGAGGGAGATTGCTAGTAAAGCGGCTGTAATGGCCAACCCGAGCACAAGGAGATGAGAAATGAGGTGCGTTTTCGAAACCTTTCCCGATCACACGGTGTACCATCTTCTGGGTTTCTCATGCATGTTTTTGTTATAGGAAGATGCCCTTGAACTTGGAGATTTGGGACCCATGGGATGGGTACCACGCAGTATTACTTTAAAGGGCCTGCGTTTCCTCAACCAACCTGACCAAACCTCTCAGCCCCAAGAGTGTCCACCCTTATGTCTCAATCAGCTGTGGGTCTAGAGATGGTCAATCCAGGTGGCATCACAGCCCCTGAACGAATATTGTAAGAATTTCTCTCTCTTTCACTGTCTTTGTTTCACGGGTTTTTAAAAGTAATTGATTTTTATAATGGGGTTTAGCTGCTTTTCACTGCTGTTTTTATGCTGCTTTACACCCACTTGACTCACTTACAGAGAGATATCAATACATAGCTTTGAAGATTCTTCCTAGTCAGATATATTCTTGGGCGGTGAATAGGGGGTTTTTGCGTCCAGTTCACTGAGCAAGGAGTAGGTCTTGTCTATTACATATTGGGTTTATTGAATGGTATCTGAGCTAATTTGAAACCCTTGTTTTCTGCCTCACCCGACCTCACCTTTCCCGTTAAGCAGCCATAGTGTGTTTTGTAAACGTGTGTCTCTGTTCTGTTTTGTAATTCAGTTCAAGTGTAGCGGTTTTTACATTCCCTCTATAAGTGATATCTTATGATAAGTGTCGTTTTCTGGTTGACTTATTTCACTTAGAATCGTCGTACCTAAATCCACTCATCATGCTGCTACTAGCCTTATGACGTTGATTTCCTGGCTGAGTGATATTCCATTGTACATAAGGACCACAACTTCTTTATCCATTTTTTTCTTTCCTGGGATATTTAAGGTGTAACGAAGTGGAGGTTCTTGTCAACAGAGCAGCCCTAAACTTTGGGGTGCCTGTGTCTTGCTGATTTTTACTTTTCCCAATTTATACACCCATGAGTGGAAGTGCCCTATGCTCTCTAAGCTGAGTTTTTTAGAGGTTTCAGGACACACCGTACACTTCTCCAGAGTGGCTGTTGGCAATTTACATCACGCCCATCAGCGTAGCAAGGCTCCCGTTTCTCCATGGCCTGTCCTGCATTTCTGGTTTTGACACTTTATTCAGCATGGCCCTTTTGACCGATGGGAAGCGAGACTTCTTTGTAGCGCTGATTTGCCTTTCCAGGTTGCTTGGTTGGCCAAAAAGGGCGTATGCGTTTTTTCCTGAATATATTCAGGAAAAAACGCATACGCCCTTTTTGGCCAAGGGCATCATGGTCGAGGTTTTGCCGCCTTTCCTGTGCTTTAAAGGCGATTCGAATCTACCTCCTGAAATCTGTTTCCTGCAATTCTGCCTTGCTTTCAAATCCTCTTCGTTGCCTTCCCTCAATATATTTGTGGACGAGAGTTATCATTTCTAACTCTGCAGGTTTGTGAATTGCAGTGCCCCTGAGCTCCATTTTTCAACTCGCTTTCTTCGGAGCTGGCCGCAAAAGCGCAGGATTGCTTCAGGCCCTATTCTGGTTCCGGGCGGCAGGCTGAGCCTGTGGTTAATTCTTCTTCCTGATGGGAAAATAGAGTGACCTGTGCCTGTCCCAACACCTAGAGCTAGTCTCTCACTGGTTCCCCCTCTTCCCGTTCATCCTCAGGACAATTTGCAACCTGTACGGAACAGGAGGTTGAAGGTGCTGATTCTCCACGGAGGGAGATTGCTACTAACGCGGCTGGAATGGCCAACCCGAGCACAAGGAGATGAGAAATGAGGTGCGTTTTAGAAACCTTTCCCGATCACACGGTGTACCATCTTCTGGGTTTCTCATGCATGTTTTCGATGTAGGAAGATGCCCTTGAACCTGGAGATTTGGGACCCATGGGATGGGTACCACGCAGTATTACTTTAAAGGGTCTGCGTTTGCTCACCCAACCTCACCAAACCTCTCAGCCCCAAGAGTGTCCACCCTTATGTCTCAATCAGCTGTGGGTCTAGATATGGTCAATCCAGGTGGCATCACAGCCCCTGAACGAATTTTGTAAGAATTTCTCTCTCTTTCACTGTCTTTGTTTCACGGGATTTTAAAAGTAATTGATTTTTATAATGGGGTTTAGCTGCTTTTCACTGCTCTGTTTATGCTGCTTTACACCCACTTGACTCATTTACAGAGAGATATCAATACATAGCTTTGAAGATTCTTCCTAGTCAGGTATATTCTTGGGCGGTGAATAGGGGGTGTCGAGTCCAGTTCACTGAGCAAGGAGTAGGTCTTGTCTATTACATATTGGGTTTATGGAACGGTATCTGAGCTAATTTGAAACCCTTGTTTTCTACCTCACCTGACCTCACCTTTCCCGTTAAGCAGCCATAGTGTGTTTTGTAAACGTGTGACGCTGTTCTGTTTTGTAATTCAGTTCAAGTGTAGCGGTTTTTACATTCCCTCTCTAAGTGATATCTTATGATAAGTGTCTTTTTCTGTGTGACTTATTTCACTTAGAATCATCGTACCTAAATCCTCTCATCATGCTGCTACTAGCCTTATGACGTTAATTTCATGGCTGAGTGATATGCCATTGTACATAAGGACCACAACTTCCTTATCCATTTTTCTCTTTCCTGGGATATTTAAGGTGTAACGAAGTGGAGGTTCTTGTCAACAGAGCAGCCCTAAACTTTGGGGTGCCTGTGTCTTGCTGATTTTTAGTTTTCCCAATTTATACGCCCATGAGTGGAAGTGCCCTATGCTCTCTAAGCTGAGTTCTTTAGAGGTTTCAGGACACACCGTACACTTCTCCAGAGTGGCTGTTGGCAATTTACATCCCGCCCATCAGCGTAGCAAGGCTCCCGTTTCTCCATGGCCTGTCCTGCATTTCTGGTTTTGACACTTTATTCAGCATGGCCCTTTTGACCGATGGGAAGCGAGACTTCTTTGTAGCGCTGATTTGCCTTTCCAGGTTGCTTGGTTGGCCAAAAAGGGCGTATGCGTTTTTTCCTGAATATATTCAGGAAAAAACGCATATGCCCTTTTTGGCCAAGGGCATCATGGTCGAGGTTTTGCCGCTTTTCCTGTGCTTTAAAGGCGATTCGACTCTACCTCCTGAAATCTGTTTCCTGCAATTCTGCCTTGCTTTCAAATCCTCCTCGTTGCCTTCCCTCAATATATTTGTGGACGAGAGTTATCATTTATAACTCTGCAGGTTTGTGAATTGCAGTTCCCCTGAGCTCGATTTTTCAACTCGTTTTTTTGGGAGCTGGCCGCAAAAGCACAGGATTGCTTCAGGCCCTGTTCTGCTTCCGGGCGGCAGGCTGAGCCTGTGGTTAATTCTTCTTCCTGATGGGAAAATAGAGTGACCTGTGCCTGTCCCAACACCTAGAGCTAGTCTCTCACTGGTTCCCCCTCTTCCCGTTCATCCTCAGGACAATTTGCAACCTGTACGGAACAGGAGGTTGAAGGTGCTGATTCTCGAAGGAGGGAGATTGCTAGTAAAGCGGCTGTAATGGCCAACCCGAGCACAAGGAGATGAGAAATGAGGTGCGTTTTCGAAACCTTTCCCGATCACACGGTGTGCCATCTTCTGGGTTTCTCATGCATGTTTTTGTTATAGGAAGATGCCCTTGAACTTGGAGATTTGGGACCCATGGGATGGGTACCACGCAGTATTACTTTAAAGGGCCTGCGTTTCCTCAACCAACCTGACCAAACCTCTCAGCCCCAAGAGTGTCCACCCTTATGTCTCAATCAGCTGTGGGTCTAGAGATGGTCAATCCAGGTGGCATCACAGCCCCTGAACGAATATTGTAAGAATTTCTCTCTCTTTCACTGTCTTTGTTTCACGGGTTTTTAAAAGTAATTGATTTTTATAATGGGGTTTAGCTGCTTTTCACTGCTGTTTTTATGCTGCTTTACACCCACTTGACTCACTTACAGAGAGATATCAATACATAGCTTTGAAGATTCTTCCTAGTCAGATATATTCTTGGGCGGTGAATAGGGGGTTTTTGCGTCCAGTTCACTGAGCAAGGAGTAGGTCTTGTCTATTACATATTGGGTTTATTGAATGGTATCTGAGCTAATTTGAAACCCTTGTTTTCTGCCTCACCCGACCTCACCTTTCCCGTTAAGCAGCCATAGTGTGTTTTGTAAACGTGTGTCTCTGTTCTGTTTTGTAATTCAGTTCAAGTGTAGCGGTTTTTACATTCCCTCTATAAGTGATATCTTATGATAAGTGTCGTTTTCTGGTTGACTTATTTCACTTAGAATCGTCGTACCTAAATCCACTCATCATGCTGCTACTAGCCTTATGACGTTGATTTCCTGGCTGAGTGATATTCCATTGTACATAAGGACCACAACTTCTTTATCCATTTTTTTCTTTCCTGGCATATTTAAGGTGTAACGAAGTGGAGGTTCTTGTCAACAGAGCAGCCCTAAACTTTGGGGTGCCTGTGTCTTGCTGATTTTTACTTTTCGCAATTTATACACCCATGAGTGGAAGTGCCCTATGCTCTCTAAGCTGAGTTTTTTAGAGGTTTCAGGACACACCGTACACTTCTCCAGAGTGGCTGTTGGCAATTTACATCACGCCCATCAGCGTAGCAAGGCTCCCGTTTCTCCATGGCCTGTCCTGCATTTCTGGTTTTGACACTTTATTCAGCATGGCCCTTTTGACCGATGGGAAGCGAGACTTCTTTGTAGCGCTGATTTGCCTTTCCAGGTTGCTTGGTTGGCCAAAAAGGGCGTATGCGTTTTTTCCTGAATATATTCAGGAAAAAACGCATACGCCCTTTTTGGCCAAGGGCATCATGGTCGAGGTTTTGCCGCCTTTCCTGTGCTTTAAAGGCGATTCGAATCTACCTCCTGAAATCTGTTTCCTGCAATTCTGCCTTGCTTTCAAATCCTCCTCGTTGCCTTCCCTCAATATATTTGTGGACGAGAGTTATCATTTCTAACTCTGCAGGTTTGTGAATTGCAGTGCCCCTGAGCTCCATTTTTCAACTCGCTTTCTTCGGAGCTGGCCGCAAAAGCGCAGGATTGCTTCAGGCCCTATTCTGGTTCCGGGCGGCAGGCTGAGCCTGTGGTTAATTCTTCTTCCTGATGGGAAAATAGAGTGACCTGTGCCTGTCCCAACACCTAGAGCTAGTCTCTCATTGGTTCCCCCACTTCCTGTTCATCCTCAGGACAAATTGCAACCTGTACGGAACAGGAGGTTAAAGGTGCTGATTCTCCACGGAGGGAGATTGCTACTAACGCGGCTGGAATGGCGAACCCGAGCACAAGGAGATGAGAAATGAGGTGCGTTTTAGAAACCTTTCCCGATCACACGGTGTACCATCTTCTGGGTTTCTCATGCATGTTTTCGATGTAGGAAGATGCCCTTGAACCTGGAGATTTGGGACCCATGGGATGGGTACCACGCAGTATTACTTTAAAGGGTGTGCGTTTGCTCACCCAACGTCACCAAACCTCTCAGCCCCAAGAGTGTCCACCCTTATGTCTCAATCAGCTGTGGGTCTAGAGATGGTCAATCCAGGTGGCATCACAGCCCCTGAACGAATTTTGTAAGAATTTCTCTCTCTTTCACTGTCTTTGTTTCACGGGATTTTAAAAGTAATTGATTTTTATAATGGGGTTTAGCTGCTTTTCACTGCTCTGTTTATGCTGCTTTACACCCACTTGACTCATTTACAGAGAGATATCAATACATAGCTTTGAAGATTCTTCCTAGTCAGGTATATTCTTGGGCGGTGAATAGGGGGTGTTGAGTCCAGTTCACTGAGCAAGGAGTAGGTCTTGTCTATTACATATTGGGTTTATGGAACGGTATCTGAGCTAATTTGAAACCCTTGTTTTCTACCTCACCCGACCTCACCTTTCCCGTTAAGCAGCCATAGTGTGTTTTGTAAACGTGTGACGCTGTTCTGTTTTGTAATTCAGTTCAAGTGTAGCGGTTTTTACATTCCCTCTCTAAGTGATACCTTATGATAAGTGTCTTTTTCTGTGTGACTTATTTCACTTAGAATCGTCGTACCTAAATCCTCTCATCATGCTGCTACTAGCCTTATGACGTTAATTTCATGGCTGAGTGATATGCCATTGTACATAAGGACCACAACTTCCTTATCCATTTTTCTCTTTCCTGGGATATTTAAGGTGTAACGAAGTGGAGGTTCTTGTCAACAGAGCAGCCCTAAACTTTGGGGTGCCTGTGTCTTGCTGATTTTTAGTTTTCCCAATTTATACGCCCATGAGTGGAAGTGCCTTATGCTCTCTATGCTGAGTTCTTTAGATGTTTCAGGAAACACCGTACACTTCTCCAGAGTGGCTGTTGGCAATTTACATCCCGCCCATCAGCGTAGTAAGGCTCCCGTTTCTCCATGGCCTGTCCTGCATTTCTGGTTTTGACACTTTATTCAGCATGGCCCTTTTGACCGATGGGAAGCGAGACTTCTTTGTAGCGCTGATTTGCTTTTCCAGGTTGCTTGGTTGGCCAAAAAGGGCGTATGCGTTTTTTCCTGAATATATTCAGGAAAAAACGCATACGCCCTTTTTGACCAAGGGCATCGTGGTCGAGGTTTTGCCGCTTTTCCTGTGCTTTAAAGGCGATTCGACTCTACCTCCTGAAATCTGTTTCCTGCAATTCTGCCTTGCTTTCAAATCCTCCTCGTTGCCTTCCCTCAATATATTTGTGGACGAGAGTTATCATTTATAACTCTGCAGGTTTGTGAATTGCAGTGCCCCTGAGCTCGATTTTTCAACTCGCTTTTTTGGGAGCTGGCCGCAAAAGCACAGGATTGCTTCAGGCCCTGTTCTGCTTCCGGGCGGCAGGCTGAGCCTGTGGTTAATTCTTCTTCCTGATGGGAAAATAGAGTGACCTGTGCCTGTCCCAACACATAGAGCTAGTCTCTCACTGGTTTCCCCTCTTCCCGTTCATCCTCAGGACAATTTGCAACCTGTACGGAACAGGAGGTTGAAGGTGCTGATTCTCGAAGGAGGGAGATTGCTAGTAAAGCGGCTGTAATGGCCAACCCGAGCACAAGGAGATGAGAAATGAGGTGCGTTTTCGAAACCTTTCCCGATCACACGGTGTACCATCTTCTGGGTTTCTCATGCATGTTTTTGTTATAGGAAGATGCCCTTGAACTTGGAGATTTGGGACCCATGGGATGGGTACCACGCAGTATTACTTTAAAGGGCCTGCGTTTCCTCAACCAACCTGACCAAACCTCTCAGCCACAAGAGTGTCCACCCTTATGTCTCAATCAGCTGTGGGTCTAGAGATGGTCAATCCAGGTGGCATCACAGCCCCTGAACGAATATTGTAAGAATTTCTCTCTCTTTCACTGTCTTTGTTTCACGGGTTTTTAAAAGTAATTGATTTTTATAATGGGGTTTAGCTGCTTTTCACTGCTGTTTTTATGCTGCTTTACACCCACTTGACTCACTTACAGAGAGATATCAATACATAGCTTTGAAGATTCTTCCTAGTCAGATATATTCTTGGGCGGTGAATAGGGGGTTTTTGCGTCCAGTTCACTGAGCAAGGAGTAGGTCTTGTCTATTACATATTGGGTTTATTGAACGGTATCTGAGCTAATTTGAAACCCTTGTTTTCTGCCTCACCCGACCTCACCTTTCCCGTTAAGCAGCCATAGTGTGTTTTGTAAACGTGTGTCTCTGTTCTGTTTTGTAATTCAGTTCAAGTGTAGCGGTTTTTACATTCCCTCTATAAGTGATATCTTATGATAAGTGTCGTTTTCTGGTTGACTTATTTCACTTAGAATCGTCGTACCTAAATCCACTCATCATGCTGCTACTAGCCTTATGACGTTGATTTCCTGGCTGAGTGATATTCCATTGTACATAAGGACCACAACTTCTTTATCCATTTTTTTCTTTCCTGGGATATTTAAGGTGTAACGAAGTGGAGGTTCTTGTCAAGAGAGCAGCCCTAAACTTTGGGGTGCCTGTGTCTTGCTGATTTTTACTTTTCCCAATTTATACACCCATGAGTGGAAGTGCCCTATGCTCTCTAAGCTGAGTTTTTTAGAGGTTTCAGGACACACCGTACACTTCTCCAGAGTGGCTGTTGGCAATTTACATCACGCCCATCAGCGTAGCAAGGCTCCCGTTTCTCCATGGCCTGTCCTGCATTTCTGGTTTTGACACTTTATTCAGCATGGCCCTTTTGACCGATGGGAAGCGAGACTTCTTTGTAGCGCTGATTTGCCTTTCCAGGTTGCTTGGTTGGCCAAAAAGGGCGTATGCGTTTTTTCCTGAATATATTCAGGAAAAAACGCATACGCCCTTTTTGGCCAAGGGCATCATGGTCGAGGTTTTGCCGCCTTTCCTGTGCTTTAAAGGCGATTCGAATCTACCTCCTGAAATCTGTTTCCTGCAATTCTGCCTTGCTTTCAAATCCTCCTCGTTGCCTTCCCTCAATATATTTGTGGACGAGAGTTATCATTTCTAACTCTGCAGGTTTGTGAATTGCAGTGCCCCTGAGCTCCATTTTTCAACTCGCTTTCTTCGGAGCTGGCCGCAAAAGCGCAGGATTGCTTCAGGCCCTATTCTGGTTCCGGGCGGCAGGCTGAGCCTGTGGTTAATTCTTCTTCCTGATGGGAAAATAGAGTGACCTGTGCCTGTCCCAACACCTAGAGCTAGTCTCTCATTGGTTCCCCCTCTTCCCGTTCATCCTCAGGACAAATTGCAACCTGTACGGAACAGGAGGTTAAAGGTGTTGATTCTCCACGGAGGGAGATTGCTACTAACGCGGCTGGAATGGCGAACCCGAGCACAAGGAGATGAGAAATGAGGTGCGTTTTAGAAACCTTTCCCGATCACACGGTGTACCATCTTCTGGGTTTCTCATGCATGTTTTCGATGTAGGAAGATGCCCTTGAACCTGGAGATTTGGGACCCATGGGATGGGTACCACGCAGTATTACTTTAAAGGGTGTGCGTTTGCTCACCCAACCTCACCAAACCTCTCAGCCCCAAGAGTGTCCACCCTTATGTCTCAATCAGCTGTGGGTCTAGAGATGGTCAATCCAGGTGGCATCACAGCCCCTGAACGAATTTTGTAAGAATTTCTCTCTCTTTCACTGTCTTTGTTTCACGGGATTTTAAAAGTAATTGATTTTTATAATGGGGTTTAGCTGCTTTTCACTGCTCTGTTTATGCTGCTTTACACCCACTTGACTCATTTACAGAGAGATATCAATACATAGCTTTGAAGATTCTTCCTAGTCAGGTATATTCTTGGGCGGTGAATAGGGGGTGTTGAGTCCAGTTCACTGAGCAAGGAGTAGGTCTTGTCTATTACATATTGGGTTTATGGAACGGTATCTGAGCTAATTTGAAACCCTTGTTTTCTGCCTCACCCGACCTCACCTTTCCCGTTAAGCAGCCATAGTGTGTTTTGTAAACGTGTGACGCTGTTCTGTTTTGTAATTCAGTTCAAGTGTAGCGGTTTTTACATTCCCTCTCTAAGTGATACCTTATGATAAGTGTCTTTTTCTGTGTGACTTATTTCACTTAGAATCGTCGTACCTAAATCCTCTCATCATGCTGCTACTAGCCTTATGACGTTAATTTCATGGCTGAGTGATATGCCATTGTACATAAGGACCACAACTTCCTTATCCATTTTTCTCTTTCCTGGGATATTTAAGGTGTAACGAAGTGGAGGTTCTTGTCAACAGAGCAGCCCTAAACTTTGGGGTGCCTGTGTCTTGCTGATTTTTTGTTTTCCCAATTTATACGCCCATGAGTGGAAGTGCCTTATGCTCTCTATGCTGAGTTCTTTAGATGTTTCAGGAAACACCGTACACTTCTCCAGAGTGGCTGTTGGCAATTTACATCCCGCCCATCAGCGTAGTAAGGCTCCCGTTTCTCCATGGCCTGTCCTGCATTTCTGGTTTTGACACTTTATTCAGCATGGCCCTTTTGACCGATGGGAAGCGAGACTTCTTTGTAGCGCTGATTTGCCTTTCCAGGTTGCTTGGTTGGCCAAAAAGGGCGTATGCGTTTTTTCCTGAATATATTCAGGAAAAAACGCATACGCCCTTTTTGGCCAAGGGCATCATGGTCGAGGTTTTGCCGCTTTTCCTGTGCTTTAAAGGCGATTCGACTCTACCTCCTGAAATCTGTTTCCTGCAATTCTGCCTTGCTTTCAAATCCTCCTCGTTGCCTTCCCTCAATATATTTGTGGACGAGAGTTATCATTTATAACTCTGCAGGTTTGTGAATTGCAGTGCCCCTGAGCTCGATTTTTCAACTCGCTTTTTTGGGAGCTGGCCGCAAAAGCACAGGATTGCTTCAGGCCCTGTTCTGCTTCCGGGCGGCAGGCTGAGCCTGTGGTTAATTCTTCTTCCTGATGGGAAAATAGAGTGACCTGTGCCTGTCCCAACACATAGAGCTAGTCTCTCACTGGTTTCCCCTCTTCCCGTTCATCCTCAGGACAATTTGCAACCTGTACGGAACAGGAGGTTGAAGGTGCTGATTCTCGAAGGAGGGAGATTGCTAGTAAAGCGGCTGTAATGGCCAACCCGAGCACAAGGAGATGAGAAATGAGGTGCGTTTTCGAAACCTTTCCCGATCACACGGTGTACCATCTTCTGGGTTTCTCATGCATGTTTTTGTTATAGGAAGATGCCCTTGAACTTGGAGATTTGGGACCCATGGGATGGGTACCACGCAGTATTACTTTAAAGGGCCTGCGTTTCCTCAACCAACCTGACCAAACCTCTCAGCCACAAGAGTGTCCACCCTTATGTCTCAATCAGCTGTGGGTCTAGAGATGGTCAATCCAGGTGGCATCACAGCCCCTGAACGAATATTGTAAGAATTTCTCTCTCTTTCACTGTCTTTGTTTCACGGGTTTTTAAAAGTAATTGATTTTTATAATGGGGTTTAGCTGCTTTTCACTGCTGTTTTTATGCTGCTTTACACCCACTTGACTCACTTACAGAGAGATATCAATACATAGCTTTGAAGATTCTTCCTAGTCAGATATATTCTTGGGCGGTGAATAGGGGGTTTTTGCGTCCAGTTCACTGAGCAAGGAGTAGGTCTTGTCTATTACATATTGGGTTTATTGAACGGTATCTGAGCTAATTTGAAACCCTTGTTTTCTGCCTCACCCGACCTCACCTTTCCCGTTAAGCAGCCATAGTGTGTTTTGTAAACGTGTGTCTCTGTTCTGTTTTGTAATTCAGTTCAAGTGTAGCGGTTTTTACATTCCCTCTATAAGTGATATCTTATGATAAGTCTCGTTTTCTGGTTGACTTATTTCACTTAGAATCGTCGTACCTAAATCCACTCATCATGCTGCTACTAGCCTTATGACGTTGATTTCCTGGCTGAGTGATATTCCATTGTACATAAGGACCACAACTTCTTTATCCATTTTTTTCTTTCCTGGGATATTTAAGGTGTAACGAAGTGGAGGTTCTTGTCAAGAGAGCAGCCCTAAACTTTGGGGTGCCTGTGTCTTGCTGATTTTTACTTTTCCCAATTTATACACCCATGAGTGGAAGTGCCCTATGCTCTCTAAGCTGAGTTTTTTAGAGGTTTCAGGACACACCGTACACTTCTCCAGAGTGGCTGTTGGCAATTTACATCACGCCCATCAGCGTAGCAAGGCTCCCGTTTCTCCATGGCCTGTCCTGCATTTCTGGTTTTGACACTTTATTCAGCATGGCCCTTTTGACCGATGGGAAGCGAGACTTCTTTGTAGCGCTGATTTGCCTTTCCAGGTTGCTTGGTTGGCCAAAAAGGGCGTATGCGTTTTTTCCTGAATATATTCAGGAAAAAACGCATACGCCCTTTTTGGCCAAGGGCATCATGGTCGAGGTTTTGCCGCCTTTCCTGTGCTTTAAAGGCGATTCGAATCTACCTCCTGAAATCTGTGTCCTGCAATTCTGCCTTGCTTTCAAATCCTCTTCGTTGCCTTCCCTCAATATATTTGTGGACGAGAGTTATCATTTCTAACTCTGCAGGTTTGTGAATTGCAGTGCCCCTGAGCTCCATTTTTCAACTCGCTTTCTTCGGAGCTGGCCGCAAAAGCGCCGGATTGCTTCAGGCCCTATTCTGGTTCCGGGCGGCAGGCTGAGCCTGTGGTTAATTCTTCTTCCTGATGGGAAAATAGAGTGACCTGTGCCTGTCCCAACACCTAGAGCTAGTCTCTCATTGGTTCCCCCTCTTCCCGTTCATCCTCAGGACAAATTGCAACCTGTACGGAACAGGAGGTTAAAGGTGTTGATTCTCCACGGAGGGAGATTGCTACTAACGCGGCTGGAATGGCGAACCCGAGCACAAGGAGATGAGAAATGAGGTGCGTTTTAGAAACCTTTCCCGATCACACGGTGTACCATCTTCTGGGTTTCTCATGCATGTTTTCGATGTAGGAAGATGCCCTTGAACCTGGAGATTTGGGACCCATGGGATGGGTACCACGCAGTATTACTTTAAAGGGTGTGCGTTTGCTCACCCAACCTCACCAAACCTCTCAGCCCCAAGAGTGTCCACCCTTATGTCTCAATCAGCTGTGGGTCTAGAGATGGTCAATCCAGGTGGCATCACAGCCCCTGAACGAATTTTGTAAGAATTTCTCTCTCTTTCACTGTCTTTGTTTCACGGGATTTTAAAAGTAATTGATTTTTATAATGGGGTTTAGCTGCTTTTCACTGCTCTGTTTATGCTGCTTTACACCCACTTGACTCATTTACAGAGAGATATCAATACATAGCTTTGAAGATTCTTCCTAGTCAGGTATATTCTTGGGCGGTGAATAGGGGGTGTTGAGTCCAGTTCACTGAGCAAGGAGTAGGTCTTGTCTATTACATATTGGGTTTATGGAACGGTATCTGAGCTAATTTGAAACCCTTGTTTTCTACATCACCCGACCTCAGCTTTCCCGTTAAGCAGCCATAGTGTGTTTTGTAAACGTGTGACGCTGTTCTGTTTTGTAATTCAGTTCAAGTGTAGCGGTTTTTACATTCCCTCTCTAAGTGATACCTTATGATAAGTGTCTTTTTCTGTGTGACTTATTTCACTTAGAATCGTCGTACCTAAATCCTCTCATCATGCTGCTACTAGCCTTATGACGTTAATTTCATGGCTGAGTGATATGCCATTGTACATAAGGACCACAACTTCCTTATCCATTTTTCTCTTTCCTGGGATATTTAAGGTGTAACGAAGTGGAGGTTCTTGTCAACAGAGCAGCCCTAAACTTTGGGGTGCCTGTGTCTTGCTGATTTTTAGTTTTCCCAATTTATACGCCCATGAGTGGAAGTGCCTTATGCTCTCTATGCTGAGTTCTTTAGATGTTTCAGGAAACACCGTACACTTCTCCAGAGTGGCTGTTGGCAATTTACATCCCGCCCATCAGCGTAGTAAGGCTCCCGTTTCTCCATGGCCTGTCCTGCATTTCTGGTTTTGACACTTTATTCAGCATGGCCCTTTTGACCGATGGGAAGCGAGACTTCTTTGTAGCGCTGATTTGCCTTTCCAGGTTGCTTGGTTGGCCAAAAAGGGCGTATGCGTTTTTTCCTGAATATATTCAGGAAAAAACGCATACGCCCTTTTTGGCCAAGGGCATCATGGTCGAGGTTTTGCCGCTTTTCCTGTGCTTTAAAGGCGATTCGACTCTACCTCCTGAAATCTGTTTCCTGCAATTCTGCCTTGCTTTCAAATCCTCCTCGTTGCCTTCCCTCAATATATTTGTGGACGAGAGTTATCATTTATAACTCTGCAGGTTTGTGAATTGCAGTGCCCCTGAGCTCGATTTTTCAACTCGCTTTTTTGGGAGCTGGCCGCAAAAGCACAGGATTGCTTCAGGCCCTGTTCTGCTTCCGGGCGGCAGGCTGAGCCTGTGGTTAATTCTTCTTCCTGATGGGAAAATAGAGTGACCTGTGCCTGTCCCAACACCTAGAGCTAGTCTCTCACTGGTTTCCCCTCTTCCCGTTCATCCTCAGGACAATTTGCAACCTGTACGGAACAGGAGGTTGAAGGTGCTGATTCTCGAAGGAGGGAGATTGGTAGTAAAGCGGCTGTAATGGCCAACCCGAGCACAAGGAGATGAGAAATGAGGTGCGTTTTCGAAACATTTCCCGATCACACGGTGTACCATCTTCTGGGTTTCTCATGCATGTTTTTGTTATAGGAAGATGCCCTTGAACTTGGAGATTTGGGACCCATGGGATGGGTACCACGCAGTATTACTTTAAAGGGCCTGCGTTTCCTCAACCAACCTGACCAAACCTCTCAGCCACAAGAGTGTCCACCCTTATGTCTCAATCAGCTGTGGGTCTAGAGATGGTCAATCCAGGTGGCATCACAGCCCCTGAACGAATATTGTAAGAATTTCTCTCTCTTTCACTGTCTTTGTTTCACGGGTTTTTAAAAGTAATTGATTTTTATAATGGGGTTTAGCTGCTTTTCACTGCTGTTTTTATGCTGCTTTACACCCACTTGACTCACTTACAGAGAGATATCAATACATAGCTTTGAAGATTCTTCCTAGTCAGATATATTCTTGGGCGGTGAATAGGGGGTTTTTGCGTCCAGTTCACTGAGCAAGGAGTAGGTCTTGTCTATTACATATTGGGTTTATTGAACGGTATCTGAGCTAATTTGAAACCCTTGTTTTCTGCCTCACCCGACCTCACCTTTCCCGTTAAGCAGCCATAGTGTGTTTTGTAAACGTGTGTCTCTGTTCTGTTTTGTAATTCAGTTCAAGTGTAGCGGTTTTTACATTCCCTCTATAAGTGATATCTTATGATAAGTGTCGTTTTCTGGTTGACTTATTTCACTTAGAATCGTCGTACCTAAATCCACTCATCATGCTGCTACTAGCCTTATGACGTTGATTTCCTGGCTGAGTGATATTCCATTGTACATAAGGACCACAACTTCTTTATCCATTTTTTTCTTTCCTGGGATATTTAAGGTGTAACGAAGTGGAGGTTCTTGTCAAGAGAGCAGCCCTAAACTTTGGGGTGCCTGTGTCTTGCTGATTTTTACTTTTCCCAATTTATACACCCATGAGTGGAAGTGCCCTATGCTCTCTAAGCTGAGTTTTTTAGAGGTTTCAGGACACACCGTACACTTCTCCAGAGTGGCTGTTGGCAATTTACATCACGCCCATCAGCGTAGCAAGGCTCCCGTTTCTCCATGGCCTGTCCTGCATTTCTGGTTTTGACACTTTATTCAGCATGGCCCTTTTGACCGATGGGAAGCGAGACTTCTTTGTAGCGCTGATTTGCCTTTCCAGGTTGCTTGGTTGGCCAAAAAGGGCGTATGCGTTTTTTCCTGAATATATTCAGGAAAAAACGCATACGCCCTTTTTGGCCAAGGGCATCATGGTCGAGGTTTTGCCGCCTTTCCTGTGCTTTAAAGGCGATTCGAATCTACCTCCTGAAATCTGTGTCCTGCAATTCTGCCTTGCTTTCAAATCCTCTTCGTTGCCTTCCCTCAATATATTTGTGGACGAGAGTTATCATTTCTAACTCTGCAGGTTTGTGAATTGCAGTGCCCCTGAGCTCCATTTTTCAAATCGCTTTCTTCGGAGCTGGCCGCAAAAGCGCCGGATTGCTTCAGGCCCTATTCTGGTTCCGGGCGGCAGGCTGAGCCTGTGGTTAATTCTTCTTCCTGATGGGAAAATAGAGTGACCTGTGCCTGTCCCAACACCTAGAGCTAGTCTCTCATTGGTTCCCCCTCTTCCCGTTCATCCTCAGGACAAATTGCAACCTGTACGGAACAGGAGGTTAAAGGTGCTGATTCTCCACGGAGGGAGATTGCTACTAACGCGGCTGGAATGGCGAACCCGAGCACAAGGAGATGAGAAATGAGGTGCGTTTTCGAAACCTTTCCCGATCACACGGTGTACCATCTTCTGGGTTTCTCATGCATGTTTTCGATGTAGGAAGATGCCCTTGAACCTGGAGATTTGGGACCCACGGGATGGGTACCACGCAGTATTACTTTAAAGGGTCTGCGTTTGCTCACCCAACCTCACCAAACCTCTCAGCCCCAAGAGTGTCCACCCTTATGTCTCAATCAGCTGTGGGTCTAGAGATGGTCAATCCAGGTGGCATCACAGCCCCTGAACGAATTTTGTAAGAATTTCTCTCTCTTTCACTGTCTTTGTTTCACGGGATTTTAAAAGTAATTGATTTTTATAATGGGGTTTAGCTGCTTTTCACTGCTGTGTTTATGCCGCTTTACACCCACTTGACTCACTTACAGAGGGATATCAATACATTGGTTTTAAGATTCTTACTAGTCAGATATATTCTTGGGCGGTGAACAGGGGGTGTTTAGTCCACTTCACTGAGCAAGGAGTAGGTCTTGTCTATTACATATTGGGTGTATGGAACGGTATCTGAGCCTATTTGAAACCCTTGTTTTATGCATCACCCCACCTCACCTTTCCCGTTAAGCAGCCATAGTGTGTCTTCTTAACGTGTGACGCTCTTCTGTTTTGTAATTCAGTTCAAGTGTAGCGGTTTTTACATTCCCTCTCTAAGTGATATCTTATGATAAGTGTCTTTTTCTGTGTGACTTATTTCACTTAGAATCGTCGTACCTAAATCCTCTCATCATGCTGCTACTAGCCTTATGACGTTAATTTCATGGCTGAGTGATATGCCATTGTACATAAGGACCACAACTTCCTTATCCATTTTTCTCTTTCCTGGGATATTTAAGGTGTAACGAAGTGGAGGTTCTTGTCAACAGAGCAGCCCTAAACTTTGGGGTGCCTGTGTCTTGCTGATTTTTTGTTTTCCCAATTTATACGCCCATGAGTGGAAGTGCCTTATGCTCTCTATGCTGAGTTCTTTAGATGTTTCAGGAAACACCGTACACTTCTCCAGAGTGGCTGTTGGCAATTTACATCCCGCCCATCAGCGTAGTAAGGCTCCCGTTTCTCCATGGCCTGTCCTGCATTTCTGGTTTTGACACTTTATTCAGCATGGCCCTTTTGACCGATGGGAAGCGAGACTTCTTTGTAGCGCTGATTTGCCTTTCCAGGTTGCTTGGTTGGCCAAAAAGGGCGTATGCGTTTTTTCCTGAATATATTCAGGAAAAAACGCATACGCCCTTTTTGGCCAAGGGCATCATGGTCGAGGTTTTGCCGCTTTTCCTGTGCTTTAAAGGCGATTCGACTCTACCTCCTGAAATCTGTTTCCTGCAATTCTGCCTTGCTTTCAAATCCTCCTCGTTGCCTTCCCTCAATATATTTGTGGACGAGAGTTATCATTTATAACTCTGCAGGTTTGTGAATTGCAGTGCCCCTGAGCTCGATTTTTCAACTCGCTTTTTTGGGAGCTGGCCGCAAAAGCACAGGATTGCTTCAGGCCCTGTTCTGCTTCCGGGCGGCAGGCTGAGCCTGTGGTTAATTCTTCTTCCTGATGGGAAAATAGAGTGACCTGTGCCTGTCCCAACACATAGAGCTAGTCTCTCACTGGTTTCCCCTCTTCCCGTTCATCCTCAGGACAATTTGCAACCTGTACGGAACAGGAGGTTGAAGGTGCTGATTCTCGAAGGAGGGAGATTGCTAGTAAAGCGGCTGTAATGGCCAACCCGAGCACAAGGAGATGAGAAATGAGGTGCGTTTTCGAAACCTTTCCCGATCACACGGTGTACCATCTTCTGGGTTTCTCATGCATGTTTTTGTTATAGGAAGATGCCCTTGAACTTGGAGATTTGGGACCCATGGGATGGGTACCACGCAGTATTACTTTAAAGGGCCTGCGTTTCCTCAACCAACCTGACCAAACCTCTCAGCCACAAGAGTGTCCACCCTTATGTCTCAATCAGCTGTGGGTCTAGAGATGGTCAATCCAGGTGGCATCACAGCCCCTGAACGAATATTGTAAGAATTTCTCTCTCTTTCACTGTCTTTGTTTCACGGGTTTTTAAAAGTAATTGATTTTTATAATGGGGTTTAGCTGCTTTTCACTGCTGTTTTTATGCTGCTTTACACCCACTTGACTCACTTACAGAGAGATATCAATACATAGCTTTGAAGATTCTTCCTAGTCAGATATATTCTTGGGCGGTGAATAGGGGGTTTTTGCGTCCAGTTCACTGAGCAAGGAGTAGGTCTTGTCTATTACATATTGGGTTTATTGAACGGTATCTGAGCTAATTTGAAACCCTTGTTTTCTGCCTCACCCGACCTCACCTTTCCCGTTAAGCAGCCATAGTGTGTTTTGTAAACGTGTGTCTCTGTTCTGTTTTGTAATTCAGTTCAAGTGTAGCGGTTTTTACATTCCCTCTATAAGTGATATCTTATGATAAGTGTCGTTTTCTGGTTGACTTATTTCACTTAGAATCGTCGTACCTAAATCCACTCATCATGCTGCTACTAGCCTTATGACGTTGATTTCCTGGCTGAGTGATATTCCATTGTACATAAGGACCACAACTTCTTTATCCATTTTTTTCTTTCCTGGGATATTTAAGGTGTAACGAAGTGGAGGTTCTTGTCAAGAGAGCAGCCCTAAACTTTGGGGTGCCTGTGTCTTGCTGATTTTTACTTTTCCCAATTTATACACCCATGAGTGGAAGTGCCCTATGCTCTCTAAGCTGAGTTTTTTAGAGGTTTCAGGACACACCGTACACTTCTCCAGAGTGGCTGTTGGCAATTTACATCACGCCCATCAGCGTAGCAAGGCTCCCGTTTCTCCATGGCCTGTCCTGCATTTCTGGTTTTGACACTTTATTCAGCATGGCCCTTTTGACCGATGGGAAGCGAGACTTCTTTGTAGCGCTGATTTGCCTTTCCAGGTTGCTTGGTTGGCCAAAAAGGGCGTATGCGTTTTTTCCTGAATATATTCAGGAAAAAACGCATACGCCCTTTTTGGCCAAGGGCATCATGGTCGAGGTTTTGCCGCCTTTCCTGTGCTTTAAAGGCGATTCGAATCTACCTCCTGAAATCTGTTTCCTGCAATTCTGCCTTGCTTTCAAATCCTCCTCGTTGCCTTCCCTCAATATATTTGTGGACGAGAGTTATCATTTCTAACTCTGCAGGTTTGTGAATTGCAGTGCCCCTGAGCTCCATTTTTCAACTCGCTTTCTTCGGAGCTGGCCGCAAAAGCGCAGGATTGCTTCAGTCCCTATTCTGGTTCCGGGCGGCAGGCTGAGCCTGTGGTTAATTCTTCTTCCTGATGGGAAAATAGAGTGACCTGTGCCTGTCCCAACACCTAGAGCTAGTCTCTCATTGGTTCCCCCTCTTCCCGTTCATCCTCAGGACAAATTGCAACCTGTACGGAACAGGAGGTTAAAGGTGTTGATTCTCCACGGAGGGAGATTGCTACTAACGCGGCTGGAATGGCGAACCCGAGCACAAGGAGATGAGAAATGAGGTGCGTTTTAGAAACCTTTCCCGATCACACGGTGTACCATCTTCTGGGTTTCTCATGCATGTTTTCGATGTAGGAAGATGCCCTTGAACCTGGAGATTTGGGACCCATGGGATGGGTACCACGCAGTATTACTTTAAAGGGTGTGCGTTTGCTCACCCAACCTCACCAAACCTCTCAGCCCCAAGAGTGTCCACCCTTATGTCTCAATCAGCTGTGGGTCTAGAGATGGTCAATCCAGGTGGCATCACAGCCCCTGAACGAATTTTGTAAGAATTTCTCTCTCTTTCACTGTCTTTGTTTCACGGGATTTTAAAAGTAATTGATTTTTATAATGGGGTTTAGCTGCTTTTCACTGCTCTGTTTATGCTGCTTTACACCCACTTGACTCATTTACAGAGAGATATCAATACATAGCTTTGAAGATTCTTCCTAGTCAGGTATATTCTTGGGCGGTGAATAGGGGGTGTTGAGTCCAGTTCACTGAGCAAGGAGTAGGTCTTGTCTATTACATATTGGGTTTATGGAACGGTATCTGAGCTAATTTGAAACCCTTGTTTTCTGCCTCACCCGACCTCACCTTTCCCGTTAAGCAGCCATAGTGTGTTTTGTAAACGTGTGACGCTGTTCTGTTTTGTAATTCAGTTCAAGTGTAGCGGTTTTTACATTCCCTCTCTAAGTGATACCTTATGATAAGTGTCTTTTTCTGTGTGACTTATTTCACTTAGAATCGTCGTACCTAAATCCTCTCATCATGCTGCTACTAGCCTTATGACGTTAATTTCATGGCTGAGTGATATGCCATTGTACATAAGGACCACAACTTCCTTATCCATTTTTCTCTTTCCTGGGATATTTAAGGTGTAACGAAGTGGAGGTTCTTGTCAACAGAGCAGCCCTAAACTTTGGGGTGCCTGTGTCTTGCTGATTTTTTGTTTTCCCAATTTATACGCCCATGAGTGGAAGTGCCTTATGCTCTCTATGCTGAGTTCTTTAGATGTTTCAGGAAACACCGTACACTTCTCCAGAGTGGCTGTTGGCAATTTACATCCCGCCCATCAGCGTAGTAAGGCTCCCGTTTCTCCATGGCCTGTCCTGCATTTCTGGTTTTGACACTTTATTCAGCATGGCCCTTTTGACCGATGGGAAGCGAGACTTCTTTGTAGCGCTGATTTGCCTTTCCAGGTTGCTTGGTTGGCCAAAAAGGGCGTATGCGTTTTTTCCTGAATATATTCAGGAAAAAACGCATACGCCCTTTTTGGCCAAGGGCATCATGGTCGAGGTTTTGCCGCTTTTCCTGTGCTTTAAAGGCGATTCGACTCTACCTCCTGAAATCTGTTTCCTGCAATTCTGCCTTGCTTTCAAATCCTCCTCGTTGCCTTCCCTCAATATATTTGTGGACGAGAGTTATCATTTATAACTCTGCAGGTTTGTGAATTGCAGTGCCCCTGAGCTCGATTTTTCAACTCGCTTTTTTGGGAGCTGGCCGCAAAAGCACAGGATTGCTTCAGGCCCTGTTCTGCTTCCGGGCGGCAGGCTGAGCCTGTGGTTAATTCTTCTTCCTGATGGGAAAATAGAGTGACCTGTGCCTGTCCCAACACATAGAGCTAGTCTCTCACTGGTTTCCCCTCTTCCCGTTCAACCTCAGGACAATTTGCAACCTGTACGGAACAGGAGGTTGAAGGTGCTGATTCTCGAAGGAGGGAGATTGCTAGTAAAGCGGCTGTAATGGCCAACCCGAGCACAAGGAGATGAGAAATGAGGTGCGTTTTCGAAACCTTTCCCGATCACACGGTGTACCATCTTCTGGGTTTCTCATGCATGTTTTTGTTATAGGAAGATGCCCTTGAACTTGGAGATTTGGGACCCATGGGATGGGTACCACGCAGTATTACTTTAAAGGGCCTGCGTTTCCTCAACCAACCTGACCAAACCTCTCAGCCACAAGAGTGTCCACCCTTATGTCTCAATCAGCTGTGGGTCTAGAGATGGTCAATCCAGGTGGCATCACAGCCCCTGAACGAATATTGTAAGAATTTCTCTCTCTTTCACTGTCTTTGTTTCACGGGTTTTTAAAAGTAATTGATTTTTATAATGGGGTTTAGCTGCTTTTCACTGCTGTTTTTATGCTGCTTTACACCCACTTGACTCACTTACAGAGAGATATCAATACATAGCTTTGAAGATTCTTCCTAGTCAGATATATTCTTGGGCGGTGAATAGGGGGTTTTTGCGTCCAGTTCACTGAGCAAGGAGTAGGTCTTGTCTATTACATATTGGGTTTATTGAACGGTATCTGAGCTAATTTGAAACCCTTGTTTTCTGCCTCACCCGACCTCACCTTTCCCGTTAAGCAGCCATAGTGTGTTTTGTAAACGTGTGTCTCTGTTCTGTTTTGTAATTCAGTTCAAGTGTAGCGGTTTTTACATTCCCTCTATAAGTGATATCTTATGATAAGTGTCGTTTTCTGGTTGACTTATTTCACTTAGAATCGTCGTACCTAAATCCACTCATCATGCTGCTACTAGCCTTATGACGTTGATTTCCTGGCTGAGTGATATTCCATTGTACATAAGGACCACAACTTCTTTATCCATTTTTTTCTTTCCTGGGATATTTAAGGTGTAACGAAGTGGAGGTTCTTGTCAAGAGAGCAGCCCTAAACTTTGGGGTGCCTGTGTCTCGCTGATTTTTACTTTTCCCAATTTATACACCCATGAGTGGAAGTGCCCTATGCTCTCTAAGCTGAGTTTTTTAGAGGTTTCAGGACACACCGTACACTTCTCCAGAGTGGCTGTTGGCAATTTACATCACGCCCATCAGCGTAGCAAGGCTCCCGTTTCTCCATGGCCTGTCCTGCATTTCTGGTTTTGACACTTTATTCAGCATGGCCCTTTTGACCGATGGGAAGCGAGACTTCTTTGTAGCGCTGATTTGCCTTTCCAGGTTGCTTGGTTGGCCAAAAAGGGCGTATGCGTTTTTTCCTGAATATATTCAGGAAAAAACGCATACGCCCTTTTTGGCCAAGGGCATCATGGTCGAGGTTTTGCTGCCTTTCCTGTGCTTTAAAGGCGATTCGAATCTACCTCCTGAAATCTGTGTCCTGCAATTCTGCCTTGCTTTCAAATCCTCTTCGTTGCCTTCCCTCAATATATTTGTGGACGAGAGTTATCATTTCTAACTCTGCAGGTTTGTGAATTGCAGTGCCCCTGAGCTCCATTTTTCAACTCGCTTTCTTCGGAGCTGGCCGCAAAAGCGCCGGATTGCTTCAGGCCCTATTCTGGTTCCGGGCGGCAGGCTGAGCCTGTGGTTAATTCTTCTTCCTGATGGGAAAATAGAGTGACCTGTGCCTGTCCCAACACCTAGAGCTAGTCTCTCATTGGTTCCCCCTCTTCCCGTTCATCCTCAGGACAAATTGCAACCTGTACGGAACAGGAGGTTAAAGGTGTTGATTCTCCACGGAGGGAGATTGCTACTAACGCGGCTGGAATGGCGAACCCGAGCACAAGGAGATGAGAAATGAGGTGCGTTTTAGAAACCTTTCCCGATCACACGGTGTACCATCTTCTGGGTTTCTCATGCATGTTTTCGATGTAGGAAGATGCCCTTGAACCTGGAGATTTGGGACCCATGGGATGGGTACCACGCAGTATTACTTTAAAGGGTGTGCGTTTGCTCACCCAACCTCACCAAACCTCTCAGCCCCAAGAGTGTCCACCCTTATGTCTCAATCAGCTGTGGGTCTAGAGATGGTCAATCCAGGTGGCATCACAGCCCCTGAACGAATTTTGTAAGAATTTCTCTCTCTTTCACTGTCTTTGTTTCACGGGATTTTAAAAGTAATTGATTTTTATAATGGGGTTTAGCTGCTTTTCACTGCTCTGTTTATGCTGCTTTACACCCACTTGACTCATTTACAGAGAGATATCAATACATAGCTTTGAAGATTCTTCCTAGTCAGGTATATTCTTGGGCGGTGAATAGGGGGTGTTGAGTCCAGTTCACTGAGCAAGGAGTAGGTCTTGTCTATTACATATTGGGTTTATGGAACGGTATCTGAGCTAATTTGAAACCCTTGTTTTCTACCTCACCCGACCTCACCTTTCCCGTTAAGCAGCCATAGTGTGTTTTGTAAACGTGTGACGCTGTTCTGTTTTGTAATTCAGTTCAAGTGTAGCGGTTTTTACATTCCCTCTCTAAGTGATACCTTATGATAAGTGTCTTTTTCTGTGTGACTTATTTCACTTAGAATCGTCGTACCTAAATCCTCTCATCATGCTGCTACTAGCCTTATGACGTTAATTTCATGGCTGAGTGATATGCCATTGTACATAAGGACCACAACTTCCTTATCCATTTTTCTCTTTCCTGGGATATTTAAGGTGTAACGAAGTGGAGGTTCTTGTCAACAGAGCAGCCCTAAACTTTGGGGTGCCTGTGTCTTGCTGATTTTTAGTTTTCCCAATTTATACGCCCATGAGTGGAAGTGCCTTATGCTCTCTATGCTGAGTTCTTTAGATGTTTCAGGAAACACCGTACACTTCTCCAGAGTGGCTGTTGGCAATTTACATCCCGCCCATCAGCGTAGTAAGGCTCCCGTTTCTCCATGGCCTGTCCTGCATTTCTGGTTTTGACACTTTATTCAGCATGGCCCTTTTGACCGATGGGAAGCGAGACTTCTTTGTAGCGCTGATTTGCCTTTCCAGGTTGCTTGGTTGGCCAAAAAGGGCGTATGCGTTTTTTCCTGAATATATTCAGGAAAAAACGCATACGCCCTTTTTGGCCAAGGGCATCATGGTCGAGGTTTTGCCGCTTTTCCTGTGCTTTAAAGGCGATTCGAATCTACCTCCTGAAATCTGTTTCCTGCAATTCTGCCTTGCTTTCAAATCCTCCTCGTTGCCTTCCCTCAATATATTTGTGGACGAGAGTTATCATTTATAACTCTGCAGGTTTGTGAATTGCAGTGCCCCTGAGCTCGATTTTTCAACTCGCTTTTTTGGGAGCTGGCCGCAAAAGCACAGGATTGCTTCAGGCCCTGTTCTGCTTCCGGGCGGCAGGCTGAGCCTGTGGTTAATTCTTCTTCCTGATGGGAAAATAGAGTGACCTGTGCCTGTCCCAACACCTAGAGCTAGTCTCTCACTGGTTTCCCCTCTTCCCGTTCATCCTCAGGACAATTTGCAACCTGTACGGAACAGGAGGTTGAAGGTGCTGATTCTCGAAGGAGGGAGATTGCTAGTAAAGCGGCTGTAATGGCCAACCCGAGCACAAGGAGATGAGAAATGAGGTGCGTTTTCGAAACATTTCCCGATCACACGGTGTACCATCTTCTGGGTTTCTCATGCATGTTTTTGTTATAGGAAGATGCCCTTGAACTTGGAGATTTGGGACCCATGGGATGGGTACCACGCAGTATTACTTTAAAGGGCCTGCGTTTCCTCAACCAACCTGACCAAACCTCTCAGCCACAAGAGTGTCCACCCTTATGTCTCAATCAGCTGTGGGTCTAGAGATGGTCAATCCAGGTGGCATCACAGCCCCTGAACGAATATTGTAAGAATTTCTCTCTCTTTCACTGTCTTTGTTTCACGGGTTTTTAAAAGTAATTGATTTTTATAATGGGGTTTAGCTGCTTTTCACTGCTGTTTTTATGCTGCTTTACACCCACTTGACTCACTTACAGAGAGATATCAATACATAGCTTTGAAGATTCTTCCTAGTCAGATATATTCTTGGGCGGTGAATAGGGGGTTTTTGCGTCCAGTTCACTGAGCAAGGAGTAGGTCTTGTCTATTACATATTGGGTTTATTGAACGGTATCTGAGCTAATTTGAAACCCTTGTTTTCTGCCTCACCCGACCTCACCTTTCCCGTTAAGCAGCCATAGTGTGTTTTGTAAACGTGTGTCTCTGTTCTGTTTTGTAATTCAGTTCAAGTGTAGCGGTTTTTACATTCCCTCTATAAGTGATATCTTATGATAAGTGTCGTTTTCTGGTTGACTTATTTCACTTAGAATCGTCGTACCTAAATCCACTCATCATGCTGCTACTAGCCTTATGACGTTGATTTCCTGGCTGAGTGATATTCCATTGTACATAAGGACCACAACTTCTTTATCCATTTTTTTCTTTCCTGGGATATTTAAGGTGTAACGAAGTGGAGGTTCTTGTCAAGAGAGCAGCCCTAAACTTTGGGGTGCCTGTGTCTTGCTGATTTTTACTTTTCCCAATTTATACACCCATGAGTGGAAGTGCCCTATGCTCTCTAAGCTGAGTTTTTTAGAGGTTTCAGGACACACCGTACACTTCTCCAGAGTGGCTGTTGGCAATTTACATCACGCCCATCAGCGTAGCAAGGCTCCCGTTTCTCCATGGCCTGTCCTGCATTTCTGGTTTTGACACTTTATTCAGCATGGCCCTTTTGACCGATGGGAAGCGAGACTTCTTTGTAGCGCTGATTTGCCTTTCCAGGTTGCTTGGTTGGCCAAAAAGGGCGTATGCGTTTTTTCCTGAATATATTCAGGAAAAAACGCATACGCCCTTTTTGGCCAAGGGCATCATGGTCGAGGTTTTGCCGCCTTTCCTGTGCTTTAAAGGCGATTCGAATCTACCTCCTGAAATCTGTGTCCTGCAATTCTGCCTTGCTTTCAAATCCTCTTCGTTGCCTTCCCTCAATATATTTGTGGACGAGAGTTATCATTTCTAACTCTGCAGGTTTGTGAATTGCAGTGCCCCTGAGCTCCATTTTTCAAATCGCTTTCTTCGGAGCTGGCCGCAAAAGCGCCGGATTGCTTCAGGCCCTATTCTGGTTCCGGGCGGCAGGCTGAGCCTGTGGTTAATTCTTCTTCCTGATGGGAAAATAGAGTGACCTGTGCCTGTCCCAACACCTAGAGCTAGTCTCTCATTGGTTCCCCCTCTTCCCGTTCATCCTCAGGACAAATTGCAACCTGTACGGAACAGGAGGTTAAAGGTGCTGATTCTCCACGGAGGGAGATTGCTACTAACGCGGCTGGAATGGCGAACCCGAGCACAAGGAGATGAGAAATGAGGTGCGTTTTAGAAACCTTTCCCGATCACACGGTGTACCATCTTCTGGGTTTCTCATGCATGTTTTCGATGTAGGAAGATGCCCTTGAACCTGGAGATTTGGGACCCACGGGATGGGTACCACGCAGTATTACTTTAAAGGGTCTGCGTTTGCTCACCCAACCTCACCAAACCTCTCAGCCCCAAGAGTGTCCACCCTTATGTCTCAATCAGCTGTGGGTCTAGAGATGGTCAATCCAGGTGGCATCACAGCCCCTGAACGAATTTTGTAAGAATTTCTCTCTCTTTCACTGTCTTTGTTTCACGGGATTTTAAAAGTAATTGATTTTTATAATGGGGTTTAGCTGCTTTTCACTGCTGTGTTTATGCCGCTTTACACCCACTTGACTCACTTACAGAGGGATATCAATACATTGGTTTTAAGATTCTTACTAGTCAGATATATTCTTGGGCGGTGAACAGGGGGTGTTTAGTCCACTTCACTGAGCAAGGAGTAGGTCTTGTCTATTACATATTGGGTGTATGGAACGGTATCTGAGCCTATTTGAAACCCTTGTTTTATGCATCACCCCACCTCACCTTTCCCGTTAAGCAGCCATAGTGTGTCTTCTTAACGTGTGACGCTCTTCTGTTTTGTAATTCAGTTCAAGTGTAGCGGTTTTTACATTCCCTCTCTAAGTGATATCTTATGATAAGTGTCTTTTTCTGTGTGACTTATTTCACTTAGAATCGTCGTACCTAAATCCTCTCATCATGCTGCTACTAGCCTTATGACGTTAATTTCATGGCTGAGTGATATGCCATTGTACATAAGGACCACAACTTCCTTATCCATTTTCCTCTTTCCTGGGATATTTAAGGTGTAACGAAGTGGAGGTTCTTGTCAACAGAGCAGCCCTAAACTTTGGGGTGCCTGTGTCTTGCTGATTTTTAGTTTTCCCAATTTATACGCCCATGAGTGGAAGTGCCCTATGCTCTCTAAGCTGAGTTTTTTAGATGTTTCAGGACACCCCGTACTCTTCTCCAGAGTGGCTGTTGGCAATTTACATCCCGCCCATCAGCGTAGCAAGGCTCCCGTTTCTCCATGGCCTGTCCTGCATTTCTGGTTTTGACACTTTATTCAGCATGGCCCTTTTGACCGATGGGAAGCGAGACTTCTTTGTAGCGCTGATTTGCCTTTCCAGGTTGCTTGGTTGGCCAAAAAGGGCGTATGCGTTTTTTCCTGAATATATTCAGGAAAAAACGCATACGCCCTTTTTGGCCAAGGGCATCATGGTCGAGGTTTTGCCGCTTTTCCTGTGCTTTAAAGGCGATTCGACTCTACCTCCTGAAATCTGTTTCCTGCAATTCTGCCTTGCTTTCAAATCCTCCTCGTTGCCTTCCCTCAATATATTTGTGGACGAGAGTTATCATTTCTAACTCTGCAGGTTTGTGAATTGCAGTGCCCCTGAGCTCCATTTTTCAACTCGCTTTCTTCGGAGCTGGCCGCAAAAGCGCAGGATTGCTTCAGGCCCTATTCTGGTTCCGGGCGGCAGGCTGAGCCTGTGGTTAATTCTTCTTCCTGATGGGAAAATAGAGTGACCTGTGCCTGTCCCAAAACCTAGAGCTAGTCTCTCATTGGTTCCCCCTCTTCCCGTTCATCCTCAGGACAAATTGCAACCTGTACGGAACAGGAGGTTAAAGGTGCTGATTCTCCACGGAGGGAGATTGCTACTAACGCGGCTGTAATGGCGAACCCGAGCACAAGGAGATGAGAAATGAGGTGCGTTTTAGAAACCTTTCCCGATCACACGGTGTACCATCCTCTGGGTTTCTCATGCATGTTTTCGATGTAGGAAGATGCCCTTGAACCTGGAGATTTGGGACCCATGGGAATGGTACCACGCAGTATTACTTTAAAGGGTGTGCGTTTGCTCACCCAACCTCACCAAACCTCTCAGCCCCAAGAGTGTCCACCCTTATGTCTCAATCAGCTGTGGGTCTAGAGATGGTCAATCCAGGTGGCATCACAGCCCCTGAACGAATTTTGTAAGAATTTCTCTCTCTTTCACTGTCTTTGTTTCACGGGATTTTAAAAGTAATTGATTTTTATAATGGGGTTTAGCTGCTTTTCACTGCTCTGTTTATGCTGCTTTACACCCACTTGACTCATTTACAGAGAGATATCAATACATAGCTTTGAAGATTCTTCCTAGTCAGGTATATTCTTGGGCGGTGAATAGGGGGTGTTGAGTCCAGTTCACTGAGCAAGGAGTAGGTCTTGTCTATTACATATTGGGTTTATTGAATGGTATCTGAGCTAATTTGAAACCCTTGTTTTCTGCCTCACCCGACCTCACCTTTCCCGTTAAGCAGCCATAGTGTGTTTTGTAAACGTGTGTCTCTGTTCTGTTTTGTAATTCAGTTCAAGTGTAGCGGTTTTTCCATTCCCTCTATAAGTGATATCTTATGATAAGTGTCGTTTTCTGGTTGACTTATTTCACTTAGAATCGTCGTACCTAAATCCACTCATCATGCTGCTACTAGCCTTATGACGTTGATTTCCTGGCTGAGTGATATTCCATTGTACATAAGGACCACAACTTCTTTATCCATTTTTTTCTTTCCTGGGATATTTAAGGTGTAACGAAGTGGAGGTTCTTGTCAAGAGAGCAGCCCTAAACTTTGGGGTGCCTGTGTCTTGCTGATTTTTACTTTTCCCAATTTATACACCCATGAGTGGAAGTGCCCTATGCTCTCTAAGCTGAGTTTTTTAGAGGTTTCAGGACACACCGTACACTTCTCCAGAGTGGCTGTTGGCAATTTACATCACGCCCATCAGCGTAGCAAGGCTCCCGTTTCTCCATGGCCTGTCCTGCATTTCTGGTTTTGACACTTTATTCAGCATGGCCCTTTTGACCGATGGGAAGCGAGACTTCTTTGTAGCGCTGATTTGCCTTTCCAGGTTGCTTGGTTGGCCAAAAAGGGCGTATGCGTTTTTTCCTGAATATATTCAGGAAAAAACGCATACGCCCTTTTTGGCCAAGGGCATCATGGTCGAGGTTTTGCCGCCTTTCCTGTGCTTTAAAGGCGATTCGAATCTACCTCCTGAAATCTGTGTACTGCAATTCTGCCTTGCTTTCAAATCCTCTTCGTTGCCTTCCCTCAATATATTTGTGGACGAGAGTTATCATTTCTAACTCTGCAGGTTTGTGAATTGCAGTGCCCCTGAGCTCCATTTTTCAACTCGCTTTCTTGGGAGCTGGCCGCAAAAGCGCAGGATTGCTTCAGGCCCTATTCTGGTTCCGGGCGGCAGGCTGAGCCTGTGGTTAATTCTTCTTCCTGATGGGAAAATAGAGTGACCTGTGCCTGTCCCAACACCTAGAGCTAGTCTCTCATTGGTTCCCCCTCTTCCCGTTCATCCTCAGGACAAATTGCAACCTGTACGGAACAGGAGGTTAAAGGTGCTGATTCTCCACGGAGGGAGATTGCTACTAACGCGGCTGGAATGGCGAACCCGAGCACAAGGAGATGAGAAATGAGGTGCGTTTTAGAAACCTTTCCCGATCACACGGTGTACCATCTTCTGGGTTTCTCATGCATGTTTTCGATGTAGGAAGATGCCCTTGAACCTGGAGATTTGGGACCCATGGGATGGATACCACGCAGTATTACTTTAAAGGGTCTGCGTTTGCTCACCCAACCTCACCAAACCTCTCAGCCCCAAGAGTGTCCACCCTTATGTCTCAATCAGCTGTGGGTCTAGAGATGGTCAATCCAGGTGGCATCACAGCCCCTGAACGAATTTTGTAAGAATTTCTCTCTCTTTCACTGTCTTTGTTTCATGGGATTTTAAAAGTAATTGATTTTTATAATGGGGTTTAGCTGCTTTTCACTGCTGTGTTTATGCCGCTTTACACCCACTTGACTCACTTACAGAGGGATATCAATACATTGGTTTTAAGATTCTTACTAGTCAGATATATTCTTGGGCGGTGAACAGGGGGTGTTTAGTCCACTTCACTGAGCAAGGAGTAGGTCTTGTCTATTACATATTGGGTGTATGGAACGGTATCTGAGCCTATTTGAAACCCTTGTTTTATGCATCACCCCACCTCACCTTTCCCGTTAAGCAGCCATAGTGTGTCTTCTTAACGTGTGACGCTCTTCTGTTTTGTAATTCAGTTCAAGTGTAGCGGTTTTTACATTCCCTCTCTAAGTGATATCTTATGATAAGTGTCTTTTTCTGTGTGACTTATTTCACTTAGAATCGTCGTACCTAAATCCTCTCATCATGCTGCTACTAGCCTTATGACGTTAATTTCATGGCTGAGTGATATGCCATTGTACATAAGGACCACAACTTCCTTATCCATTTTCCTCTTTCTTGGGATATTTAAGGTGTAACGAAGTGGAGGTTCTTGTCAACAGAGCAGCCCTAAACTTTGGGGTGCCTGTGTCTTGCTGATTTTTACTTTTCCCAATTTATACACCCATGAGTGGAAGTGCCCTATGCTCTCTAAGCTGAGTTTTTTAGAGGTTTCAGGACACACCGTACACTTCTCCAGAGTGGCTGTTGGCAATTTACATCCCGCCCATCAGCGTAGCAAGGCTCCCGTTTCTCCATGGCCTGTCCTGCATTTCTGGTTTTGACACTTTATTCAGCATGGCCCTTTTGACCGATGGGAAGCGAGACTTCTTTGTAGCGCTGATTTGCCTTTCCAGGTTGCTTGGTTGGCCAAAAAGGGCGTATGCGTTTTTTCCTGAATATATTCAGGAAAAAACGCATACGCCCTTTTTGGCCAAGGGCATCATGGTCGAGGTTTTGCCGCTTTTCCTGTGCTTTAAAGGCGATTCGACTCTACCTCCTGAAATCTGTTTCCTGCAATTCTGCCTTGCTTTCAAATCCTCCTCGTTGCCTTCCCTCAATATATTTGTGGACGAGAGTTATCATTTCTAACTCTGCAGGTTTGTGAATTGCAGTGCCCCTGAGCTCCATTTTTCAACTCGCTTTCTTCGGAGCTGGCCGCAAAAGCGCAGGATTGCTTCAGGCCCTATTCTGGTTCCGGGCGGCAGGCTGAGCCTGTGGTTAATTCTTCTTCCTGATGGGAAAATAGAGTGACCTGTGCCTGTCCCAAAACCTAGAGCTAGTCTCTCATTGGTTCCCCCTCTTCCCGTTCATCCTCAGGACAAATTGCACCCTGTACGGAACAGGAGGTTAAAGGTGCTGATTCTCCACGGAGGGAGATTGCTACTAACGCGGCTGTAATGGCGAACCCGAGCACAAGGAGATGAGAAATGAGGTGCGTTTTAGAAACCTTTCCCGATCACACAGTGTACCATCTTCTGGGTTTCTCATGCATGTTTTCGATGTAGGAAGATGCCCTTGAACCTGGAGATTTTGGACCCATGGGATGGGTACCACGCAGTATTGCTTTAAAGGGTCTGCGTTTGCTCACCCAACCTCACCAAACCTCTCAGCCCGAAGAGTGTCCACCCTTATGTCTCAATCAGCTGTGGGTCTAGAGATGGTTAATAAAGGTGGCATCCCAGCCCCTGAACGAATTCTGTATGAATTTCTCTCTCTTTCACTGTCTTTGTTTCACGGGTTTTTAAAAGTAATTGATTTTTATAATGGGGTTTAGCTGCTTTTCACTGCTGTGTTTATGCCGCTTTACACCCACTTGACTCACTTACAGAGAGATATCAATACATTGGTTTTAAGAGTCTTACTAGTCAGATATATTCTTGGGTGGTGAACAGGGGGTGTTGAATCCAGTTCACTGAGCAAGGAGTAGGTCTTGTCTGTTACATATTGGGTTTATGGAAGAGTATCTGAGCAAATTTGCAACCCTTGTTTTATGCATCACCCCACCTCACCTTTCCCGTTAAGCAGCCATAGTGTGTCTTCTAAACGTGTGACGCTGTTCTGTTTTGTAATTCAGTTCAAGTGTAGCGGTTTTTACATTCCCTCTATAAGTGATATCTTATGATAAGTGTCTTTTTCTGTGTGACTTATTTCACTTAGAATCGTCGTACCTAAATCCTCTCATCATGCTGCTACTAGCCTTATGACGTTAATTTCATGGCTGAGTGATATGCCATTGTACATAAGGACCACAACTTCCTTATCCATTTTTCTCTTTCCTGGGATATTTAAGGTGTAACGTAGTGGAGGTTCTTGTCAACAGAGCAGCCCTAAACTTTGGGGTGCCTGTGTCTTGCTGATTTTTAGTTTTCCCAATTTATACGCCCATGAGTGGAAGTGCCCTATGCTCTCTAAGCTGAGTTTTTTAGATGTTTCAGGACACACCGTACACTTCTCCAGAGTGGCTGTTGGCAATTTACATCCCGCCCATCAGCGTAGCAAGGCTCCCGTTTCTCCATGGCCTGTCCTGCATTTCTGGTTTTGACACTTTATTCAGCATGGCCCTTTTGACCGATGGGAAGCGAGACTTCTTTGTAGCGCTGATTTGCCTTTCCAGGTTGCCTGGTTGGCCAAAAAGGGCGTATGCGTTTTTTCCTGAATATATTCAGGAAAAAACGCATACGCCCTTTTTGGCCAAGGGCATCATTGTCGAGGTTTTGCCGCCTTTCCTGTGCTTTAAAGGCGATTCGACTCTACCTCCTGAAATCTGTTTCCTGCAATTCTGCTATGCTTTCAAATCCTCTTCGTTGCCTTCCCTCAATATATTTGTGGACGAGAGTTATCATTTCTAACTCTGCAGGTTTGTGAATTGCAGTGCCCCTGAGCTCCATTTTTCAACTCGCTTTTTTGGGAGCTGGCCGCAAAAGCACAGGATTGCTTCAGGCCCTCTTCTGCTTCCGGGCGGCAGGCTGAGCCTGTGGTTAATCCTTCTTCCTGATGGGAAAATAGAGTGACCTGTGCCTGTCCCCACACCTAGACCTAGTCTCTCATTGGTTCCCCCTCTTCCCGTTCATCCTCAGGACAAATTGCAACCTGTTCGGAACAGGAGGTTAAAGGTGCTGATTCTCCAAGGAGGGAGATTGCTAGTAAAGTGGCTGTAATGGCGAGCCCGAGCACAAGGAGATGAGAAATGAGGTGCGTTTTAGAAACCTTTCCCGATCACACGGTGTACCGTCTTCTGGGTTTCTCATGCATGTTTTCGATGTAGGAAGATGCCCTTGAACCTGGAGATTTTGGACCCATGGGATGGGTACCACGCAGGATTACTTTAAAGGGTCTGCGTTTGCTCACCCAACCTCACCAAACCTCTCAGCCCGAAGAGTGTCCACCCTTATATCTCAATCAGCTGTGGGTCTAGAGATGGTCAATAAAGGTGGCATACCAGCCCCTGAACGAATTCTGTATGAATTTCTCTCTGTTTCACTGTCTTTGTTTCACAGGTTTTTAAAAGTAATTGACTTTTATAATGGGGTTTAGCTGCTTTTCACTTCTGTGTTTATGCCGATTTACACCCACTTGACTCACTTACAGAGAGATAACAATACATTGGTTTTAAGAGTCTTACTAGTCAGATATATTCTTGGGCGGTGAACAGGGGGTGTTGAGTCCAGTTCACTGAGCAAGGAGTAGGTCTTGTCTGTTACATATTGGGTTTATGGAACAGTATCTGAGCTAATTTGATACCCTTGTTTTATGCATCACCCCACCTCACCTTTCCCGTTAAGCAGCCATAGTGTGTTTTCTAAACGTGTGACGCTGTTCTGTTTTGTAATTCAGTTCAAGTGTAGCGGATTTTACATTCCCTCTATAAGTGATATCTTACGATAAGTGTCTTTCTCTGTGACTTATTTCACTTAGAATCGTCGTACCTAAATCCACTCATCATGCTGCTACCAGCCTTATGACGTTGATTTCATGCCTGAGTGATATTCCATTGTACATAAGGACCACAACTTCTTTATCCATTTTTCTCTTTCCTGGGATATTTAAGGTGTAATGAAGTGGAGGTTCTTGTCAACAGAGCAGCCCTAAACTTTGGGGTGCCTGTGTCTTGCTGATTTTTAGTTTTCCCAATTTATACGCCCATGAGTGGAAGTGCCCTATGCTCTCTAAGCTGAGTTTTTTAGGTGTTTCAGGACACACCGTACACTTCTCCAGAGTGGCTGTTGGCAATTTACATCCCGCCCATCAGCGTAGCAAGGCTCCCGTTTCTCCATGGCCTGTCCTGCATTTCTGGTTTTGACACTTTATTCAGCATGGCCCTTTTGACCGATGGGAAGCGAGACTTCTTTGTAGCGCTGATTTGCCTTTCCAGGTTGCTTGGTTGGCCAAAAAGGGCGTATGCGTTTTTTCCTGAATATATTCAGGAAAAAACGCATACGCCCTTTTTGGCCAAGGGCATCATTGTCGAGGTTTTGCCGCTTTTCCTGTGCTTTAAACGCGATTCGACTCTACCTCCTGAAATCAGTTTCCTGCAATTCTGCTATGCTTTCAAATCCTCTCCGTTGCCTTCCCTCAATATATTTGTGGACGAGAGTTACCATTTATAACTCTGCAGGTTTGTGAATTGCAGTGCCCCTGAGCTCCATTTTTCAACTCGCTTTTTTGGGAGCTGGCCGCAAAAGCACAGGATTGCTTCAGGCCCTGTTCTGCTTCCGGGCGGCAGGCTGAGCCTGTGGTTAATCCTTCTTGTGATGGGAAATTAGAGTGACATGTGGCTGTCCCAAAACCTAGAGCTAGTCTCTCATTGGTTCCCCCTCTTCCCGTTTATCCTCAGGACAAATTGCAACCTGTAGGGAACAGAAGGTTAAAGGGGCTGATTCTCCAAGGAGGGAGATTGCTAGTAAAGCGGCTGTAATGGCCAACCCCAGCACAAGGAGATGAGAAATGAGGTGCGTTTTAGAAACCTTTCCCGATCACACGGTGTACCATCTTCTGGGTTTCTCATGCATGTTTTCGATGTAGGAAGATGCCCTTGAACCTGGAGATTTTGGACCCATGGGATGGATACCACGCAGTATTACTTTAAAGGGTCTGTGTTTGCTCACCCAACCTCACCAAACCTCTCAGCCCCAAGAGTGTCCACCCTTATGTCTCAATCAGCTGTGGGTCTAGAGATGGTCAATCCAGGTGGCATCACAGCCACTGAACGAATTTTGTAATAATTTCTCTCTCTTCACTGTCTTTGTTTCACGGGTTTTTAAAAGTAATTGATTTTTATAACGGGGTTTAGTTGCTTTTCACTGCTGTGTTTATGCCGGTTTACACCCACTTGACTCACTTACAGAGGGATATCAATACATTGGTTTTAAGATTCTTACTAGTCAGATATATTCTTGGGCGGTGAACAGGGGGTGTTGAGTCCAGTTCACTGAGCAAGGAGTAGGTCTTGTCTATTACATATTGGGTTTATGGAACGGTATCTGAGCTAATTTGAAACCCTTGTTTTATGCATCACCCCACTTCACCTTTCCCGTTAAGCAGCCATAGTGTGTCTTCTAAACGTGTGACGCTGTTCTGTTTTGTAATTCAGTTCAAGTGTAGCGGTTTTTACATTCCCTCTCTAAGTGATATATTATGATAAGTGTCTTTTTCTGTGTGACTTATTTCACTTAGAATCGTCGTACCTAAAAACTCTCATCATGCTGCTACTAGCCTTATGACGTTAATTTCATGGCTGAGTGATATGCCATTGTACATAAGGACCACAACTTCCTTATCCATTTTTCTCTTTCCTGGGATATTTAAGGTGTAACGAAGTGGAGGTTCTTGTCAACAGAGCAGCCCTAAACTTTGGGGTGCCTGTGTCTTGCTGATTTTTAGTTTTCCCAATTTATACGCCCATGAGTGGAAGTGCCCTATGCTCTCTAAGCTGAGTTTTTTAGATGTTTCAGGACACACCGTACACTTCTCCAGAGTGGCTGTTGGCAATTTACATCCCGCTCATCAGCGTAGCAAGGCTCCCGTTTCTCCATGGCCTGTCCTACATTTCTGGTTTTGACACTTTATTCAGCATGGCCCTTTTGACCGATGGGAAGCGAGACTTCTTTGTAGCGCTGATTTGCCTTTCCAGGTTTCTTGGTTGGCCAAAAAGGGCGTATGCTTTTTTTCCTGAATATATTCAGGAAAAAACGCATACGCCCTTTTTGGCCAAGGGCATCATGGTCGAGGTTTTGCCGCTTTTCCTGTGCTTTAAAGGCGATTCGAATCTACCTCCTGAAATCTGTTTCCTGCAATTCTGCCTTGCTTTCTAATCCTCTTTGTTGCCTTCCCTCAATATATTTGTGGACGAGAGTTATCATTTCTAACTCTGCAGGCTTGTGAATTGCAGTGCCCCTGAGCTCCATTTTTCAACTCGCTTTCTTGGGAGCTGGCCGCAAAAGCGCAGGATTGCTTCAGGCCCTATTGTGGTTCCGGGGGGCAGGCTGAGCCTGTGGTTAATTCTTCTTCCTGATGGGAAAATAGAGTGACCTGTGCCTGTCCCCACACCTAGACCTAGTCTCTCATTGGTTCCCCCTCTTCCCGTTCATCCTCAGGACAAATTTGCAACCTGTACAGAACAGGAGGTTAAAGGTGCTCATTCTCCAAGGAGGGAGATTGCTAGTAAAGCGGCTGGAATGGCGAGCCCCAGCACAAGGAGATGAGAAATGAGGTGCGTTTTAGAAACCTTTCCCGATCACACGGTGTACCATCTTCTGGGTTTCTCATGCATGTTTTCGATGTAGGAAGATGCCCTTGAACCTGGAGATTTTGGACCCATGGGATGGGTACCACGCAGTATTACTTTAAAGGGTCTGCGTTTGCTCACCCAACCTCACCAAACCTCTCAGCCCGAAGAGTGTCCACCCTTATGTCTCAATCAGCTGTGGGTCTAGAGATGGTCAATAAAGGTGGCATCCCAGCCCCTGAACGAATTCTGTATGAATTTCTCTCTCTTTCACTGTCTTTGTTTCATGGGTTTTTAAAAGTAATTGATTTTTATAATGGGGTTTAGCTGCTTTTCACTGCTGTGTTTATGCCGCTTTACACCCACTTGACTCACTTACAGAGAGATATCAATACATTGGTTTTAAGAGTCTTACTAGTCAGATATATTCTTGGGCGGTGAACAGGGGGTGTTGAATCCAGTTCACTGAGCAAGGAGTAGGTCTTGTCTGTTACATATTGGGTTTATGGAACGGTATCTGAGCTAATTTGAAACCCTTGTGTTATGCATCACCCCACCTCACCTTTCCCGTTAAGCAGCCATAGTGTGTTTTCTAAACGTGTGACGCTGTTCTGTTTTGTAATTCAGTTCAAGTGTAGAGGTTTTTACATTCCCTCTATAAGTGATATCTTATGATAAGTGCCTTTTTCTGTGTGACTTATTTCACTTAGAATCGTCGTACCTAAATCTTCTCATCATGCTGCTACTAGCCTTATGATGTTGATTTCATGCCTGAGTGATATTCCATTGTACATAAGGACCACAACTTCTTTATCCATTTTTCTCTTTCCTGGGATATTTAAGGTGTAATGAAGTGGAGGTTCTTGTCATCAGAGCAGCCCTAAACTTTGGGGTGCCTGTGTCTTGCTGATTTTTAGTTTTCCCAATTTATACGCCCATGAGTGGAAGTGCCCTATGCTCTCTAAGCTGAGTGTTTTAGATGTTTCAGGACACACCGTACACTTCTCCAGAGTGGCTGTTGGCAATTTAAATCCCGCCCATCAGCGTAGCAAGGCTCCCGTTTCTCCATGGCCTGTCCTGCATTTCTGGTTTTGACACTTTATTCAGCATGGCCCTTTTGACCGATGGGAAGCGAGACTTCTTTGTAGCGCTGATTTGCCTTTCCAGGTTGCTTGGTTGGCCAAAAAGGGCGTATGCGTTTTTTCCTGAATATATTCAGGAAAAAACGCATACGCCCTTTTTGGCCAAGGGCATCATGGTCGAGGTTTTGCCGCCTTTCCTGTGCTTTAAAGGCGATTCGAATCTACCTCGTGAAATCTGTTTCCTGCAATTCTGCCTTGCTTTCAAATCCTCTTTGTTGCCTTCCCTCAATATATTTGTGGACGAGAGTTATCATTTCTAACTCTGCAGGTTTGTGAATTGCAGTGCCCCTGAGCTCCATTTTTCAACTCGCTTTCTTGGGAGCTGGCCCCAAAAGCGCAGGATTGCTTCAGGCCCTATTGTGGTTCCGGGCGGCAGGCTGAGCCTGTGGTTAATTCTTCTTCCTGATGGGAAAATAGAGTGACCTGTGCCTGTCCCCACACCTAGACCTAGTCTCTCATTGGTTCCCCCTCTTCCCGTTCATCCTCAGGACAAATTTGCAACCTGTACAGAACAGGAGGTTAAAGGTGCTCATTCTCCAAGGAGGGAGATTGCTAGTAAAGCAGCTGGAATGGCGAGCCCGAGCACAAGGAGATGAGAAATGAGGTGCGTTTTAGCAACCTTTCCCGATCACACGGTGTACCATCTTCTGGGTTTCTCATGCATGTTTTCGATGTAGGAAGATGCCCTTGAACCTGGAGATTTTGGACCCATGGGATGGGTACCACGCAGTATTGCTTTAAAGGGTCTGCGTTTGCTCACCCAACCTCACCAAACCTCTCAGCCCGAAGAGTGTCCACCCTTATGTCTCAATCAGCTGTGGGTCTAGAGATGGTTAATAAAGGTGGCATCCCAGCCCCTGAACGAATTCTGTATGAATTTCTCTCTCTTTCACTGTCTTTGTTTCACGGGTTTTTAAAAGTAATTGATTTTTATAATGGGGTTTAGCTGCTTTTCACTGCTGTGTTTATGCCGCTTTACACCCACTTGACTCACTTACAGAGAGATATCAATACATTGGTTTTAAGAGTCTTACTAGTCAGATATATTCTTGGGTGGTGAACAGGGGGTGTTGAATCCAGTTCACTGAGCAAGGAGTAGGTCTTGTCTGTTACATATTGGGTTTATGGAAGAGTATCTGAGCTAATTTGCAACCCTTGTTTTATGCATCACCCCACCTCACCTTTCCCGTTAAGCAGCCATAGTGTGTCTTCTAAACGTGTGACGCTGTTCTGTTTTGTAATTCAGTTCAAGTGTAGCGGTTTTTACATTCCCTCTCTAAGTGATATCTTATGATAAGTGTCTTTTTCTGTGTGACTTATTTCACTTTGAATCGTCGTACCTAAATCTTCTCATCATGCTGCTACTAGCCTTATGATGTTGATTTCATTGCTGAGTGATATGCCTATTATACATATGGACCACAACTTCTTTATCCATTTTTCTCTTTCCTGGGATATTTAAGGTGTAACGAAGTGGAGGTTCTTGTCAACAGAGCAGCCCTAAACTTTGGGGTGCCTGTGTCTTGCTGATTTTTAGTTTTCCCAATTTATACGCCCATGAGTGGAAGTGCCCTATGCTCTCTAATCTGAGTTTTTTAGATGTTTCAGGACACACCGTACACTTCTCCAGAGTGGCTGTTGGCAATTTACATCCCGTCCATCAGCGTAGCAAGGCTCCCGTTTCTCCATGGCCTGTCCTGCATTTCTGGTTTTGAAACTTTATTCAGCATGGCCCTTTTGACCGATGGGAAGCGAGACTTCTTTGTAGCGCTGATTTGCCTTTCCAGGTTGCTTGGTTGGCCAAAAAGGGCGTATGCGTTTTTTCCTGAATATATTCAGGAAAAAACGCATACGCCCTTTTTGGCCAAGGGCATCATTGTCGAGGTTTTGCCGCCTTTCCTGTGCTTTAAAGGCGATTCGACTCTACCTCCTGAAATCTGTTTCCTGCAATTCTGCTATGCTTTCAAATCCTCTTCGTTGCCTTCCCTCAATATATTTGTGGACGAGAGTTATCATTTCTAACTCTGCAGGTTTGTGAATTGCAGTGCCCCTGAGCTCGATTTTTCAACTCGCTTTTTTGGGAGCTGGCCGCAAAAGCACAGGATTGCTTCAGGCCCTCTTCTGCTTCCGGGCGGCAGGCTGAGCCTGTGGTTAATCCTTCTTCCTGATGGGAAAATAGAGTGACCTGTGCCTGTCCCCACACCTAGACCTAGTCTCTCATTGGTTCCCCCTCTTCCCGTTCATCCTCAGGACAAATTGCAACCTGTTCGGAACAGGAGGTTAAAGGTGCTGATTCTCCAAGGAGGGAGATTGCTAGTAAAGTGGCTGTAATGGCGAGCCCGAGCACAAGGAGATGAGAAATGAGGTGCGTTTTAGAAACCTTTCCCGATCACACGGTGTACCGTCTTCTGGGTTTCTCATGCATGTTTTCGATGTAGGAAGATGCCCTTGAACCTGGAGATTTTGGACCCATGGGATGGGTACCACGCAGTATTACTTTAAAGGGTCTGCGTTTGCTCACCCAACCTCACCAAACCTCTCAGCCCGAAGAGTGTCCACCCTTATATCTCAATCAGCTGTGGGTCTAGAGATGGTCAATAAAGGTGGCATCCCAGCCCCTGAACGAATTCTGTATGAATTTCTCTCTGTTTCACTGTCTTTGTTTCACGGGTTTTTAAAAGTAATTGACTTTTATAATGGGGTTTAGCTGCTTTTCACTTCTGTGTTTATGCCGATTTACACCCACTTGACTCACTTACAGAGAGATATCAATACATTGGTTTTAAGAGTCTTACTAGTCAGATATATTTTTGGGCGGTGAACAGGGGGTGTTGAGTCCAGTTCACTGAGCAAGGAGTAGGTCTTGTCTGTTACATATTGGGTTTATGGAACAGTATCTGAGCTAATTTGATACCCTTGTTTTATGCATCACCCCACCTCACCTTTCCCGTTAAGCAGCCATAGTGTGTTTTCTAAACCTGTGACGCTGTTCTGATTTGTAATTCAGTTCAAGTGTAGCGGATTTTACATTCCCTCTATAAGTGATATCTTACGATAAGTGTCTTTCTCTGTGACTTATTTCACTTAGAATCGTCGTACCTAAATCCACTCATCATGCTGCTACCAGCCTTATGACGTTGATTTCATGCCTGAGTGATATTCCATTGTACATAAGGACCACAACTTCTTTATCCATTTTTCTCTTTCCTGGGATATTTAAGGTGTAATGAAGTGGAGGTTCTTGTCAACAGAGCAGCCCTAAACTTTGGGGTGCCTGTGTCTTGCTGATTTTTAGTTTTCCCAATTTATACGCCCATGAGTGGAAGTGCCCTATGCTCTCTAAGCTGAGTTTTTTAGGTGTTTCAGGACACACCGTACACTTCTCCAGAGTGGCTGTTGGCAATTTACATCCCGCCCATCAGCGTAGCAAGGCTCCCGTTTCTCCATGGCCTGTCCTGCATTTCTGGTTTTGACACTTTATTCAGCATGGCCCTTTTGACCGATGGGAAGCGAGACTTCTTTGTAGCGCTGATTTGCCTTTCCAGGTTGCTTGGTTGGCCAAAAAGGGCGTATGCGTTTTTTCCTGAATATATTCAGGAAAAAACGCATACGCCCTTTTTGGCCAAGGGCATCATTGTCGAGGTTTTGCCGCTTTTCCTGTGCTTTAAAGGCGATTCGACTCTACCTCCTGAAATCAGTTTCCTGCAATTCTGCTATGCTTTCAAATCCTCTTCGTTGCCTTCCCTCAATATATTTGTGGACGAGAGTTACCATTTATAACTCTGCAGGTTTGTGAATTGCAGTGCCCCTGAGCTCCATTTTTCAACTCGCTTTTTTGGGAGCTGGCCGCAAAAGCACAGGATTGCTTCAGACCCTGTTCTGCTTCCGGGCGGCAGGCTGAGCCTGTGGTTAATCCTTCTTCCTGATGGGAAAATAGAGTGACATGTGGCTATCCCAACACCTAGAGCTAGTCTCTCATTGGTTCCCCCTCTTCCCGTTTATCCTCAGGACAAATTGCAACCTGTACGGAACAGGAGGTTAAAGGGGCTGATTCTCCAAGGAGGGAGATTGCTAGTAAAGCGGCTGTAATGGCCAACCCCAGCACAAGGAGATGAGAAATGAGGTGCGTTTTAGAAACCTTTCCCGATCACACGGTGTACCATCTTCTGGGTTTCTCATGCATGTTTTCGATGTAGGAAGATGCCCTTGAACCTGGAGATTTTGGACCCATGGGATGGATACCACGCAGTATTACTTTAAAGGGTCTGCGTTTGCTCACTCAACCTCACCAAACCTCTCAGCCCCAAGAGTGTCCACCCTTATGACTCAATCAGCTGTGGGTCTAGAGATGGTCAATAAAGGTGGCATCCCAGCCCCTGAACGAATTCTGTATGAATTTCTCTCTCTTTCACTGTCTTTGTTTCACGGGTTTTTAAAAGTAATTGATTTTTATAATGGGGTTTAGCTGCTTTTCACTGCTGTGTTTATGCCGGTTTACACCCACTTGACTCACTTACAGAGGGATATCAATACATTTGTTTTAAGAGTCTTACTAGTCAGATATATTCTTGGGCGGTGAACAGGGGGTGTTGAGTCCAGTTCACTGAGCAAGGAGTAGGTCTTGTCTATTACATATTGGGTTTATGGAACGGTATCTGAGCTAATTTGAAACCCTTGTTTTATGCATCACCCCACCTCACCTTTCCCGTTAAACAGCCATAGTGTGTCTTCTAAACGTGTGACGCTGTTCTGTTTTGTAATTCAGTTCAAGTGTAGCGGTTTTTACATTCCCTCTCTAAGTGATATCTTATGATAAGTGTCTTTTTCTGTGTGACTTATTTCACTTAGAATCGTCGTACCTAAATCCTCTCATCATGCTGCTACTAGCCTTATGACGTTGATTTCATGCCTGAGTGATATTCCATTGTACATAAGGACCACAACTTCTTTATCCATTTTTCTCTTTCCTGGGATATTTAAGGTGTAATGAAGTGGAGGTTCTTGTCAACAGAGCAGCCCTAAACTTTGGGGTGCCTGTGTCTTGCTGATTTTTAGTTTTCCCAATTTATACGCCCATGAGTGGAAGTGCCCTATGCTCTCTAAGCTGAGTGTTTTAGATGTTTCAGGACACACTGTACACTTCTCCAGAGTGGCTGTTGGCAATTTAAATCCCGCCCATCAGTGTAGCAAGGCTCCCGTTTCTCCATGGCCTGTCCTGCATTTCTGGTTTTGACACTTTATTCAGCATGGCCCTTTTGACCGATGGGAAGCGAGACTTCATTGTAGCGCTGATTTGCCTTTCCAGGTTGCTTGGTTGGCCAAAAAGGGCGTATGCGTTTTTCCTGAATATATTCAGGAAAAAACGCATACGCCCTTTTTGGCCAGGGGCATCATGGTCGAGGTTTTGCCGCTTTTCCTGTGCTTTAAAGGCGATTCGAATCTACCTCCTGAAATCTGTTTCCTGCAATTCTGCCTTGCTTTCAAATCCTCTTTTTTGCCTTCCCTCAATATATTTGTGGACGAGAGTTATCATTTCTAACTCTGCAGGTTTGTGAATTGCAGTGCCCCTGAGCTCCATTTTTCAACTCGCTTTCTTGGGAGCTGGCCGCAAAAGCGCAGGATTGCTTCAGGCCCTATTGTGGTTCCGGGCGGCAGGCTGAGCCTGTGGTTAATTCTTCTTCCTGATGGGAAAATAGAGTGACCTGTGCCTGTCCCCACACCTAGAGCTAGTCTCTCATTGGTTCCCCCTCTTCCCGTTCATCCTCAGGACAAATTTGCAACCTGTACAGAACAGGAGGTTAAAGGTGCTCATTCTCCAAGGAGGGAGATTGCTAGTAAAGCGGCTGGAATGGCGAGCCCGAGCACAAGGAGATGAGAAATGAGGTGCGTTTTAGAAACCTTTCCCGATCACACGGTGTACCATCTTCTGGGTTTCTCATGCATGTTTTCGATGTAGGAAGATGCCCTTGAACCTGGAGATTTTGGACCCATGGGATGGGTACCACGCAGTATTACTTTAAAGGGTCTGCGTTTGCTCACCCAACCTCACCAAACCTCTCAGCCCGAAGAGTGTCCACCCTTATGTCTCAATCAGCTGTGGGTCTAGAGATGGTTAATAAAGGTGTCATCCCAGCCCCTGAACGAATTCTGTATGAATTTCTCTCTCTTTCACTGTCTTTGTTTCACGGGTTTTTAAAAGTAATTGATTTTTATAATGGGGTTTAGCTGCTTTTCACTGCTGTGTTTATGCCGCTTTACACCCACTTGACTCACTTACAGAGAGATATCAATACATTGGTTTTAAGAGTCTTACTAGTCAGATATATTCTTGGGCGGTGAACAGGGGGTGTTGAATCCAGTTCACTGAGCAAGGAGTAGGTCTTGTCTGTTACATATTGGGTTTATGGAACAGTATCTGAGCTAATTTGAAACCCTTGTTTTATGCATCACACCACCTCACCTTTCCCGTTAAGCAGCCATAGTGTGTCTTCTAAACGTGTGACGCTGTTCTGTTTTGTAATTCAGTTCAAGTGTAGCGGTTTTTACATTCCCTCTCTAAGTGATATCTTATGATAAGTGTCTTTTTTTGTGTGACTTATTTCACTTAGAATCGTCGTACCTAAAACCTCTCATCATGCTGCTACTAGCCTTATGACGTTAATTTCATGGCTGAGTGATATGCCATTGTACATAAGGACCACAACTTCCTTATCCATTTTTCTCTTTCCTGGGATATTTAAGGTGTAACGAAGTGGAGGTTCTTGTCAACAGAGCAGCCCTAAACTTTGGGGTGCCTGTGTCTTGCTGATTTTTAGTTTTCCCAATTTATACGCCCATGAGTGGAAGTGCCCTATGCTCTCTAAGCTGAGTTTTTTAGATGTTTCAGGACACACCGTACACTTCTCCAGAGTGGCTGTTGGCAATTTACATCCCGCCCATCAGCGTAGCAAGGCTCCCGTTTCTCCATGGCCTGTCCTACATTTCTGGTTTTGACACTTTATTCAGCATGGCCCTTTTGACCGATGGGAAGCGAGACTTCTTTGTAGCGCTGATTTGCCTTTCCAGGTTGCTTGGTTGGCCAAAAAGGGCGTATGCGTTTTTTCCTGAATATATTCAGGAAAAAACGCATACGCCCTTTTTGGCCAAGGGCATCATTGTCGAGGTTTTGCCACCTTTCCTGTGCTTTAAAGGCGATTCGACTCTACCTCCTGAAATCTGTTTCCTGCAATTCTGCTATGCTTTCAAATCCTCTTCGTTGCCTTCCCTCAATATATTTGTGGACGAGAGTTATCATTTCTAACTCTGCAGGTTTGTGAATTGCAGTGCCCCTGAGCGCGATTTTTCAACTCGCTTTTTTGGGAGCTGGCCGCAAAAGCACAGGATTGCTTCAGGCCCTCTTCTGCTTCCGGGCGGCAGGCTGAGCCTGTGGTTAATCCTTCTTCCTGATGGGAAAATAGAGTGACCTGTGGCTGTCCCAACACCTAGAGCTAGTCTCTCATTGGTTCCCCCTCTTCCCGTTTATCCTCAGGACAAATTGCAACCTGTACGGAACAGAAGGTTAAAGGGGCTGATTCTCCAAGGACGGAGATTGCTAGTAAAGCGGCTGTAATGGCCAACCCGAGCACAAGGAGATGAGAAATGAGGTGCGTTTTAGAAACCTTTCCCGATCACACGGTTTACCATCTTCTGGGTTTCTCATGCATGTTTTCGATGTAGGAAGATGCCCTTGAACCTGGAGATTTTGGACCCATGGGATGGGTACCACGCAATATTACTTTAAAGGGTCTCCGTTTTCTCACCCAACCTCAGCAAACCTCTCAGCCCCAAGAGTGTCCACCCTTATGACTCAATCAGCTGTGGGTCTAGAGATGGTCAATAAAGGTGGCATCCCAGCCCCTGAACGAATTCTGTATGAATTTCTCTCTCTTTCACTGTCTTTGTTTCACGGGTTTTTAAAAGTAATTGATTTTTATAATGGGGTTTAGCTGCTTTTCACTGCTGTGTTTATGCCTCTTTACACCCACTTGACTCACTTACAGAGAGATATCAATACATTGGTTTTAAGAGTCTTACTAGTCAGATATATTCTTGGGCGGTGAACAGGGGGTGTTGAATCCAGTTCACTGAGCAAGGAGTAGGTCTTGTCTGTTACATATTGGGTTTATGGAACGGTATCTGAGCTAATTTGAAACCCTTGTTTTATGCATCACCCACCTCACCTTTCCCGTTAAGCAGCCATAGTGTGTCTTCTAAACGTGTGACGCTGTTCTGTTTTGTAATTCAGTTCAAGTGTAGCGGTTTTTACATTCCCTCTCTAAGTGATATCTTATGATAAGTGTCTTTTTCTGTGTGACTTATTTCACTTAGAATCGTCGTACCTAAATCCTCTCATCATGCTGCTACTAGCCTTATGACGTTAATTTCATGGCTGAGTGATATGCCATTGTACATAAGGACCACAACTTCCTTATCCATTTTTCTCTTTCCTGGGATATTTAAGGTGTAACGAAGTGGAGGTTCTTGTCAACAGAGCAGCCCTAAACTTTGGGGTGCCTGTGTCTTGCTGATTTTTAGTTTTCCCAATTTATACGCCCATGAGTGGAAGTGCCCTATGCTCTCTAAGCTGAGTTTTTTAGATGTTTCAGGACACACCGTACACTTCTCCAGAGTGGCTGTTGGCAATTTACATCCCGCCCATCAGCGTAGCAAGGCTCCCGTTTCTCCATGGCCTGTCCTGCATTTCTGGTTTTGACACTTTATTCAGCATGGCCCTTTTGACCGATGGGAAGCGAGACTTCTTTGTAGCGCTGATTTGCCTTTCCAGGTTGCTTGGTTGGCCAAAAAGGGCGTATGCGTTTTTTCCTGAATATATTCAGGAAAAAACGCATACGCCCTTTTTGGCCAAGGGCATCATTGTCGAGGTTTTGCCGCCTTTCCTGTGCTTTAAAGGCGATTCGACTCTACCTCCTGAAATCTGTTTCCTGCAATTCTGCTATGCTTTCAAATCCTCTTCGTTGCCTTCCCTCAATATATTTGTGGACGAGAGTTATCATTTCTAACTCTGCAGGTTTGTGAATTGCAGTGCCCCTGAGCTCGATTTTTCAACTCGCTTTTTTGGGAGCTGGCCGCAAAAGCACAGGATTGCTTCAGGCCCTCTTCTGCTTCCGGGCGGCAGGCTGAGCCTGTGGTTAATCCTTCTTCCTGATGGGAAAATAGAGTGACCTGTGCCTGTCCCCACACCTAGACCTAGTCTCTCATTGGTTCCCCCTCTTCCCGTTCATCCTCAGGACAAATTGCAACCTGTTCGGAACAGGAGGTTAAAGGTGCTGATTCTCCAAGGAGGGAGATTGCTAGTAAAGTGGCTGGAATGGCGAGCCCGAGCACAAGGAGATGAGAAATGAGGTGCGTTTTAGAAACCTTTCCCGATCACACGGTGTACCGTCTTCTGGGTTTCTCATGCATGTTTTCGATGTAGGAAGATGCCCTTGAACCTGGAGATTTTGGACCCATGGGATGGGTACCACGCAGTATTACTTTAAAGGGTCTGCGTTTGCTCACCCAACCTCACCAAACCTCTCAGCCCCAAGAGTGTCCACCCTTATGACTCAATCAGCTGTGGGTCTAGAGATGGTCAATAAAGGTGGCATCCCAGCCCCTGAACGAATTCTGTATGAATTTCTCTCTCTTTCACTGTCTTTGTTTCACGGGTTTTTAAAAGTAATTGATTTTTATAATGGGGTTTAGCTGCTTTTCACTGCTGGGTTTATGCCGCTTTACACCCACTTGACTCACTTACAGAGGGATATCAATACATTGGTTTTAAGAGTCTTACTAGTCAGATATATTCTTGGGCGGTGAACAGGGGGTGTTGAGTCCAGTTCACTGAGCAAGGAGTAGGTCTTGTCTATTACATATTGGGTTTATGGAACGGTATCTGAGCTAATTTGAAACCCTTGTTTTATGCATCACCCCACCTCACCTTTCCCGTTAAGCAGCCATAGTGTGTCTTCTAAACGTGTGACGCTGTTCTGTTTTGTAATTCAGTTCAAGTGTAGCGGTTTTTACATTCCCTCTCTAAGTGATATCTTATGATAAGTGTCTTTTTCTGTGTGACTTATTTCACTTAGAATCGTCGTACCTAAATCCTCTCATCATGCTGCTACTAGCCTTATGACGTTGATTTCATGCCTGAGTGATATTCCATTGTACATAAGGACCACAACTTCTTTATCCATTTTTCTCTTTCCTGGGATATTTAAGGTGTAATGAAGTGGAGGTTCTTGTCAACAGAGCAGCCCTAAACTTTGGGGTGCCTGTGTCTTGCTGATTTTTAGTTTTCCCAATTTATACGCCCATGAGTGGAAGTGCCCTATGCTCTCTAAGCTGAGTGTTTTAGATGTTTCAAGACACACCGTACACTTCTCCAGAGTGGCTGTTGGCAATTTAAATCCCGCCCATCAGCGTAGCAAGGCTCCCGTTTCTCCATGGCCTGTCTTGCATTTCTGGTTTTGACACTTTATTCAGCATGGCCCTTTTGACCGATGGGAAGCGAGACTTCTTTGTAGCGCTGATTTGCCTTTCCAGGTTGCTTGGTTGGCCAAAAAGGGCGTATGCGTTTTTTCCTGAATATATTCAAGAAAAAACGCATACGCCCTTTTTGGCCAAGGGCATCATGGTCGAGGTTTTGCCGCTTTTCCTGTGCTTTAAATGCGATTCGAATCTACCTCCTGAAATCTGTTTCCTGCAATTCTGCCTTGCTTTCAAATCCTCTTTGTTGCCTTCCCTCAATATATTTGTGGACGAGAGTTATCATTTCTAACTCTGCAGGTTTGTGAATTGCAGTGCCCCTGAGCTCCACTTTTCAAATCGCTTTCTTGGGAGCTGGCCGCAAAAGCGCAGGATTGCTTCAGGCCCTATTGTGGTTCCGGGCGGCAGGCTGAGCCTGTGGTTAATTCTTCTTCCTGATGAGAAAATAGAGTGACCTGTGCCTGTCCCCACACCTAGACCTAGTCTCTCATTGGTTCCCCCTCTTCCCGTTCATCCTCAGGACAAATTTGCAACCTGTACAGAACAGGAGGTTAAAGTTGCTCATTCTCCAAGGACGGAGATTGCTAGTAAAGCGGCTGGAATGGCGAGCCCGAGCACAAGGAGATGAGAAATGAGGTGCGTTTTAGAAACCTTTCCCGATCACACGGTGTACCATCTTCTGGGTTTCTCATGCATGTTTTCGATGTAGGAAGATGCCCTTGAACCTGGAGATTTTGGACCCATGGGATGGATACCAAGCAGTATTACTTTAAAGGGTCTGCGTTTGCTCACCCAACCTCACCAAACCTCTCAGCCCCAAGAGTGTCCACCCTTATGACTCAATCAGCTGTGGGTCTAGAGATGGTCAATAAAGGTGGCATCCCAGCCCCTGAACGAATTCTGTATGAATTTCTCTCTCTTTCACTGTCTTTGTTTCACGGGTTTTTAAAAGTAATTGATTTTTATAATGGGGTTTAGCTGCTTTTCACTGCTGGGTTTATGCCGCTTTAGACCCACTTGACTCACTTACAGAGAGATATCAATACATTGGTTTTAAGAGTCTTACTAGTCAGATATATTCTTGGGCGGTGAACAGGGGGTGTTGAGTCCAGTTCACTGAGCAAGGAGTAGGTCTTGTCTATTACATATTGGGTTTATGGAACGGTATCTGAGCTAATTTGAAACCCTTGTTTTATGCATCACCCCACCTCACCGTTCCCGTTAAGCAGCCATAGTGTGTCTTCTAAACGTGTGACGCTGTTCTGTTTTGTAATTCAGTTCAAGTGTAGCGGTTTTTACATTCCCTCTCTAAGTGATATCTTATGATAAGTGTCTTTTTCTGTGTGACTTATTTCACTTAGAATCGTCGTACCTAAATCCTCTCATCATGCTGCTACTAGCCTTATGACGTTGATTTCATGCCTGAGTGATATTCCATTGTACATAAGGACCACAACTTCTTTATCCATTTTTTTCTTTCCTGGGATATTTAAGGTGTAATGAAGTGGAGGTTCTTGTCAACAGAGCAGCCCTAAACTTTGGGGTGCCTGTGTCTTGCTGATTTTTAGTTTTCCCAATTTATACGCCCATGAGTGGAAGTGCCCTATGCTCTCTAAGCTGAGTGTTTTAGATGTTTCAGGACACACCGTACACTTCTCCAGAGTGGCTGTTGGCAATTTAAATCCCGCCCATCAGCGTAGCAAGGCTCCCGTTTCTCCATGGCCTGTCTTGCATTTCTGGTTTTGACACTTTATTCAGCATGGCCCTTTTGACCGATGGGAAGCGAGACTTCTTTGTAGCGCTGATTTGCCTTTCCAGGTTGCTTGGTTGGCCAAAAAGGGCGTATGCGTTTTTTCCTGAATATATTCAGGAAAAAACGCATACGCCCTTTTTGGCCAACGGCATCATGGTCGAAGTTTTGCCGCTTTTCCTGTGCTTTAAAGGCGATTCGAATCTACCTCGTGAAATCTGTTTCCTGCAATTCTGCCTTGCTTTCAAATCCTCTTTGTTGCCTTCCCTCAATATATTTGTGGACGAGAGTTATCATTTCTAACTATGCAGGTTTGTGAATTGCAGTGCCCCTGAGCTCCACTTTTCAAATCGCTTTCTTGGGAGCTGGCCGCAAAAGCGCAGGATTGCTTCAGGCCTTATTGTGGTTCCGGGCGGCAGGCTGAGCCTGTGGTTAATTCTTTTTCCTGATGAGAAAATAGAGTGACCTGTGCCTGTCCCCACACCTAGACCTAGTCTCTCATTGGTTCCCCCTCTTCCCGTTCATCCTCAGGACAAATTTGCAACCTGTACAGAACAGGAGGTTAAAGGTGCTCATTCTCCAAGGAGGGAGATTGCTAGTAAAGCGGCTGGAATGGCGAGCCCGAGCACAAGGAGATGAGAAATGAGGTGCGTTTTAGAAACCTTTCCCGATCACACGGTGTACCATCTTCTGGGTTTCTCATGCATGTTTTCGATGTAGGAAGATGCCCTTGAACCTGGAGATTTTGGACCCATGGGATGGGTACCACGCAGTATTACTTTAAAGGGTCTGCGTTTGCTCACCCAACCTCACCAAACCTCTCAGCCCGAAGAGTGTCCACCCTTATGTCTCAATCAGCTGTGGGTCTAGAGATGGTTAATAAAGGTGGCATCCCAGCCCCTGAACGAATTCTGTATGAATTTCTCTCTCTTTCACTGTCTTTGTTTCACGGGTTTTTAAAAGTAATTGATTTTTATAATGGGGTTTAGCTGCTTTTCACTGCTGTGTTTATGCCGCTTTACACCCACTTGACTCACTTACAGAGAGATATCAATACATTGGTTTTAAGAGTCTTACTAGTCAGATATATTCTTGGGCGGTGAACAGGGGGTGTTGAATCCAGTTCACTGAGCAAGGAGTAGGTCTTGTCTGTTACATATTGGGTTTATGGAACAGTATCTGAGCTAATTTGAAACCCTTGTTTTATGCATCACACCACCTCACCTTTCCCGTTAAGCAGCCATAGTGTGTCTTCTAAACGTGTGACGCTGTTCTGTTTTGTAATTCAGTTCAAGTGTAGCGGTTTTTACATTCCCTCTCTAAGTGATATCTTATGATAAGTGTCTTTTTTTGTGTGACTTATTTCACTTAGAATCGTCGTACCTAAAACCTCTCATCATGCTGCTACTAGCCTTATGACGTTAATTTCATGGCTGAGTGATATGCCATTGTACATAAGGACCACAACTTCCTTATCCATTTTTCTCTTTCCTGGGATATTTAAGGTGTAACGAAGTGGAGGTTCTTGTCAACAGAGCAGCCCTAAACTTTGGGGTGCCTGTGTCTTGCTGATTTTTAGTTTTCCCAATTTATACGCCCATGAGTGGAAGTGCCCTATGCTCTCTAAGCTGAGTTTTTTAGATGTTTCAGGACACACCGTACACTTCTCCAGAGTGGCTGTTGGCAATTTACATCCCGCCCATCAGCGTAGCAAGGCTCCCGTTTCTCCATGGCCTGTCCTGCATTTCTGGTTTTGACACTTTATTCAGCATGGCCCTTTTGACCGATGGGAAGCGAGACTTCTTTGTAGCGCTGATTTGCCTTTCCAGGTTGCTTGGTTGGCCAAAAAGGGCGTATGCGTTTTTTCCTGAATATATTCAGGAAAAAACGCATACGCCCTTTTTGGCCAAGGGCATCATTGTCGAGGTTTTGCCGCCTTTCCTGTGCTTTAAAGGCGATTCGACTCTACCTCCTGAAATCTGTTTCCTGCAATTCTGCTATGCTTTCAAATCCTCTTCGTTGCCTTCCCTCAATATATTTGTGGACGAGAGTTATCATTTCTAACTCTGCAGGTTTGTGAATTGCAGTGCCCCTGAGCGCGATTTTTCAACTCGCTTTTTTGGGAGCTGGCCGCAAAAGCACAGGATTGCTTCAGGCCCTCTTCTGCTTCCGGGCGGCAGGCTGAGCCTGTGGTTAATCCTTCTTCCTGATGGGAAAATAGAGTGACCTGTGGCTGTCCCAACACCTAGAGCTAGTCTCTCATTGGTTCCCCCTCTTCCCGTTTATCCTCAGGACAAATTGCAACCTGTACGGAACAGAAGGTTAAAGGGGCTGATTCTCCAAGGACGGAGATTGCTAGTAAAGCGGCTGTAATGGCCAACCCGAGCACAAGGAGATGAGAAATGAGGTGCGTTTTAGAAACCTTTCCCGATCACACGGTTTACCATCTTCTGGGTTTCTCATGCATGTTTTCGATGTAGGAAGATGCCCTTGAACCTGGAGATTTTGGACCCATGGGATGGGTACCACGCAATATTACTTTAAAGGGTCTCCGTTTTCTCACCCAACCTCAGCAAACCTCTCAGCCCCAAGAGTGTCCACCCTTATGACTCAATCAGCTGTGGGTCTAGAGATGGTCAATAAAGGTGGCATCCCAGCCCCTGAACGAATTCTGTATGAATTTCTCTCTCTTTCACTGTCTTTGTTTCACGGGTTTTTAAAAGTAATTGATTTTTATAATGGGGTTTAGCTGCTTTTCACTGCTGTGTTTATGCCTCTTTACACCCACTTGACTCACTTACAGAGAGATATCAATACATTGGTTTTAAGAGTCTTACTAGTCAGATATATTCTTGGGCGGTGAACAGGGGGTGTTGAATCCAGTTCACTGAGCAAGGAGTAGGTCTTGTCTGTTACATATTGGGTTTATGGAACGGTATCTGAGCTAATTTGAAACCCTTGTTTTATGCATCACCCACCTCACCTTTCCCGTTAAGCAGCCATAGTGTGTCTTCTAAACATGTGACGCTGTTCTGTTTTGTAATTCAGTTCAAGTGTAGCGGTTTTTACATTCCCTCTCTAAGTGATATCTTATGATAAGTGTCTTTTTCTGTGTGACTTATTTCACTTAGAATCGTCGTACCTAAATCCTCTCATCATGCTGCTACTAGCCTTATGACGTTAATTTCATGGCTGAGTGATATGCCATTGTACATAAGGACCACAACTTCCTTATCCATTTTTCTCTTTCCTGGGATATTTAAGGTGTAACGAAGTGGAGGTTCTTGTCAACAGAGCAGCCCTAAACTTTGGGGTGCCTGTGTCTTGCTGATTTTTAGTTTTCCCAATTTATACGCCCATGAGTGGAAGTGCCCTATGCTCTCTAAGCTGAGTTTTTTAGATGTTTCAGGACACACCGTACACTTCTCCAGAGTGGCTGTTGGCAATTTACATCCCGCCCATCAGCGTAGCAAGGCTCCCGTTTCTCCATGGCCTGTCCTGCATTTCTGGTTTTGACACTTTATTCAGCATGGCCCTTTTGACCGATGGGAAGCGAGACTTCTTTGTAGCGCTGATTTGCCTTTCCAGGTTGCTTGGTTGGCCAAAAAGGGCGTATGCGTTTTTTCCTGAATATATTCAGGAAAAAACGCATACGCCCTTTTTGGCCAAGGGCATCATTGTCGAGGTTTTGCCGCCTTTCCTGTGCTTTAAAGGCGATTCGACTCTACCTCCTGAAATCTGTTTCCTGCAATTCTGCTATGCTTTCAAATCCTCTTCGTTGCCTTCCCTCAATATATTTGTGGACGAGAGTTATCATTTCTAACTCTGCAGGTTTGTGAATTGCAGTGCCCCTGAGCTCGATTTTTCAACTCGCTTTTTTGGGAGCTGGCCGCAAAAGCACAGGATTGCTTCAGGCCCTCTTCTGCTTCCGGGCGGCAGGCTGAGCCTGTGGTTAATCCTTCTTCCTGATGGGAAAATAGAGTGACCTGTGCCTGTCCCCACACCTAGACCTAGTCTCTCATTGGTTCCCCCTCTTCCCGTTCATCCTCAGGACAAATTTGCAACCTGTACAGAACAGGAGGTTAAAGGTGCTCATTCTCCAAGGAGGGAGATTGCTAGTAAAGCGGCTGGAATGGCGAGCCCGAGCACAAGGAGATGAGAAATGAGGTGCGTTTTAGAAACCTTTCCCGATCACACGGTGTACCATCTTCTGGGTTTCTCATGCATGTTTTCGATGTAGGAAGATGCCCTTGAACCTGGAGATTTTGGACCCATGGGATGGGTACCACGCAGTATTACTTTAAAGGGTCTGCGTTTGCTCACCCAACCTCACCAAACCTCTCAGCCCCAAGAGTGTCCACCCTTATGTCTCAATCAGCTGTGGGTCTAGAGATGGTTAATAAAGGTGGCATCCCAGCCCCTGAACGAATTCTGTATGAATTTCTCTCTCTTTCACTGTCTTTGTTTCACGGGTTTTTAAAAGTAATTGATTTTTATAATGGGGTTTAGCTGCTTTTCACTGCTGTGTTTATGCCGCTTTACACCCACTTGACTCACTTACAGAGAGATATCAATACATTGGTTTTAAGAGTCTTACTAGTCAGATATATTCTTGGGCGGTGAACAGGGGGTGTTGAATCCAGTTCACTGAGCAAGGAGTAGGTCTTGTCTGTTACATAGTGGGTTTATGGAACAGTATCTGAGCTAATTTGAAACCCTTGTTTTATGCATCACACCACCTCACCTTTCCCGTTAAGCAGCCATAGTGTGTCTTCTAAACGTGTGACGCTGTTCTGTTTTGTAATTCAGTTCAAGTGTAGCGGTTTTTACATTCCCTCTCTAAGTGATATCTTATGATAAGTGTCTTTTTTTGTGTGACTTATTTCACTTAGAATCGTCGTACCTAAAACCTCTCATCATGCTGCTACTAGCCTTATGACGTTAATTTCATGGCTGAGTGATATTCCATTGTACATAAGGACCACAACTTCCTTATCCATTTTTCTCTTTCCTGGGATATTTAAGGTGTAACGAAGTGGAGGTTCTTGTCAACAGAGCAGCCCTAAACTTTGGGGTGCCTGTGTCTTGCTGATTTTTAGTTTTCCCAATTTATACGCCCATGAGTGGAAGTGCCCTATGCTCTCTAAGCTGAGTTTTTTAGATGTTTCAGGACACACCGTACACTTCTTCAGAGTGGCTGTTGGCAATTTACATCCCGCCCATCAGCGTAGCAAGGCTCCCGTTTCTCCATGGCCTGTCCTACATTTCTGGTTTTGACACTTTATTCAGCATGGCCCTTTTGACCGATGGGAAGCGAGACTTCTTTGTAGCGCTGATTTGCCTTTCCAGGTTGCTTGGTTGGCCAAAAAGGGCGTATGCGTTTTTTCCTGAATATATTCAGGAAAAAACGCATACGCCCTTTTTGGCCAAGGGCATCATTGTCGAGGTTTTGCCGCCTTTCCTGTGCTTTAAAGGCGATTCGACTCTACCTCCTGAAATCTGTTTCCTGCAATTCTGCTATGCTTTCAAATCCTCTTCGTTGCCTTCCCTCAATATATTTGTGGACGAGAGTTATCATTTCTAACTCTGCAGGTTTGTGAATTGCAGTGCCCCTGAGCGCGATTTTTCAACTCGCTTTTTTGGGAGCTGGCCGCAAAAGCACAGGATTGCTTCAGGCCCTCTTCTGCTTCCGGGCGGCAGGCTGAGCCTGTGGTTAATCCTTCTTCCTGATGGGAAAATAGAGTGACCTGTGGCTGTCCCAACACCTAGAGCTAGTCTCTCATTGGTTCCCCCTCTTCCCGTTTATCCTCAGGACAAATTGCAACCTGTACGGAACAGAAGGTTAAAGGGGCTGATTCTCCAAGGACGGAGATTGCTAGTAAAGCGGCTGTAATGGCCAACCCGAGCACAAGGAGATGAGAAATGAGGTGCGTTTTAGAAACCTTTCCCGATCACACGGTTTACCATCTTCTGGGTTTCTCATGCATGTTTTCGATGTAGGAAGATGCCCTTGAACCTGGAGATTTTGGACCCATGGGATGGGTACCACGCAATATTACTTTAAAGGGTCTCCGTTTTCTCACCCAACCTCAGCAAACCTCTCAGCCCCAAGAGTGTCCACCCTTATGACTCAATCAGCTGTGGGTCTAGAGATGGTCAATAAAGGTGGCATCCCAGCCCCTGAACGAATTCTGTATGAATTTCTCTCTCTTTCACTGTCTTTGTTTCACGGGTTTTTAAAAGTAATTGATTTTTATAATGGGGTTTAGCTGCTTTTCACTGCTGTGTTTATGCCTCTTTACACCCACTTGACTCACTTACAGAGAGATATCAATACATTGGTTTTAAGAGTCTTACTAGTCAGATATATTCTTGGGCGGTGAACAGGGGGTGTTGAATCCAGTTCACTGAGCAAGGAGTAGGTCTTGTCTGTTACATATTGGGTTTATGGAACGGTATCTGAGCTAATTTGAAACCCTTGTTTTATGCATCACCCACCTCACCTTTCCCGTTAAGCAGCCATAGTGTGTCTTCTAAACATGTGACGCTGTTCTGTTTTGTAATTCAGTTCAAGTGTAGCGGTTTTTACATTCCCTCTCTAAGTGATATCTTATGATAAGTGTCTTTTTCTGTGTGACTTATTTCACTTAGAATCGTCGTACCTAAATCCTCTCATCATGCTGCTACTAGCCTTATGACGTTAATTTCATGGCTGAGTGATATGCCATTGTACATAAGGACCACAACTTCCTTATCCATTTTTCTCTTTCCTGGGATATTTAAGGTGTAACGAAGTGGAGGTTCTTGTCAACAGAGCAGCCCTAAACTTTGGGGTGCCTGTGTCTTGCTGATTTTTAGTTTTCCCAATTTATACGCCCATGAGTGGAAGTGCCCTATGCTCTCTAAGCTGAGTGTTTTAGATGTTTCAAGACACACCGTACACTTCTCCAGAGTGGCTGTTGGCAATTTAAATCCCGCCCATCAGCGTAGCAAGGCTCCCGTTTCTCCATGGCCTGTCTTGCATTTCTGGTTTTGACACTTTATTCAGCATGGCCCTTTTGACCGATGGGAAGCGAGACTTCTTTGTAGCGCTGATTTGCCTTTCCAGGTTGCTTGGTTGGCCAAAAAGGGCGTATGCGTTTTTTCCTGAATATATTCAAGAAAAAACGCATACGCCCTTTTTGGCCAAGGGCATCATGGTCGAGGTTTTGCCGCTTTTCCTGTGCTTTAAATGCGATTCGAATCTACCTCCTGAAATCTGTTTCCTGCAATTCTGCCTTGCTTTCAAATCCTCTTTGTTGCCTTCCCTCAATATATTTGTGGACGAGAGTTATCATTTCTAACTCTGCAGGTTTGTGAATTGCAGTGCCCCTGAGCTCCACTTTTCAAATCGCTTTCTTGGGAGCTGGCCGCAAAAGCGCAGGATTGCTTCAGGCCCTATTGTGGTTCCGGGCGGCAGGCTGAGCCTGTGGTTAATTCTTCTTCCTGATGAGAAAATAGAGTGACCTGTGCCTGTCCCCACACCTAGACCTAGTCTCTCATTGGTTCCCCCTCTTCCCGTTCATCCTCAGGACAAATTTGCAACCTGTACAGAACAGGAGGTTAAAGTTGCTCATTCTCCAAGGACGGAGATTGCTAGTAAAGCGGCTGGAATGGCGAGCCCGAGCACAAGGAGATGAGAAATGAGGTGCGTTTTAGAAACCTTTCCCGATCACACGGTGTACCATCTTCTGGGTTTCTCATGCATGTTTTCGATGTAGGAAGATGCCCTTGAACCTGGAGATTTTGGACCCATGGGATGGATACCAAGCAGTATTACTTTAAAGGGTCTGCGTTTGCTCACCCAACCTCACCAAACCTCTCAGCCCCAAGAGTGTCCACCCTTATGACTCAATCAGCTGTGGGTCTAGAGATGGTCAATAAAGGTGGCATCCCAGCCCCTAAACGAATTCTGTATGAATTTCTCTCTCTTTCACTGTCTTTGTTTCACGGGTTTTTAAAAGTAATTGATTTTTATAATGGGGTTTAGCTGCTTTTCACTGCTGGGTTTATGCCGCTTTAGACCCACTTGACTCACTTACAGAGAGATATCAATACATTGGTTTTAAGAGTCTTACTAGTCAGATATATTCTTGGGCGGTGAACAGGGGGTGTTGAGTCCAGTTCACTGAGCAAGGAGTAGGTCTTGTCTATTACATATTGGGTTTATGGAACGGTATCTGAGCTAATTTGAAACCCTTGTTTTATGCATCACCCCACCTCACCGTTCCCGTTAAGCAGCCATAGTGTGTCTTCTAAACGTGTGACGCTGTTCTGTTTTGTAATTCAGTTCAAGTGTAGCGGTTTTTACATTCCCTCTCTAAGTGATATCTTATGATAAGTGTCTTTTTCTGTGTGACTTATTTCACTTAGAATCGTCGTACCTAAATCCTCTCATCATGCTGCTACTAGCCTTATGACGTTGATTTCATGCCTGAGTGATATTCCATTGTACATAAGGACCACAACTTCTTTATCCATTTTTCTCTTTCCTGGGATATTTAAGGTGTAATGAAGTGGAGGTTCTTGTCAACAGAGCAGCCCTAAACTTTGGGGTGCCTGTGTCTCGCTGATTTTTAGTTTTCCCAATTTATACGCCCATGAGTGGAAGTGCCCTATGCTCTCTAAGCTGAGTGTTTTAGATGTTTCAGGACACACCGTACACTTCTCCAGAGTGGCTGTTGGCAATTTAAATCCCGCCCATCAGCGTAGCAAGGCTCCCGTTTCTCCATGGCCTGTCTTGCATTTCTGGTTTTGACACTTTATTCAGCATGGCCCTTTTGACCGATGGGAAGCGAGACTTCTTTGTAGCGCTGATTTGCCTTTCCAGGTTGCTTGGTTGGCCAAAAAGGGCGTATGCGTTTTTTCCTGAATATATTCAGGAAAAAACGCATACGCCCTTTTTGGCCAACGGCATCATGGTCGAAGTTTTGCCGCTTTTCCTGTGCTTTAAAGGCGATTCGAATCTACCTCGTGAAATCTGTTTCCTGCAATTCTGCCTTGCTTTCAAATCCTCTTTGTTGCCTTCCCTCAATATATTTGTGGACGAGAGTTATCATTTCTAACTATGCAGGTTTGTGAATTGCAGTGCCCCTGAGCTCCACTTTTCAAATCGCTTTCTTGGGAGCTGGCCGCAAAAGCGCAGGATTGCTTCAGGCCTTATTGTGGTTCCGGGCGGCAGGCTGAGCCTGTGGTTAATTCTTTTTCCTGATGAGAAAATAGAGTGACCTGTGCCTGTCCCCACACCTAGACCTAGTCTCTCATTGGTTCCCCCTCTTCCCGTTCATCCTCAGGACAAATTTGCAACCTGTACAGAACAGGAGGTTAAAGGTGCTCATTCTCCAAGGAGGGAGATTGCTAGTAAAGCGGCTGGAATGGCGAGCCCGAGCACAAGGAGATGAGAAATGAGGTGCGTTTTAGAAACCTTTCCCGATCACACGGTGTACCATCTTCTGGGTTTCTCATGCATGTTTTCGATGTAGGAAGATGCCCTTGAACCTGGAGATTTTGGACCCATGGGATGGGTACCACGCAGTATTACTTTAAAGGGTCTGCGTTTGCTCACCCAACCTCACCAAACCTCTCAGCCCGAAGAGTGTCCACCCTTATGTCTCAATCAGCTGTGGGTCTAGAGATGGTTAATAAAGGTGGCATCCCAGCCCCTGAACGAATTCTGTATGAATTTCTCTCTCTTTCACTGTCTTTGTTTCACGGGTTTTTAAAAGTAATTGATTTTTATAATGGGGTTTAGCTGCTTTTCACTGCTGTGTTTATGCCGCTTTACACCCACTTGACTCACTTACAGAGAGATATCAATACATTGGTTTTAAGAGTCTTACTAGTCAGATATATTCTTGGGCGGTGAACAGGGGGTGTTGAATCCAGTTCACTGAGCAAGGAGTAGGTCTTGTCTGTTACATATTGGGTTTATGGAACAGTATCTGAGCTAATTTGAAACCCTTGTTTTCTGCATCACCCCACCTCACCTTTCCCGTTAAGCAGCCATAGTGTGTTTTCTAAACGTGTGACGCTGTTTACTTTTGTAATTCAGTTCAAGTGTAGCGGTTTTTACATTCCCTCTCTAAGTGATATCTTATGATAAGTGTCTTTTTTTGTGTGACTTATTTCACTTAGAATCGTCGTACCTAAAACCTCTCATCATGCTGCTACTAGCCTTATGACGTTAATTTCATGGCTGAGTGATATGCCATTGTACATAAGGACCACAACTTCCTTATCCATTTTTCTCTTTCCTGGGATATTTAAGGTGTAACGAAGTGGAGGTTCTTGTCAACAGAGCAGCCCTAAACTTTGGGGTGCCTGTGTCTTGCTGATTTTTAGTTTTCCCAATTTATACGCCCATGAGTGGAAGTGCCCTATGCTCTCTAAGCTGAGTTTTTTAGATGTTTCAGGACACACCGTACACTTCTCCAGAGTGGCTGTTGGCAATTTACATCCCGCCCATCAGCGTAGCAAGGCTCCCGTTTCTCCATGGCCTGTCCTGCATTTCTGGTTTTGACACTTTATTCAGCATGGCCCTTTTGACCGATGGGAAGCGAGACTTCTTTGTAGCGCTGATTTGCCTTTCCAGGTTGCTTGGTTGGCCAAAAAGGGCGTATGCGTTTTTTCCTGAATATATTCAGGAAAAAACGCATACGCCCTTTTTGGCCAAGGGCATCATTGTCGAGGTTTTGCCGCCTTTCCTGTGCTTTAAAGGCGATTCGACTCTACCTCCTGAAATCTGTTTCCTGCAATTCTGCTATGCTTTCAAATCCTCTTCGTTGCCTTCCCTCAATATATTTGTGGACGAGAGTTATCATTTCTAACTCTGCAGGTTTGTGAATTGCAGTGCCCCTGAGCTCGATTTTTCAACTCGCTTTTTTGGGAGCTGGCCGCAAAAGCACAGGATTGCTTCAGGCCCTCTTCTGCTTCCCGGCGGCAGGCTGAGCCTGTGGTTAATCCTTCTTCCTGATGGGAAAATAGAGTGACCTGTGCCTGTCCCCACACCTAGACCTAGTCTCTCATTGGTTCCCCCTCTTCCCGTTCATCCTCAGGACAAATTGCAACCTGTTCGGAACAGGAGGTTAAAGGTGCTGATTCTCCAAGGAGGGAGATTGCTAGTAAAGTGGCTGGAATGGCGAGCCCGAGCACAAGGAGATGAGAAATGAGGTGCGTTTTAGAAACCTTTCCCGATCACACGGTGTACCGTCTTCTGGGTTTCTCATGCATGTTTTCGATGTAGGAAGATGCCCTTGAACCTGGAGATTTTGGACCCATGGGATGGGTACCACGCAGTATTACTTTAAAGGGTCTGCGTTTGCTCACCCAACCTCACCAAACCTCTCAGCCCCAAGAGTGTCCACCCTTATGTCTCAATCAGCTGTGGGTCTAGAGATGGTCAATAAAGGTGGCATCCCAGCCCCTGAACGAATTCTGTATGAATTTCTCTCTGTTTCACTGTCTTTGTTTCACGGGTTTTTAAAAGTAATTGACTTTTATAATGGGGTTTAGCTGCTTTTCACTGCTGTGTTTATGCCGATTTACACCCACTTGACTCACTTACAGAGAGATATCAATACATTGGTTTTAAGAGTCTTACTAGTCAGATATATTCTTGGGCGGTGAACAGGGGGTATTGAGTCCAGTTCACTGAGCAAGGAGTAGGTCTTGTCTGTTACATATTGGGTTTATGGAACAGTATCTGAGCTAATTTGATACCCTTGTTTTATGCATCACCCCACCTCACCTTTCCCGTTAAGCAGCCATAGTGTGTTTTCTAAACGTGTGACGCTGTTCTGTTTTGTAATTCAGTTCAAGTGTAGCGGATTTTACATTCCCTCTATAAGTGATATCTTACGATAAGTGTCTTTCTCTGTGACTTATTTCACTTAGAATCGTCGTACCTAAATCCACTCATCATGCTGCTTCCAGCCTTATGACGTTGATTTCATGCCTGAGTGATATTCCATTGTACATAAGGACCACAACTTCTTTATCCATTTTTCTCTTTCCTGGGATATTTAAGGTGTAATGAAGTGGAGGTTCTTGTCAACAGAGCAGCCCTAAACTTTGGGGTGCCTGTGTCTTGCTGATTTTTAGTTTTCCCAATTTCTACGCCCATGAGTGGAAGTGCCCTATGCTCTCTAAGCTGAGTTTTTTAGGTGTTTCAGGACACACCGTACACTTCTCCAGATTGGCTGTTGGCAATTTACATCCCGCCCATCAGCGTAGCAAGGCTCCCGTTTCTCCATGGCCTGTCCTGCATTTCTGGTTTTGACACTTTATTCAGCATGGCCCTTTTGACCGATGGGAAGCGAGACTTCTTTGTAGCGCTAATTTGCCTTTCCAGGTTGCTTGGTTGGCCAAAAAGGGCGTATGCGTTTTTTCCTGAATATATTCAGGAAAAAACGCATACGCCCTTTTTGGCCAAGGGCATCATTGTCGAGGTTTTGCCGCTTTTCCTGTGCTTTAAAGGCGATTCGACTCTACCTCCTGAAATCAGTTTCCTGCAATTCTGCTATGCTTTCAAATCCTCTTCGTTGCCTTCCCTCAATATATTTGTGGACGAGAGTTACCATTTATAACTCTGCAGGTTTGTGAATTGCAGTGCCCCTGAGCTCCATTTTTCAACTCGCTTTTTTGGGAGCTGGCCGCAAAAGCACAGGATTGCTTCAGGCCCTGTTCTGCTTCCGGGCGGCAGGCTGAGCCTGTGGTTAATCCTTCTTCCTGATGGGAAAATAGAGTGACATGTGGCTGTCCCAATACCTAGAGCTAGTCTCTCATTGGTTCCCCCTCTTCCCGTTTATCCTCAGGACAAATTGCAACCTGTAGGGAACAGAAGGTTAAAGGGGCTGATTCTCCAAGGAGGGAGATTGCTAGTAAAGCGGCTGTAATGGCCAACCCCAGCACAAGGAGATGAGAAATGAGGTGTGTTTTAGAAACCTTTCCCGATCACACGGTGTACCATCTTCTGGGTTTCTCATGCATGTTTTCGATGTAGGAAGATGCCCTTGAACCTGGAGATTTTGGACCCATGGGATGGATACCACGCAGTATTACTTTAAAGGGTCTGCGTTTGCTCACCCAACCTCACCAAACCTCTCAGCCCCAAGAGTGTCCACCCTTATGACTCAATCAGCTGTGGGTCTAGAGATGGTCAATAAAGGTGGCATCCGAGCCCCTGAACGAATTCTGTATGAATTTCTCTCTCTTTCACTGTCTTTGTTTCACGGGTTTTTAAAAGTAATTGATTTTTATAATGGGGTTTAGCTGCTTTTCACTGCTGGGTTTATGCCGCTTTACACCCACTTGACTCACTTACAGAGGGATATCAATACATTGGTTTTAAGAGTCTTACTAGTCAGATATATTCTTGGGCGGTGAACAGGGGGTGTTGAGTCCAGTTCACTGAGCAAGGAGTAGGTCTTGTCTATTACATATTGGGTTTATGGAACGGTATCTGAGCTAATTTGAAACCCTTGTTTTATGCATCACCCCACCTCACCTTTCCCGTTAAGCAGCCATAGTGTGTCTTCTAAACGTGTGACGCTGTTCTGTTTTGTAATTCAGTTCAAGTGTAGCGGTTTTTACATTCCCTCTCTAAGTGATATCTTATGATAAGTGTCTTTTTCTGTGTGACTTATTTCACTTAGAATCGTCGTACCTAAATCCTCTCATCATGCTGCTACTAGCCTTATGACGTTGATTTCATGCCTGAGTGATATTCCATTGTACATAAGGACCACAACTTCTTTATCCATTTTTCTCTTTCCTGGGATATTTAAGGTGTAATGAAGTGGAGGTTCTTGTCAACAGAGCAGCCCTAAACTTTGGGGTGCCTGTGTCTTGCTGATTTTTAGTTTTCCCAATTTATACGCCCATGAGTGGAAGTGCCCTATGCTCTCTAAGCTGAGTGTTTTAGATGTTTCAAGACACACCGTACACTTCTCCAGAGTGGCTGTTGGCAATTTAAATCCCGCCCATCAGCGTAGCAAGGCTCCCGTTTCTCCATGGCCTGTCTTGCATTTCTGGTTTTGACACTTTATTCAGCATGGCCCTTTTGACCGATGGGAAGCGAGACTTCTTTGTAGCGCTGATTTGCCTTTCCAGGTTGCTTGGTTGGCCAAAAAGGGCGTATGCGTTTTTTCCTGAATATATTCAAGAAAAAACGCATACGCCCTTTTTGGCCAAGGGCATCATGGTCGAAGTTTTGCCGCTTTTCCTGTGCTTTAAAGGCGATTCGAATCTACCTCGTGAAATCTGTTTCCTGCAATTCTGCCTTGCTTTCAAATCCTCTTTGTTGCCTTCCCTCAATATATTTGTGGACGAGAGTTATCATTTCTAACTATGCAGGTTTGTGAATTGCAGTGCCCCTGAGCTCCATTTTTCAACTCGCTTTTTTGGGAGCTGGCCGCAAAAGCACAGGATTGCTTCAGGCCCTGTTCTGCTTCCGGGCGGCAGGCTGAGCCTGTGGTTAATCCTTCTTCCTGATGGGAAAATAGAGTGACATGTGGCTGTCCCAATACCTAGAGCTAGTCTCTCATTGGTTCCCCCTCTTCCCGTTTATCCTCAGGACAAATTGCAACCTGTAGGGAACAGAAGGTTAAAGGGGCTGATTCTCCAAGGAGGGAGATTGCTAGTAAAGCGGCTGTAATGGCCAACCCCAGCACAAGGAGATGAGAAATGAGGTGCGTTTTAGAAACCTTTCCCGATCACACGGTGTACCATCTTCTGGGTTTCTCATGCATGTTTTCGATGTAGGAAGATGCCCTTGAACCTGGAGATTTTGGACCCATGGGATGGATACCACGCAGTATTACTTTAAAGGGTCTGCGTTTGCTCACCCAACCTCACCAAACCTCTCAGCCCCAAGAGTGTCCACCCTTATGACTCAATCAGCTGTGGGTCTAGAGATGGTCAATAAAGGTGGCATCCCAGCCCCTGAACGAATTCTGTATGAATTTCTCTCTCTTTCACTGTCTTTGTTTCACGGGTTTTTAAAAGTAATTGATTTTTATAATGGGGTTTAGCTGCTTTTCACTGCTGGGTTTATGCCGCTTTACACCCACTTGACTCACTTACAGAGGGATATCAATACATTGGTTTTAAGAGTCTTACTAGTCAGATATATTCTTGGGCGGTGAACAGGGGGTGTTGAGTCCAGTTCACTGAGCAAGGAGTAGGTCTTGTCTATTACATATTGGGTTTATGGAACGGTATCTGAGCTAATTTGAAACCCTTGTTTTATGCATCACCCCACCTCACCTTTCCCGTTAAGCAGCCATAGTGTGTCTTCTAAACGTGTGACGCTGTTCTGTTTTGTAATTCAGTTCAAGTGTAGCGGTTTTTACATTCCCTCTCTAAGTGATATCTTATGATAAGTGTCTTTTTCTGTGTGACTTATTTCACTTAGAATCGTCGTACCTAAATCCTCTCATCATGCTGCTACTAGCCTTATGACGTTGATTTCATGCCTGAGTGATATTCCATTGTACATAAGGACCACAACTTCTTTATCCATTTTTCTCTTTCCTGGGATATTTAAGGTGTAATGAAGTGGAGGTTCTTGTCAACAGAGCAGCCCTAAACTTTGGGGTGCCTGTGTCTTGCTGATTTTTAGTTTTCCCAATTTATACGCCCATGAGTGGAAGTGCCCTATGCTCTCTAAGCTGAGTGTTTTAGATGTTTCAAGACACACCGTACACTTCTCCAGAGTGGCTGTTGGCAATTTAAATCCCGCCCATCAGCGTAGCAAGGCTCCCGTTTCTCCATGGCCTGTCTTGCATTTCTGGTTTTGACACTTTATTCAGCATGGCCCTTTTGACCGATGGGAAGCGAGACTTCTTTGTAGCGCTGATTTGCCTTTCCAGGTTGCTTGGTTGGCCAAAAAGGGCGTATGCGTTTTTTCCTGAATATATTCAAGAAAAAACGCATACGCCCTTTTTGGCCAAGGGCATCATGGTCGAAGTTTTGCCGCTTTTCCTGTGCTTTAAAGGCGATTCGAATCTACCTCGTGAAATCTGTTTCCTGCAATTCTGCCTTGCTTTCAAATCCTCTTTGTTGCCTTCCCTCAATATATTTGTGGACGAGAGTTATCATTTCTAACTATGCAGGTTTGTGAATTGCAGTGCCCCTGAGCTCCACTTTTCAAATCGCTTTCTTGGGAGCTGGCCGCAAAAGCGCAGGATTGCTTCAGGCCTTATTGTGGTTCCGGGCGGCAGGCTGAGCCTGTGGTTAATTCTTTTTCCTGATGAGAAAATAGAGTGACCTGTGCCTGTCCCCACACCTAGACCTAGTCTCTCATTGGTTCCCCCTCTTCCCGTTCATCCTCAGGACAAATTTGCAACCTGTACAGAACAGGAGGTTAAAGGTGCTCATTCTCCAAGGAGGGAGATTGCTAGTAAAGCGGCTGGAATGGCGAGCCCGAGCACAAGGAGATGAGAAATGAGGTGCGTTTTAGAAACCTTTCCCGATCACACGGTGTACCATCTTCTGGGTTTCTCATGCATGTTTTCGATGTAGGAAGATGCCCTTGAACCTGGAGATTTTGGACCCATGGGATGGGTACCACGCAGTATTACTTTAAAGGGTCTGCGTTTGCTCACCCAACCTCACCAAACCTCTCAGCCCGAAGAGTGTCCACCCTTATGTCTCAATCAGCTGTGGGTCTAGAGATGGTTAATAAAGGTGGCATCCCAGCCCCTGAACGAATTCTGTATGAATTTCTCTCTCTTTCACTGTCTTTGTTTCACGGGTTTTTAAAAGTAATTGATTTTTATAATGGGGTTTAGCTGCTTTTCACTGCTGTGTTTATGCCGCTTTACACCCACTTGACTCACTTACAGAGAGATATCAATACATTGGTTTTAAGAGTCTTACTAGTCAGATATATTCTTGGGCGGTGAACAGGGGGTGTTGAATCCAGTTCACTGAGCAAGGAGTAGGTCTTGTCTGTTACATAGTGGGTTTATGGAACAGTATCTGAGCTAATTTGAAACCCTTGTTTTATGCATCACACCACCTCACCTTTCCCGTTAAGCAGCCATAGTGTGTCTTCTAAACGTGTGACGCTGTTCTGTTTTGTAATTCAGTTCAAATGTAGCGGTTTTTACATTCCCTCTCTAAGTGATATCTTATGATAAGTGTCTTTTTTTGTGTGACTTATTTCACTTAGAATCGTCGTACCTAAAACCTCTCATCATGCTGTTACTAGCCTTATGACGTTAATTTCATGGCTGAGTGATATGCCATTGTACATAAGGACCACAACTTCCTTATCCATTTTTCTCTTTCCTGGGATATTTAAGGTGTAACGAAGTGGAGGTTCTTGTCAACAGAGCAGCCCTAAACTTTGGGGTGCCTGTGTCTTGCTGATTTTTAGTTTTCCGAATTTATACGCCCATGAGTGGAAGTGCCCTATGCTCTCTAAGCTGAGTTTTTTAGATGTTTCAGGACACACCGTACACTTCTCCAGAGTGGCTGTTGGCAATTTACATCCCGCCCATCAGCGTAGCAAGGCTCCCGTTTCTCCATGGCCTGTCCTACATTTCTGGTTTTGACACTTTATTCAGCATGGCCCTTTTGACCGATGGGAAGCGAGACTTCTTTGTAGCGCTGATTTGCCTTTCCAGGTTGCTTGGTTGGCCAAAAAGGGCGTATGCGTTTTTTCCTGAATATATTCAGGAAAAAACGCATACGCCCTTTTTGGCCAAGGGCATCATTGTCGAGGTTTTGCCGCCTTTCCTGTGCTTTAAAGGCGATTCGACTCTACCTCCTGAAATCTGTTTCCTGCAATTCTGCTATGCTTTCAAATCCTCTTCGTTGCCTTCCCTCAATATATTTGTGGACGAGAGTTATCATTTCTAACTCTGCAGGTTTGGGAATTGCAGTGCCCCTGAGCGCGATTTTTCAACTCGCTTTTTTGGGAGCTGGCCGCAAAAGCACAGGATTGCTTCAGGCCCTCTTCTGCTTCCGGGCGGCAGGCTGAGCCTGTGGTTAATCCTTCTTCCTGATGGGAAAATAGAGTGACCTGTGGCTGTCCCAACACCTAGAGCTAGTCTCTCATTGGTTCCCCCTCTTCCCGTTTATCCTCAGGACAAATTGCAACCTGTACGGAACAGAAGGTTAAAGGGGCTGATTCTCCAAGGACGGAGATTGCTAGTAAAGCGGCTGTAATGGCCAACCCGAGCACAAGGAGATGAGAAATGAGGTGCGTTTTAGAAACCTTTCCCGATCACACGGTTTACCATCTTCTGGGTTTCTCATGCATGTTTTCGATGTAGGAAGATGCCCTTGAACCTGGAGATTTTGGACCCATGGGATGGGTACCACGCAATATTACTTTAAAGGGTCTCCGTTTTCTCACCCAACCTCACCAAACCTCTCAGCCCCAAGAGTGTCCACCCTTATGACTCAATCAGCTGTGGGTCTAGAGATGGTCAATAAAGGTGGCATCCCAGCCCCTGAACGAATTCTGTATGAATTTCTCTCTCTTTCACTGTCTTTGTTTCACGGGTTTTTAAAAGTAATTGATTTTTATAATGGGGTTTAGCTGCTTTTCACTGCTGTGTTTATGCCTCTTTACACCCACTTGACTCACTTACAGAGAGATATCAATACATTGGTTTTAAGAGTCTTACTAGTCAGATATATTCTTGGGCGGTGAACAGGGGGTGTTGAATCCAGTTCACTGAGCAAGGAGTAGGTCTTGTCTGTTACATATTGGGTTTATGGAACGGTATCTGAGCTAATTTGAAACCCTTGTTTTATGCATCACCCACCTCACCTTTCCCGTTAAGCAGCCATAGTGTGTCTTCTAAACATGTGACGCTGTTCTGTTTTGTAATTCAGTTCAAGTGTAGCGGTTTTTACATTCCCTCTCTAAGTGATATCTTATGATAAGTGTCTTTTTCTGTGTGACTTATTTCACTTAGAATCGTCGTACCTAAATCCTCTCATCATGCTGCTACTAGCCTTATGACGTTAATTTCATGGCTGAGTGATATGCCATTGTACATAAGGACCACAACTTCCTTATCCATTTTTCTCTTTCCTGGGATATTTAAGGTGTAACGAAGTGGAGGTTCTTGTCAACAGAGCAGCCCTAAACTTTGGGGTGCCTGTGTCTTGCTGATTTTTAGTTTTCCCAATTTATACGCCCATGAGTGGAAGTGCCCTATGCTCTCTAAGCTGAGTTTTTTAGATGTTTCAGGACACACCGTACACTTCTCCAGAGTGGCTGTTGGCAATTTACATCCCGCCCATCAGCGTAGCAAGGCTCCCGTTTCTCCATGGCCTGTCCTGCATTTCTGGTTTTGACACTTTATTCAGCATGGCCCTTTTGACCGATGGGAAGCGAGACTTCTTTGTAGCGCTGATTTGCCTTTCCAGGTTGCTTGGTTGGCCAAAAAGGGCGTATGCGTTTTTTCCTGAATATATTCAGGAAAAAACGCATACGCCCTTTTTGGCCAAGGGCATCATTGTCGAGGTTTTGCCGCCTTTCCTGTGCTTTAAAGGCGATTCGACTCTACCTCCTGAAATCTGTTTCCTGCAATTCTGCTATGCTTTCAAATCCTCTTCGTTGCCTTCCCTCAATATATTTGTGGACGAGAGTTATCATTTCTAACTCTGCAGGTTTGTGAATTGCAGTGCCCCTGAGCGCGATTTTTCAACTCGCTTTTTTGGGAGCTGGCCGCAAAAGCACAGGATTGCTTCAGGCCCTGTTCTGCTTCCGGGCGGCAGGCTGAGCCTGTGGTTAATCCTTCTTCCTGATGGGAAAATAGAGTGACCTGTGCCTGTCCCCACACCTAGACCTAGTCTCTCATTGGTTCCCCCTCTTCCCGTTCATCCTCAGGACAAATTGCAACCTGTTCGGAACAGGAGGTTAAAGGTGCTGATTCTCCAAGGAGGGAGATTGCTAGTAAAGTGGCTGTAATGGCGAGCCCGAGCACAAGGAGATGAGAAATGAGGTGCGTTTTAGAAACCTTTCCCGATCACACGGTGTACCGTCTTCTGGGTTTCTCATGCATGTTTTCGATGTAGGAAGATGCCCTTGAACCTGGAGATTTTGGACCCATGGGATGGGTACCACGCAGTATTACTTTAAAGGGTCTGCGTTTGCTCACCCAACCTCACCAAACCTCTCAGCCCCAAGAGTGTCCACCCTTATGTCTCAATCAGCTGTGGGTCTAGAGATGGTCAATAAAGGTGGCATCCCAGCCCCTGAACGAATTCTGTATGAATTTCTCTCTGTTTCACTGTCTTTGTTTCACGGGTTTTTAAAAGTAATTGACTTTTATAATGGGGTTTAGCTGCTTTTCACTGCTGTGTTTATGCCGATTTACACCCACTTGACTCACTTACAGAGAGATATCAATACATTGGTTTTAAGAGTCTTACTAGTCAGATATATTCTTGGGCGGTGAACAGGGGGTATTGAGTCCAGTTCACTGAGCAAGGAGTAGGTCTTGTCTGTTACATATTGGGTTTATGGAACAGTATCTGAGCTAATTTGATACCCTTGTTTTATGCATCACCCCACCTCACCTTTCCCGTTAAGCAGCCATAGTGTGTTTTCTAAACGTGTGACGCTGTTCTGTTTTGTAATTCAGTTCAAGTGTAGCGGATTTTACATTCCCTCTATAAGTGATATCTTACGATAAGTGTCTTTCTCTGTGACTTATTTCACTTAGAATCGTCGTACCTAAATCCACTCATCATGCTGCTTCCAGCCTTATGACGTTGATTTCATGCCTGAGTGATATTCCATTGTACATAAGGACCACAACTTCTTTATCCATTTTTCTCTTTCCTGGGATATTTAAGGTGTAATGAAGTGGAGGTTCTTGTCAACAGAGCAGCCCTAAACTTTGGGGTGCCTGTGTCTTGCTGATTTTTAGTTTTCCCAATTTATACGCCCATGAGTGGAAGTGCCCTATGCTCTCTAAGCTGAGTTTTTTAGGTGTTTCAGGACACACCGTACACTTCTCCAGATTGGCTGTTGGCAATTTACATCCCGCCCATCAGCGTAGCAAGGCTCCCGTTTCTCCATGGCCTGTCCTGCATTTCTGGTTTTGACACTTTATTCAGCATGGCCCTTTTGACCGATGGGAAGCGAGACTTCTTTGTAGCGCTGATTTGCCTTTCCAGGTTGCTTGGTTGGCCAAAAAGGGCGTATGCGTTTTTTCCTGAATATATTCAGGAAAAAACGCATACGCCCTTTTTGGCCAAGGGCATCATTGTCGAGGTTTTGCCGCTTTTCCTGTGCTTTAAAGGCGATTCGACTCTACCTCCTGAAATCAGTTTCCTGCAATTCTGCTGTGCTTTCAAATCCTCTTCGTTGCCTTCCCTCAATATATTTGTGGACGAGAGTTACCATTTATAACTCTGCAGGTTTGTGAATTGCAGTGCCCCTGAGCTCGATTTTTCAACTCGCTTTTTTGGGAGCTGGCCGCAAAAGCACAGGATTGCTTCAGGCCCTGTTCTGCTTCCGGGCGGCAGGCTGAGCCTGTGGTTAATCCTTCTTCCTGATGGGAAAATAGAGTGACATGTGGCTGTCCCAATACCTAGAGCTAGTCTCTCATTGGTTCCCCCTCTTCCCGTTTATCCTCAGGACAAATTGCAACCTGTAGGGAACAGAAGGTTAAAGGGGCTGATTCTCCAAGGAGGGAGATTGCTAGTAAAGCGGCTGTAATGGCCAACCCCAGCACAAGGAGATGAGAAATGAGGTGCGTTTTAGAAACCTTTCCCGATCACACGGTGTACCATCTTCTGGGTTTCTCATGCATGTTTTCGATGTAGGAAGATGCCCTTGAACCTGGAGATTTTGGACCCATGGGATGGATACCACGCAGTATTACTTTAAAGGGTCTGCGTTTGCTCACCCAACCTCACCAAACCTCTCAGCCCCAAGAGTGTCCACCCTTATGACTCAATCATCTGTGGGTCTAGAGATGGTCAATAAAGGTGGCATCCCAGCCCCTGAACGAATTCTGTATGAATTTCTCTCTCTTTCACTGTCTTTGTTTCACGGGTTTTTAAAAGTAATTGATTTTTATAATGGGGTTTAGCTGCTTTTCACTGCTGGGTTTATGCCGCTTTACACCCACTTGACTCACTTACAGAGGGATATCAATACATTGGTTTTAAGAGTCTTACTAGTCAGATATATTCTTGGGCGGTGAACAGGGGTTGTTGAGTCCAGTTCACTGAGCAAGGAGTAGGTCTTGTCTATTACATATTGGGTTTATGGAACGGTATCTGAGCTAATTTGAAACCCTTGTTTTATGCATCACCCCACCTCACCTTTCCCGTTAAGCAGCCATAGTGTGTCTTCTAAACGTGTGACGCTGTTCTGTTTTGTAATTCAGTTCAAGTGTAGCGGTTTTTACATTCCCTCTCTAAGTGATATCTTATGATAAGTGTCTTTTTCTGTGTGACTTATTTCACTTAGAATCGTCGTACCTAAATCCTCTCATCATGCTGCTACTAGCCTTATGACGTTGATTTCATGCCTGAGTGATATTCCATTGTACATAAGGACCACAACTTCCTTATCCATTTTTCTCTTTCCTGGGATATTTAAGGTGTAACGAAGTGGAGGTTCTTGTCAACAGAGCAGCCCTAAACTTTGGGGTGCCTGTGTCTTGCTGATTTTTAGTTTTCCCAATTTATACGCCCATGAGTGGAAGTGCCCTATGCTCTCTAAGCTGAGTTTTTTAGATGTTTCAGGACACACCGTACACTTCTCCAGAGTGGCTGTTGGCAATTTACATCCCGCCCATCAGCGTAGCAAGGCTCCCGTTTCTCCATGGCCTGTCCTGCATTTCTGGTTTTGACACTTTATTCAGCATGGCCCTTTTGACCGATGGGAAGCGAGACTTCTTTGTAGCGCTGATTTGCCTTTCCAGGTTGCTTGGTTGGCCAAAAAGGGCGTATGCGTTTTTTCCTGAATATATTCAGGAAAAAACGCATACGCCCTTTTTGGCCAAGGGCATCATTGTCGAGGTTTTGCCGCCTTTCCTGTGCTTTAAAGGCGATTCGACTCTACCTCCTGAAATCTGTTTCCTGCAATTCTGCTATGCTTTCAAATCCTCTTCGTTGCCTTCCCTCAATATATTTGTGGACGAGAGTTATCATTTCTAACTCTGCAGGTTTGTGAATTGCAGTGCCCCTGAGCTCGATTTTTCAACTCGCTTTTTTGGGAGCTGGCCGCAAAAGCACAGGATTGCCTCAGGCCCTCTTCTGCTTCCGGGCGGCAGGCTGAGCCTGTGGTTAATCCTTCTTCCTGATGGGAAAATAGAGTGACCTGTGCCTGTCCCCACACCTAGACCTAGTCTCTCATTGGTTCCCCCTCTTCCCGTTCATCCTCAGGACAAATTGCAACCTGTTCGGAACAGGAGGTTAAAGGTGCTGATTCTCCAAGGAGGGAGATTGCTAGTAAAGTGGCTGTAATGGCGAGCCCGAGCACAAGGAGATGAGAAATGAGGTGCGTTTTAGAAACCTTTCCCGATCACACGGTGTACCGTCTTCTGGGTTTCTCATGCATGTTTTCGATGTAGGAAGATGCCCTTGAACCTGGAGATTTTGGACCCATGGGATGGGTACCACGCAGTATTACTTTAAAGGGTCTGCGTTTGCTCACCCAACCTCACCAAACCTCTCAGCCCCAAGAGTGTCCACCCTTATGTCTCAATCAGCTGTGGGTCTAGAGATGGTCAATAAAGGTGGCATCCCAGCCCCTGAACGAATTCTGTATGAATTTCTCTCTGTTTCACTGTCTTTGTTTCACGGGTTTTTAAAAGTAATTGACTTTTATAATGGGGTTTAGCTGCTTTTCACTGCTGTGTTTATGCCGATTTACACCCACTTGACTCACTTACAGAGAGATATCAATACATTGGTTTTAAGAGTCTTACTAGTCAGATATATTCTTGGGCGGTGAACAGGGGGTATTGAGTCCAGTTCACTGAGCAAGGAGTAGGTCTTGTCTGTTACATATTGGGTTTATGGAACAGTATCTGAGCTAATTTGATACCCTTGTTTTATGCATCACCCCACCTCACCTTTCCCGTTAAGCAGCCATAGTGTGTTTTCTAAACGTGTGACGCTGTTCTGTTTTGTAATTCAGTTCAAGTGTAGCGGATTTTACATTCCCTCTATAAGTGATATCTTACGATAAGTGTCTTTCTCTGTGACTTATTTCACTTAGAATCGTCGTACCTAAATCCACTCATCATGCTGCTTCCAGCCTTATGACGTTGATTTCATGCCTGAGTGATATTCCATTGTACATAAGGACCACAACTTCTTTATCCATTTTTCTCTTTCCTGGGATATTTAAGGTGTAATGAAGTGGAGGTTCTTGTCAACAGAGCAGCCCTAAACTTTGGGGTGCCTGTGTCTTGCTGATTTTTAGTTTTCCCAATTTATACGCCCATGAGTGGAAGTGCCCTATGCTCTCTAAGCTGAGTTTTTTAGGTGTTTCAGGACACACCGTACACTTCTCCAGATTGGCTGTTGGCAATTTACATCCCGCCCATCAGCGTAGCAAGGCTCCCGTTTCTCCATGGCCTGTCCTGCATTTCTGGTTTTGACACTTTATTCAGCATGGCCCTTTTGACCGATGGGAAGCGAGACTTCTTTGTAGCGCTGATTTGCCTTTCCAGGTTGCTTGGTTGGCCAAAAAGGGCGTATGCGTTTTTTCCTGAATATATTCAGGAAAAAACGCATACGCCCTTTTTGGCCAAGGGCATCATTGTCGAGGTTTTGCCGCTTTTCCTGTGCTTTAAAGGCGATTCGACTCTACCTCCTGAAATCAGTTTCCTGCAATTCTGCTATGCTTTCAAATCCTCTTCGTTGCCTTCCCTCAATATATTTGTGGACGAGAGTTACCATTTATAACTCTGCAGGTTTGTGAATTGCAGTGCCCCTGAGCTCCATTTTTCAACTCGCTTTTTTGGGAGCTGGCCGCAAAAGCACAGGATTGCTTCAGGCCCTGTTCTGCTTCCGGGCGGCAGGCTGAGCCTGTGGTTAATCCTTCTTCCTGATGGGAAAATAGAGTGACATGTGGCTGTCCCAATACCTAGAGCTAGTCTCTCATTGGTTCCCCCTCTTCCCGTTTATCCTCAGGACAAATTGCAACCTGTAGGGAACAGAAGGTTAAAGGGGCTGATTCTCCAAGGAGGGAGATTGCTAGTAAAGCGGCTGTAATGGCCAACCCCAGCACAAGGAGATGAGAACTGAGGTGCGTTTTAGAAACCTTTCCCGATCACACGGTGTACCATCTTCTGGGTTTCTCATGCATGTTTTCGATGTAGGAAGATGCCCTTGAACCTGGAGATTTTGGACCCATGGGATGGATACCACGCAGTATTACTTTAAAGGGTCTGCGTTTGCTCACCCAACCTCACCAAACCTCTCAGCCCCAAGAGTGTCCACCCTTATGACTCAATCAGCTGTGGGTCTAGAGATGGTCAATAAAGGTGGCATCCCAGCCCCTGAACGAATTCTGTATGAATTTCTCTCTCTTTCACTGTCTTTGTTTCACGGGTTTTTAAAAGTAATTGATTTTTATAATGGGGTTTAGCTGCTTTTCACTGCTGGGTTTATGCCACTTTACACCCACTTGACTCACTTACAGAGGGATATCAATACATTGGTTTTAAGAGTCTTACTAGTCAGATATATTCTTGGGCGGTGAACAGGGGGTGTTGAGTCCAGTTCACTGAGCAAGGAGTAGGTCTTGTCTATTACATATTGGGTTTATGGAACGGTATCTGAGCTAATTTGAAACCCTTGTTTTATGCATCACCCCACCTCACCTTTCCCGTTAAGCAGCCATAGTGTGTCTTCTAAACGTGTGACGCTGTTCTGTTTTGTAATTCAGTTCAAGTGTAGCGGTTTTTACATTCCCTCTCTAAGTGATATCTTATGATAAGTGTCTTTTTCTGTGTGACTTATTTCACTTAGAATCGTCGTACCTAAATCCTCTCATCATGCTGCTACTAGCCTTATGACGTTGATTTCATGCCTGAGTGATATTCCATTGTACATAAGGACCACAACTTCTTTATCCATTTTTCTCTTTCCTGGGATATTTAAGGTGTAATGAAGTGGAGGTTCTTGTCAACAGAGCAGCCCTAAACTTTGGGGTGCCTGTGTCTTGCTGATTTTTAGTTTTCCCAATTTATACGCCCATGAGTGGAAGTGCCCTATGCTCTCTAAGCTGAGTGTTTTAGATGTTTCAAGACACACCGTACACTTCTCCAGAGTGGCTGTTGGCAATTTAAATCCCGCCCATCAGCGTAGCAAGGCTCCCGTTTCTCCATGGCCTGTCTTGCATTTCTGGTTTTGACACTTTATTCAGCATGGCCCTTTTGACCGATGGGAAGCGAGACTTCTTTGTAGCGCTGATTTGCCTTTCCAGGTTGCTTGGTTGGCCAAAAAGGGCGTATGCGTTTTTTCCTGAATATATTCAAGAAAAAACGCATACGCCCTTTTTGGCCAAGGGCATCATGGTCGAGGTTTTGCCGCTTTTCCTGTGCTTTAAATGCGATTCGAATCTACCTCCTGAAATCTGTTTCCTGCAATTCTGCCTTGCTTTCAAATCCTCTTTGTTGCCTTCCCTCAATATATTTGTGGACGAGAGTTATCATTTCTAACTCTGCAGGTTTGTGAATTGCAGTGCCCCTGAGCTCCACTTTTCAAATCGCTTTCTTGGGAGCTGGCCGCAAAAGCGCAGGATTGCTTCAGGCCCTATTGTGGTTCCGGGCGGCAGGCTGAGCCTGTGGTTAATTCTTCTTCCTGATGAGAAAATAGAGTGACCTGTGCCTGTCCCCACACCTAGACCTAGTCTCTCATTGGTTCCCCCTCTTCCCGTTCATCCTCAGGACAAATTTGCAACCTGTACAGAACAGGAGGTTAAAGTTGCTCATTCTCCAAGGAGGGAGATTGCTAGTAAAGCGGCTGGAATGGCGAGCCCGAGCACAAGGAGATGAGAAATGAGGTGCGTTTTAGAAACCTTTCCCGATCACACGGTGTACCATCTTCTGGGTTTCTCATGCATGTTTTCGATGTAGGAAGATGCCCTTGAACCTGGAGATTTTGGACCCATGGGATGGATACCACGCAGTATTACTTTAAAGGGTCTGCGTTTGCTCACCCAACCTCACCAAACCTCTCAGCCCGAAGAGTGTCCACCCTTATGTCTCAATCAGCTGTGGGTCTAGAGATGGTTAATAAAGGTGGCATCCCAGCCCCTGAACGAATTCTGTATGAATTTCTCTCTCTTTCACTGTCTTTGTTTCACGGGTTTTTAAAAGTAATTGATTTTTATAATGGGGTTTAGCTGCTTTTCACTGCTGTGTTTATGCCGCTTTACACCCACTTGACTCACTTACAGAGAGATATCAATACATTGGTTTTAAGAGTCTTACTAGTCAGATATATTCTTGGGCGGTGAACAGGGGGTGTTGAATCCAGTTCACTGAGCAAGGAGTAGGTCTTGTCTGTTACATATTGGGTTTATGGAACAGTATCTGAGCTAATTTGAAACCCTTGTTTTATGCATCACACCACCTCACCTTTCCCGTTAAGCAGCCATAGTGTGTCTTCTAAACGTGTGACGCTGTTCTGTTTTGTAATTCAGTTCAAGTGTAGCGGTTTTTACATTCCCTCTCTAAGTGATATCTTATGATAAGTGTCTTTTTTTGTGTGACTTATTTCACTTAGAATCGTCGTACCTAAAACCTCTCATCATGCTGCTACTAGCCTTATGACGTTAATTTCATGGCTGAGTGATATGCCATTGTACATAAGGACCACAACTTCCTTATCCATTTTTCTCTTTCCTGGGATATTTAAGGTGTAACGAAGTGGAGGTTCTTGTCAACAGAGCAGCCCTAAACTTTGGGGTGCCTGTGTCTTGCTGATTTTTAGTTTTCCCAATTTATACGCCCATGAGTGGAAGTGCCCTATGCTCTCTAAGCTGAGTTTTTTAGATGTTTCAGGACACACCGTACACTTCTCCAGAGTGGCTGTTGGCAATTTACATCCCGCCCATCAGCGTAGCAAGGCTCCCGTTTCTCCATGGCCTGTCCTGCATTTCTGGTTTTGACACTTTATTCAGCATGGCCCTTTTGACCGATGGGAAGCGAGACTTCTTTGTAGCGCTGATTTGCCTTTCCAGGTTGCTTGGTTGGCCAAAAAGGGCGTATGCGTTTTTTCCTGAATATATTCAGGAAAAAACGCATACGCCCTTTTTGGCCAAGGGCATCATTGTCGAGGTTTTGCCGCCTTTCCTGTGCTTTAAAGGCGATTCGACTCTACCTCCTGAAATCTGTTTCCTGCAATTCTGCTATGCTTTCAAATCCTCTTCGTTGCCTTCCCTCAATATATTTGTGGACGAGAGTTATCATTTCTAACTCTGCAGGTTTGTGAATTGCAGTGCCCCTGAGCTCGATTTTTCAACTCGCTTTTTTGGGAGCTGGCCGCAAAAGCACAGGATTGCTTCAGGCCCTCTTCTGCTTCCGGGCGGCAGGCTGAGCCTGTGGTTAATCCTTCTTCCTGATGGGAAAATAGAGTGACCTGTGCCTGTCCCCACACCTAGACCTAGTCTCTCATTGGTTCCCCCTCTTCCCGTTCATCCTCAGGACAAATTGCAACCTGTTCGGAACAGGAGGTTAAAGGTGCTGATTCTCCAAGGAGGGAGATTGCTAGTAAAGTGGCTGTAATGGCGAGCCCGAGCACAAGGAGATGAGAAATGAGGTGCGTTTTAGAAACCTTTCCCGATCACACGGTGTACCGTCTTCTGGGTTTCTCATGCATGTTTTCGATGTAGGAAGATGCCCTTGAACCTGGAGATTTTGGACCCATGGGATGGGTACCACGCAGTATTACTTTAAAGGGTCTGCGTTTGCTCACCCAACCTCACCAAACCTCTCAGCCCCAAGAGTGTCCACCCTTATGTCTCAATCAGCTGTGGGTCTAGAGATGGTCAATAAAGGTGGCATCCCAGCCCCTGAACGAATTCTGTATGAATTTCTCTCTGTTTCACTGTCTTTGTTTCACGGGTTTTTAAAAGTAATTGACTTTTATAATGGGGTTTAGCTGCTTTTCACTGCTGTGTTTATGCCGATTTACACCCACTTGACTCACTTACAGAGAGATATCAATACATTGGTTTTAAGAGTCTTACTAGTCAGATATATTCTTGGGCGGTGAACAGGGGGTATTGAGTCCAGTTCACTGAGCAAGGAGTAGGTCTTGTCTGTTACATATTGGGTTTATGGAACAGTATCTGAGCTAATTTGATACCCTTGTTTTATGCATCACCCCACCTCACCTTTCCCGTTAAGCAGCCATAGTGTGTTTTCTAAACGTGTGACGCTGTTCTGTTTTGTAATTCAGTTCAAGTGTAGCGGATTTTACATTCCCTCTATAAGTGATATCTTACGATAAGTGTCTTTCTCTGTGACTTATTTCACTTAGAATCGTCGTACCTAAATCCACTCATCATGCTGCTTCCAGCCTTATGACGTTGATTTCATGCCTGAGTGATATTCCATTGTACATAAGGACCACAACTTCTTTATCCATTTTTCTCTTTCCTGGGATATTTAAGGTGTAATGAAGTGGAGGTTCTTGTCAACAGAGCAGCCCTAAACTTTGGGGTGCCTGTGTCTTGCTGATTTTTAGTTTTCCCAATTTATACGCCCATGAGTGGAAGTGCCCTATGCTCTCTAAGCTGAGTTTTTTAGGTGTTTCAGGACACACCGTACACTTCTCCAGATTGGCTGTTGGCAATTTACATCCCGCCCATCAGCGTAGCAAGGCTCCCGTTTCTCCATGGCCTGTCCTGCATTTCTGGTTTTGACACTTTATTCAGCATGGCCCTTTTGACCGATGGGAAGCGAGACTTCTTTGTAGCGCTAATTTGCCTTTCCAGGTTGCTTGGTTGGCCAAAAAGGGCGTATGCGTTTTTTCCTGAATATATTCAGGAAAAAACGCATACGCCCTTTTTGGCCAAGGGCATCATTGTCGAGGTTTTGCCGCTTTTCCTGTGCTTTAAAGGCGATTCGACTCTACCTCCTGAAATCAGTTTCCTGCAATTCTGCTATGCTTTCAAATCCTCTTCGTTGCCTTCCCTCAATATATTTGTGGACGAGAGTTACCATTTATAACTCTGCAGGTTTGTGAATTGCAGTGCCCCTGAGCTCCATTTTTCAACTCGCTTTTTTGGGAGCTGGCCGCAAAAGCACAGGATTGCTTCAGGCCCTGTTCTGCTTCCGGGCGGCAGGCTGAGCCTGTGGTTAATCCTTCTTCCTGATGGGAAAATAGAGTGACATGTGGCTGTCCCAATACCTAGAGCTAGTCTCTCATTGGTTCCCCCTCTTCCCGTTTATCCTCAGGACAAATTGCAACCTGTAGGGAACAGAAGGTTAAAGGGGCTGATTCTCCAAGGAGGGAGATTGCTAGTAAAGCGGCTGTAATGGCCAACCCCAGCACAAGGAGATGAGAAATGAGGTGCGTTTTAGAAACCTTTCCCGATCACACGGTGTACCATCTTCTGGGTTTCTCATGCATGTTTTCGATGTAGGAAGATGCCCTTGAACCTGGAGATTTTGGACCCATGGGATGGATACCACACAGTATTACTTTAAAGGGTCTGCGTTTGCTCACCCAACCTCACCAAACCTCTCAGCCCCAAGAGTGTCCACCCTTATGACTCAATCAGCTGTGGGTCTAGAGATGGTCAATAAAGGTGGCATCCCAGCCCCTGAACGAATTCTGTATGAATTTCTCTCTCTTTCACTGTCTTTGTTTCACGGGTTTTTAAAAGTAATTGATTTTTATAATGGGGTTTAGCTGCTTTTCACTGCTGGGTTTATGCCGCTTTACACCCACTTGACTCACTTACAGAGGGATATCAATACATTGGTTTTAAGAGTCTTACTAGTCAGATATATTCTTGGGCGGTGAACAGGGGGTGTTGAGTCCAGTTCACTGAGCAAGGAGTAGGTCTTGTCTATTACATATTGGGTTTATGGAACGGTATCTGAGCTAATTTGAAACCCTTGTTTTATGCATCACCCCACCTCACCTTTCCCGTTAAGCAGCCATAGTGTGTCTTCTAAACGTGTGACGCTGTTCTGTTTTGTAATTCAGTTCAAGTGTAGCGGTTTTTACATTCCCTCTCTAAGTGATATCTTATGATAAGTGTCTTTTTCTGTGTGACTTATTTCACTTAGAATCGTCGTACCTAAATCCTCTCATCATGCTGCTACTAGCCTTATGACGTTGATTTCATGCCTGAGTGATATTCCATTGTACATAAGGACCACAACTTCTTTATCCATTTTTCTCTTTCCTGGGATATTTAAGGTGTAATGAAGTGGAGGTTCTTGTCAACAGAGCAGCCCTAAACTTTGGGGTGCCTGTGTCTTGCTGATTTTTAGTTTTCCCAATTTATACGCCCATGAGTGGAAGTGCCCTATGCTCTCTAAGCTGAGTGTTTTAGATGTTTCAAGACACACCGTACACTTCTCCAGAGTGGCTGTTGGCAATTTAAATCCCGCCCATCAGCGTAGCAAGGCTCCCGTTTCTCCATGGCCTGTCTTGCATTTCTGGTTTTGACACTTTATTCAGCATGGCCCTTTTGACCGATGGGAAGCGAGACTTCTTTGTAGCGCTGATTTGCCTTTCCAGGTTGCTTGGTTGGCCAAAAAGGGCGTATGCGTTTTTTCCTGAATATATTCAAGAAAAAACGCATACGCCCTTTTTGGCCAAGGGCATCATGGTCGAAGTTTTGCCGCTTTTCCTGTGCTTTAAAGGCGATTCGAATCTACCTCGTGAAATCTGTTTCCTGCAATTCTGCCTTGCTTTCAAATCCTCTTTGTTGCCTTCCCTCAATATATTTGTGGACGAGAGTTATCATTTCTAACTATGCAGGTTTGTGAATTGCAGTGCCCCTGAGCTCCACTTTTCAAATCGCTTTCTTGGGAGCTGGCCGCAAAAGCGCAGGATTGCTTCAGGCCTTATTGTGGTTCCGGGCGGCAGGCTGAGCCTGTGGTTAATTCTTTTTCCTGATGAGAAAATAGAGTGACCTGTGCCTGTCCCCACACCTAGACCTAGTCTCTCATTGGTTCCCCCTCTTCCCGTTCATCCTCAGGACAAATTTGCAACCTGTACAGAACAGGAGGTTAAAGGTGCTCATTCTCCAAGGAGGGAGATTGCTAGTAAAGCGGCTGGAATGGCGAGCCCGAGCACAAGGAGATGAGAAATGAGGTGCGTTTTAGAAACCTTTCCCGATCACACGGTGTACCATCTTCTGGGTTTCTCATGCATGTTTTCGATGTAGGAAGATGCCCTTGAACCTGGAGATTTTGGACCCATGGGATGGGTACCACGCAGTATTACTTTAAAGGGTCTGCGTTTGCTCACCCAACCTCACCAAACCTCTCAGCCCGAAGAGTGTCCACCCTTATGTCTCAATCAGCTGTGGGTCTAGAGATGGTTAATAAAGGTGGCATCCCAGCCCCTGAACGAATTCTGTATGAATTTCTCTCTCTTTCACTGTCTTTGTTTCACGGGTTTTTAAAAGTAATTGATTTTTATAATGGGGTTTAGCTGCTTTTCACTGCTGTGTTTATGCCGCTTTACACCCACTTGACTCACTTACAGAGAGATATCAATACATTGGTTTTAAGAGTCTTACTAGTCAGATATATTCTTGGGCGGTGAACAGGGGGTGTTGAATCCAGTTCACTGAGCAAGGAGTAGGTCTTGTCTGTTACATATTGGGTTTATGGAACAGTATCTGAGCTAATTTGAAACCCTTGTTTTATGCATCACACCACCTCACCTTTCCCGTTAAGCAGCCATAGTGTGTCTTCTAAACGTGTGACGCTGTTCTGTTTTGTAATTCAGTTCAAGTGTAGCGGTTTTTACATTCCCTCTCTAAGTGATATCTTATGATAAGTGTCTTTTTTTGTGTGACTTATTTCACTTAGAATCGTCGTACCTAAAACCTCTCATCATGCTGTTACTAGCCTTATGACGTTAATTTCATGGCTGAGTGATATGCCATTGTACATAAGGACCACAACTTCCTTATCCATTTTTCTCTTTCCTGGGATATTTAAGGTGTAACGAAGTGGAGGTTCTTGTCAACAGAGCAGCCCTAAACTTTGGGGTGCCTGTGTCTTGCTGATTTTTAGTTTTCCGAATTTATACGCCCATGAGTGGAAGTGCCCTATGCTCTCTAAGCTGAGTTTTTTAGATGTTTCAGGACACACCGTACACTTCTCCAGAGTGGCTGTTGGCAATTTACATCCCGCCCATCAGCGTAGCAAGGCTCCCGTTTCTCCATGGCCTGTCCTACATTTCTGGTTTTGACACTTTATTCAGCATGGCCCTTTTGACCGATGGGAAGCGAGACTTCTTTTTAGCGCTGATTTGCCTTTCCAGGTTGCTTGGTTGGCCAAAAAGGGCGTATGCGTTTTTTCCTGAATATATTCAGGAAAAAACGCATACGCCCTTTTTGGCCAAGGGCATCATTGTCGAGGTTTTGCCGCCTTTCCTGTGCTTTAAAGGCGATTCGACTCTACCTCCTGAAATCTGTTTCCTGCAATTCTGCTATGCTTTCAAATCCTCTTCGTTGCCTTCCCTCAATATATTTGTGGACGAGAGTTATCATTTCTAACTCTGCAGGTTTGGGAATTGCAGTGCCCCTGAGCGCGATTTTTCAACTCGCTTTTTTGGGAGCTGGCCGCAAAAGCACAGGATTGCTTCAGGCCCTCTTCTGCTTCCGGGCGGCAGGCTGAGCCTGTGGTTAATCCTTCTTCCTGATGGGAAAATAGAGTGACCTGTGGCTGTCCCAACACCTAGAGCTAGTCTCTCATTGGTTCCCCCTCTTCCCGTTTATCCTCAGGACAAATTGCAACCTGTACGGAACAGAAGGTTAAAGGGGCTGATTCTCCAAGGACGGAGATTGCTAGTAAAGCGGCTGTAATGGCCAACCCGAGCACAAGGAGATGAGAAATGAGGTGCGTTTTAGAAACCTTTCCCGATCACACGGTTTACCATCTTCTGGGTTTCTCATGCATGTTTTCGATGTAGGAAGATGCCCTTGAACCTGGAGATTTTGGACCCATGGGATGGGTACCACGCAATATTACTTTAAAGGGTCTCCGTTTTCTCACCCAACCTCACCAAACCTCTCAGCCCCAAGAGTGTCCACCCTTATGACTCAATCAGCTGTGGGTCTAGAGATGGTCAATAAAGGTGGCATCCCAGCCCCTGAACGAATTCTGTATGAATTTCTCTCTCTTTCACTGTCTTTGTTTCACGGGTTTTTAAAAGTAATTGATTTTTATAATGGGGTTTAGCTGCTTTTCACTGCTGTGTTTATGCCTCTTTACACCCACTTGACTCACTTACAGAGAGATATCAATACATTGGTTTTAAGAGTCTTACTAGTCAGATATATTCTTGGGCGGTGAACAGGGGGTGTTGAATCCAGTTCACTGAGCAAGGAGTAGGTCTTGTCTGTTACATATTGGGTTTATGGAACGGTATCTGAGCTAATTTGAAACCCTTGTTTTATGCATCACCCACCTCACCTTTCCCGTTAAGCAGCCATAGTGTGTCTTCTAAACATGTGACGCTGTTCTGTTTTGTAATTCAGTTCAAGTGTAGCGGTTTTTACATTCCCTCTCTAAGTGATATCTTATGATAAGTGTCTTTTTCTGTGTGACTTATTTCACTTAGAATCGTCGTACCTAAATCCTCTCATCATGCTGCTACTAGCCTTATGACGTTAATTTCATGGCTGAGTGATATGCCATTGTACATAAGGACCACAACTTCCTTATCCATTTTTCTCTTTCCTGGGATATTTAAGGTGTAACGAAGTGGAGGTTCTTGTCAACAGAGCAGCCCTAAACTTTGGGGTGCCTGTGTCTTGCTGATTTTTAGTTTTCCCAATTTATACGCCCATGAGTGGAAGTGCCCTATGCTCTCTAAGCTGAGTTTTTTAGATGTTTCAGGACACACCGTACACTTCTCCAGAGTGGCTGTTGGCAATTTACATCCCGCCCATCAGCGTAGCAAGGCTCCCGTTTCTCCATGGCCTGTCCTGCATTTCTGGTTTTGACACTTTATTCAGCATGGCCCTTTTGACCGATGGGAAGCGAGACTTCTTTGTAGCGCTGATTTGCCTTTCCAGGTTGCTTGGTTGGCCAAAAAGGGCGTATGCGTTTTTTCCTGAATATATTCAAGAAAAAACGCATACGCCCTTTTTGGCCAAGGGCATCATGGTCGAAGTTTTGCCGCTTTTCCTGTGCTTTAAAGGCGATTCGAATCTACCTCGTGAAATCTGTTTCCTGCAATTCTGCCTTGCTTTCAAATCCTCTTTGTTGCCTTCCCTCAATATATTTGTGGACGAGAGTTATCATTTCTAACTATGCAGGTTTGTGAATTGCAGTGCCCCTGAGCTCCACTTTTCAAATCGCTTTCTTGGGAGCTGGCCGCAAAAGCGCAGGATTGCTTCAGGCCTTATTGTGGTTCCGGGCGGCAGGCTGAGCCTGTGGTTAATTCTTTTTCCTGATGAGAAAATAGAGTGACCTGTGCCTGTCCCCACACCTAGACCTAGTCTCTCATTGGTTCCCCCTCTTCCCGTTCATCCTCAGGACAAATTTGCAACCTGTACAGAACAGGAGGTTAAAGGTGCTCATTCTCCAAGGAGGGAGATTGCTAGTAAAGCGGCTGGAATGGCGAGCCCGAGCACAAGGAGATGAGAAATGAGGTGCGTTTTAGAAACCTTTCCCGATCACACGGTGTACCATCTTCTGGGTTTCTCATGCATGTTTTCGATGTAGGAAGATGCCCTTGAACCTGGAGATTTTGGACCCATGGGATGGGTACCACGCAGTATTACTTTAAAGGGTCTGCGTTTGCTCACCCAACCTCACCAAACCTCTCAGCCCGAAGAGTGTCCACCCTTATGTCTCAATCAGCTGTGGGTCTAGAGATGGTTAATAAAGGTGGCATCCCAGCCCCTGAACGAATTCTGTATGAATTTCTCTCTCTTTCACTGTCTTTGTTTCACGGGTTTTTAAAAGTAATTGATTTTTATAATGGGGTTTAGCTGCTTTTCACTGCTGTGTTTATGCCGCTTTACACCCACTTGACTCACTTACAGAGAGATATCAATACATTGGTTTTAAGAGTCTTACTAGTCAGATATATTCTTGGGCGGTGAACAGGGGGTGTTGAATCCAGTTCACTGAGCAAGGAGTAGGTCTTGTCTGTTACATATTGGGTTTATGGAACAGTATCTGAGCTAATTTGAAACCCTTGTTTTATGCATCACACCACCTCACCTTTCCCGTTAAGCAGCCATAGTGTGTCTTCTAAACGTGTGACGCTGTTCTGTTTTGTAATTCAGTTCAAGTGTAGCGGTTTTTACATTCCCTCTCTAAGTGATATCTTATGATAAGTGTCTTTTTTTGTGTGACTTATTTCACTTAGAATCGTCGTACCTAAAACCTCTCATCATGCTGTTACTAGCCTTATGACGTTAATTTCATGGCTGAGTGATATGCCATTGTACATAAGGACCACAACTTCCTTATCCATTTTTCTCTTTCCTGGGATATTTAAGGTGTAACGAAGTGGAGGTTCTTGTCAACAGAGCAGCCCTAAACTTTGGGGTGCCTGTGTCTTGCTGATTTTTAGTTTTCCGAATTTATACGCCCATGAGTGGAAGTGCCCTATGCTCTCTAAGCTGAGTTTTTTAGATGTTTCAGGACACACCGTACACTTCTCCAGAGTGGCTGTTGGCAATTTACATCCCGCCCATCAGCGTAGCAAGGCTCCCGTTTCTCCATGGCCTGTCCTACATTTCTGGTTTTGACACTTTATTCAGCATGGCCCTTTTGACCGATGGGAAGCGAGACTTCTTTGTAGCGCTGATTTGCCTTTCCAGGTTGCTTGGTTGGCCAAAAAGGGCGTATGCGTTTTTTCCTGAATATATTCAGGAAAAAACGCATACGCCCTTTTTGGCCAAGGGCATCATTGTCGAGGTTTTGCCGCCTTTCCTGTGCTTTAAAGGCGATTCGACTCTACCTCCTGAAATCTGTTTCCTGCAATTCTGCTATGCTTTCAAATCCTCTTCGTTGCCTTCCCTCAATATATTTGTGGACGAGAGTTATCATTTCTAACTCTGCAGGTTTGGGAATTGCAGTGCCCCTGAGCGCGATTTTTCAACTCGCTTTTTTGGGAGCTGGCCGCAAAAGCACAGGATTGCTTCAGGCCCTCTTCTGCTTCCGGGCGGCAGGCTGAGCCTGTGGTTAATCCTTCTTCCTGATGGGAAAATAGAGTGACCTGTGGCTGTCCCAACACCTAGAGCTAGTCTCTCATTGGTTCCCCCTCTTCCCGTTTATCCTCAGGACAAATTGCAACCTGTACGGAACAGAAGGTTAAAGGGGCTGATTCTCCAAGGACGGAGATTGCTAGTAAAGCGGCTGTAATGGCCAACCCGAGCACAAGGAGATGAGAAATGAGGTGCGTTTTAGAAACCTTTCCCGATCACACGGTTTACCATCTTCTGGGTTTCTCATGCATGTTTTCGATGTAGGAAGATGCCCTTGAACCTGGAGATTTTGGACCCATGGGATGGGTACCACGCAATATTACTTTAAAGGGTCTCCGTTTTCTCACCCAACCTCACCAAACCTCTCAGCCCCAAGAGTGTCCACCCTTATGACTCAATCAGCTGTGGGTCTAGAGATGGTCAATAAAGGTGGCATCCCAGCCCCTGAACGAATTCTGTATGAATTTCTCTCTCTTTCACTGTCTTTGTTTCACGGGTTTTTAAAAGTAATTGATTTTTATAATGGGGTTTAGCTGCTTTTCACTGCTGTGTTTATGCCTCTTTACACCCACTTGACTCACTTACAGAGAGATATCAATACATTGGTTTTAAGAGTCTTACTAGTCAGATATATTCTTGGGCGGTGAACAGGGGGTGTTGAATCCAGTTCACTGAGCAAGGAGTAGGTCTTGTCTGTTACATATTGGGTTTATGGAACGGTATCTGAGCTAATTTGAAACCCTTGTTTTATGCATCACCCACCTCACCTTTCCCGTTAAGCAGCCATAGTGTGTCTTCTAAACATGTGACGCTGTTCTGTTTTGTAATTCAGTTCAAGTGTAGCGGTTTTTACATTCCCTCTCTAAGTGATATCTTATGATAAGTGTCTTTTTCTGTGTGACTTATTTCACTTAGAATCGTCGTACCTAAATCCTCTCATCATGCTGCTACTAGCCTTATGACGTTAATTTCATGGCTGAGTGATATGCCATTGTACATAAGGACCACAACTTCCTTATCCATTTTTCTCTTTCCTGGGATATTTAAGGTGTAACGAAGTGGAGGTTCTTGTCAACAGAGCAGCCCTAAACTTTGGGGTGCCTGTGTCTTGCTGATTTTTAGTTTTCCCAATTTATACGCCCATGAGTGGAAGTGCCCTATGCTCTCTAAGCTGAGTTTTTTAGATGTTTCAGGACACACCGTACACTTCTCCAGAGTGGCTGTTGGCAATTTACATCCCGCCCATCAGCGTAGCAAGGCTCCCGTTTCTCCATGGCCTGTCCTGCATTTCTGGTTTTGACACTTTATTCAGCATGGCCCTTTTGACCGATGGGAAGCGAGACTTCTTTGTAGCGCTGATTTGCCTTTCCAGGTTGCTTGGTTGGCCAAAAAGGGCGTATGCGTTTTTTCCTGAATATATTCAGGAAAAAACGCATACGCCCTTTTTGGCCAAGGGCATCATTGTCGAGGTTTTGCCGCCTTTCCTGTGCTTTAAAGGCGATTCGACTCTACCTCCTGAAATCTGTTTCCTGCAATTCTGCTATGCTTTCAAATCCTCTTCGTTGCCTTCCCTCAATATATTTGTGGACGAGAGTTATCATTTCTAACTCTGCAGGTTTGTGAATTGCAGTGCCCCTGAGCTCGATTTTTCAACTCGCTTTTTTGGGAGCTGGCCGCAAAAGCACAGGATTGCTTCAGGCCCTCTTCTGCTTCCGGGCGGCAGGCTGAGCCTGTGGTTAATCCTTCTTCCTGATGGGAAAATAGAGTGACCTGTGCCTGTCCCCACACCTAGACCTAGTCTCTCATTGGTTCCCCCTCTTCCCGTTCATCCTCAGGACAAATTGCAACCTGTTCGGAACAGGAGGTTAAAGGTGCTGATTCTCCAAGGAGGGAGATTGCTAGTAAAGTGGCTGTAATGGCGAGCCCGAGCACAAGGAGATGAGAAATGAGGTGCGTTTTAGAAACCTTTCCCGATCACACGGTGTACCGTCTTCTGGGTTTCTCATGCATGTTTTCGATGTAGGAAGATGCCCTTGAACCTGGAGATTTTGGACCCATGGGATGGGTACCACGCAGTATTACTTTAAAGGGTCTGCGTTTGCTCACCCAACCTCACCAAACCTCTCAGCCCCAAGAGTGTCCACCCTTATGTCTCAATCAGCTGTGGGTCTAGAGATGGTCAATAAAGGTGGCATCCCAGCCCCTGAACGAATTCTGTATGAATTTCTCTCTGTTTCACTGTCTTTGTTTCACGGGTTTTTAAAAGTAATTGACTTTTATAATGGGGTTTAGCTGCTTTTCACTGCTGTGTTTATGCCGATTTACACCCACTTGACTCACTTACAGAGAGATATCAATACATTGGTTTTAAGAGTCTTACTAGTCAGATATATTCTTGGGCGGTGAACAGGGGGTATTGAGTCCAGTTCACTGAGCAAGGAGTAGGTCTTGTCTGTTACATATTGGGTTTATGGAACAGTATCTGAGCTAATTTGATACCCTTGTTTTATGCATCACCCCACCTCACCTTTCCCGTTAAGCAGCCATAGTGTGTTTTCTAAACGTGTGACGCTGTTCTGTTTTGTAATTCAGTTCAAGTGTAGCGGATTTTACATTCCCTCTATAAGTGATATCTTACGATAAGTGTCTTTCTCTGTGACTTATTTCACTTAGAATCGTCGTACCTAAATCCACTCATCATGCTGCTTCCAGCCTTATGACGTTGATTTCATGCCTGAGTGATATTCCATTGTACATAAGGACCACAACTTCTTTATCCATTTTTCTCTTTCCTGGGATATTTAAGGTGTAATGAAGTGGAGGTTCTTGTCAACAGAGCAGCCCTAAACTTTGGGGTGCCTGTGTCTTGCTGATTTTTAGTTTTCCCAATTTATACGCCCATGAGTGGAAGTGCCCTATGCTCTCTAAGCTGAGTTTTTTAGGTGTTTCAGGACACACCGTACACTTCTCCAGATTGGCTGTTGGCAATTTACATCCCGCCCATCAGCGTAGCAAGGCTCCCGTTTCTCCATGGCCTGTCCTGCATTTCTGGTTTTGACACTTTATTCAGCATGGCCCTTTTGACCGATGGGAAGCGAGACTTCTTTGTAGCGCTGATTTGCCTTTCCAGGTTGCTTGGTTGGCCAAAAAGGGCGTATGCGTTTTTTCCTGAATATATTCAGGAAAAAACGCATACGCCCTTTTTGGCCAAGGGCATCATTGTCGAGGTTTTGCCGCCTTTCCTGTGCTTTAAAGGCGATTCGACTCTACCTCCTGAAATCTGTTTCCTGCAATTCTGCTATGCTTTCAAATCCTCTTCGTTGCCTTCCCTCAATATATTTGTGGACGAGAGTTATCATTTCTAACTCTGCAGGTTTGGGAATTGCAGTGCCCCTGAGCGCGATTTTTCAACTCGCTTTTTTGGGAGCTGGCCGCAAAAGCACAGGATTGCTTCAGGCCCTGTTCTGCTTCCGGGCGGCAGGCTGAGCCTGTGGTTAATCCTTCTTCCTGATGGGAAAATAGAGTGACCTGTGGCTGTCCCAACACCTAGAGCTAGTCTCTCATTGGTTCCCCCTCTTCCCGTTTATCCTCAGGACAAATTGCAACCTGTACGGAACAGAAGGTTAAAGGGGCTGATTCTCCAAGGACGGAGATTGCTAGTAAAGCGGCTGTAATGGCCAACCCGAGCACAAGGAGATGAGAAATGAGGTGCGTTTTAGAAACCTTTCCCGATCACACGGTTTACCATCTTCTGGGTTTCTCATGCATGTTTTCGATGTAGGAAGATGCCCTTGAACCTGGAGATTTTGGACCCATGGGATGGGTACCACGCAATATTACTTTAAAGGGTCTCCGTTTTCTCACCCAACCTCAGCAAACCTCTCAGCCCCAAGAGTGTCCACCCTTATGACTCAATCAGCTGTGGGTCTAGAGATGGTCAATAAAGGTGGCATCCCAGCCCCTGAACGAATTCTGTATGAATTTCTCTCTCTTTCACTGTCTTTGTTTCACGGGTTTTTAAAAGTAATTGATTTTTATAATGGGGTTTAGCTGCTTTTCACTGCTGTGTTTATGCCTCTTTACACCCACTTGACTCACTTACAGAGAGATATCAATACATTGGTTTTAAGAGTCTTACTAGTCAGATATATTCTTGGGCGGTGAACAGGGGGTGTTGAATCCAGTTCACTGAGCAAGGAGTAGGTCTTGTCTGTTACATATTGGGTTTATGGAACGGTATCTGAGGTAATTTGAAACCCTTGTTTTATGCATCACCCACCTCACCTTTCCCGTTAAGCAGCCATAGTGTGTCTTCTAAACATGTGACGCTGTTCTGTTTTGTAATTCAGTTCAAGTGTAGCGGTTTTTACATTCCCTCTCTAAGTGATATCTTATGATAAGTGTCTTTTTCTGTGTGACTTATTTCACTTAGAATCGTCGTACCTAAATCCTCTCATCATGCTGCTACTAGCCTTATGACGTTAATTTCATGGCTGAGTGATATGCCATTGTACATAAGGACCACAACTTCCTTATCCATTTTTCTCTTTCCTGGGATATTTAAGGTGTAACGAAGTGGAGGTTCTTGTCAACAGAGCAGCCCTAAACTTTGGGGTGCCTGTGTCTTGCTGATTTTTAGTTTTCCCAATTTATACGCCCATGAGTGGAAGTGCCCTATGCTCTCTAAGCTGAGTTTTTTAGATGTTTCAGGACACACCGTACACTTCTCCAGAGTGGCTGTTGGCAATTTACATCCCGCCCATCAGCGTAGCAAGGCTCCCGTTTCTCCATGGCCTGTCCTGCATTTCTGGTTTTGACACTTTATTCAGCATGGCCCTTTTGACCGATGGGAAGCGAGACTTCTTTGTAGCGCTGATTTGCCTTTCCAGGTTGCTTGGTTGGCCAAAAAGGGCGTATGCGTTTTTTCCTGAATATATTCAGGAAAAAACGCATACGCCCTTTTTGGCCAAGGGCATCATTGTCGAGGTTTTGCCGCCTTTCCTGTGCTTTAAAGGCGATTCGACTCTACCTCCTGAAATCTGTTTCCTGCAATTCTGCTATGCTTTCAAATCCTCTTCGTTGCCTTCCCTCAATATATTTGTGGACGAGAGTTATCATTTCTAACTCTGCAGGTTTGTGAATTGCAGTGCCCCTGAGCTCGATTTTTCAACTCGCTTTTTTGGGAGCTGGCCGCAAAAGCACAGGATTGCTTCAGGCCCTCTTCTGCTTCCGGGCGGCAGGCTGAGCCTGTGGTTAATCCTTCTTCCTGATGGGAAAATAGAGTGACCTGTGCCTGTCCCCACACCTAGACCTAGTCTCTCATTGGTTCCCCCTCTTCCCGTTCATCCTCAGGACAAATTGCAACCTGTTCGGAACAGGAGGTTAAAGGTGCTGATTCTCCAAGGAGGGAGATTGCTAGTAAAGTGGCTGTAATGGCGAGCCCGAGCACAAGGAGATGAGAAATGAGGTGCGTTTTAGAAACCTTTCCCGATCACACGGTGTACCGTCTTCTGGGTTTCTCATGCATGTTTTCGATGTAGGAAGATGCCCTTGAACCTGGAGATTTTGGACCCATGGGATGGGTACCACGCAGTATTACTTTAAAGGGTCTGCGTTTGCTCACCCAACCTCACCAAACCTCTCAGCCCCAAGAGTGTCCACCCTTATGTCTCAATCAGCTGTGGGTCTAGAGATGGTCAATAAAGGTGGCATCCCAGCCCCTGAACGAATTCTGTATGAATTTCTCTCTCTTTCACTGTCTTTGTTTCACGGGTTTTTAAAAGTAATTGACTTTTATAATGGGGTTTAGCTGCTTTTCACTGCTGTGTTTATGCCGATTTACACCCACTTGACTCACTTACAGAGAGATATCAATACATTGGTTTTAAGAGTCTTACTAGTCAGATATATTCTTGGGCGGTGAACAGGGGGTATTGAGTCCAGTTCACTGAGCAAGGAGTCGGTCTTGTCTGTTACATATTGGGTTTATGGAACAGTATCTGAGCTAATTTGATACCCTTGTTTTATGCATCACCCCACCTCACCTTTCCCGTTAAGCAGCCATAGTGTGTTTTCTAAACGTGTGACGCTGTTCTGTTTTGTAATTCAGTTCAAGTGTAGCGGATTTTACATTCCCTCTATAAGTGATATCTTACGATAAGTGTCTTTCTCTGTGACTTATTTCACTTAGAATCGTCGTACCTAAATCCACTCATCATGCTGCTTCCAGCCTTATGACGTTGATTTCATGCCTGAGTGATATTCCATTGTACATAAGGACCACAACTTCTTTATCCATTTTTCTCTTTCCTGGGATATTTAAGGTGTAATGAAGTGGAGGTTCTTGTCAACAGAGCAGCCCTAAACTTTGGGGTGCCTGTGTCTTGCTGATTTTTAGTTTTCCCAATTTATACGCCCATGAGTGGAAGTGCCCTATGCTCTCTAAGCTGAGTTTTTTAGGTGTTTCAGGACACACCGTACACTTCTCCAGATTGGCTGTTGGCAATTTACATCCCGCCCATCAGCGTAGCAAGGCTCCCGTTTCTCCATGGCCTGTCCTGCATTTCTGGTTTTGACACTTTATTCAGCATGGCCCTTTTGACCGATGGGAAGCGAGACTTCTTTGTAGCGCTGATTTGCCTTTCCAGGTTGCTTGGTTGGCCAAAAAGGGCGTATGCGTGTTGTCCTGAATATATTCAGGAAAAAACGCATACGCCCTTTTTGGCCAAGGGCATCATTGTCGAGGTTTTGCCGCTTTTCCTGTGCTTTAAAGGCGATTCGACTCTACCTCCTGAAATCAGTTTCCTGCAATTCTGCTGTGCTTTCAAATCCTCTTCGTTGCCTTCCCTCAATATATTTGTGGACGAGAGTTACCATTTATAACTCTGCAGGTTTGTGAATTGCAGTGCCCCTGAGCTCGATTTTTCAACTCGCTTTTTTGGGAGCTGGCCGCAAAAGCACAGGATTGCTTCAGGCCCTGTTCTGCTTCCGGGCGGCAGGCTGAGCCTGTGGTTAATCCTTCTTCCTGATGGGAAAATAGAGTGACATGTGGCTGTCCCAATACCTAGAGCTAGTCTCTCATTGGTTCCCCCTCTTCCCGTTTATCCTCAGGACAAATTGCAACCTGTAGGGAACAGAAGGTTAAAGGGGCTGATTCTCCAAGGAGGGAGATTGCTAGTAAAGCGGCTGTAATGGCCAACCCCAGCACAAGGAGATGAGAAATGAGGTGCGTTTTAGAAACCTTTCCCGATCACACGGTGTACCATCTTCTGGGTTTCTCATGCATGTTTTCGATGTAGGAAGATGCCCTTGAACCTGGAGATTTTGGACCCATGGGATGGATACCACGCAGTATTACTTTAAAGGGTCTGCGTTTGCTCACCCAACCTCACCAAACCTCTCAGCCCCAAGAGTGTCCACCCTTATGACTCAATCAGCTGTGGGTCTAGAGATGGTCAATAAAGGTGGCATCCCAGCCCCTGAACGAATTCTGTATGAATTTCTCTCTCTTTCACTGTCTTTGTTTCACGGGTTTTTAAAAGTAATTGACTTTTATAATGGGGTTTAGCTGCTTTTCACTGCTGGGTTTATGCCGCTTTACACCCACTTGACTCACTTACAGAGGGATATCAATACATTGGTTTTAAGAGTCTTACTAGTCAGATATATTCTTGGGCGGTGAACAGGGGGTGTTGAGTCCAGTTCACTGAGCAAGGAGTAGGTCTTGTCTATTACATATTGGGTTTATGGAACGGTATCTGAGCTAATTTGAAACCCTTGTTTTATGCATCACCCCACCTCACCTTTCCCGTTAAGCAGCCATAGTGTGTCTTCTAAACGTGTGACGCTGTTCTGTTTTGTAATTCAGTTCAAGTGTAGCGGTTTTTACATTCCCTCTCTAAGTGATATCTTATGATAAGTGTCTTTTTCTGTGTGACTTATTTCACTTAGAATCGTCGTACCTAAATCCTCTCATCATGCTGCTACTAGCCTTATGACGTTGATTTCATGCCTGAGTGATATTCCATTGTACATAAGGACCACAACTTCCTTATCCATTTTTCTCTTTCCTGGGATATTTAAGGTGTAACGAAGTGGAGGTTCTTGTCAACAGAGCAGCCCTAAACTTTGGGGTGCCTGTGTCTTGCTGATTTTTAGTTTTCCCAATTTATACGCCCATGAGTGGAAGTGCCCTATGCTCTCTAAGCTGAGTTTTTTAGATGTTTCAGGACACACCGTACACTTCTCCAGAGTGGCTGTTGGCAATTTACATCCCGCCCATCAGCGTAGCAAGGCTCCCGTTTCTCCATGGCCTGTCCTGCATTTCTGGTTTTGACACTTTATTCAGCATGGCCCTTTTGACCGATGGGAAGCGAGACTTCTTTGTAGCGCTGATTTGCCTTTCCAGGTTGCTTGGTTGGCCAAAAAGGGCGTATGCGTTTTTTCCTGAATATATTCAGGAAAAAACGCATACGCCCTTTTTGGCCAAGGGCATCATTGTCGAGGTTTTGCCGCCTTTCCTGTGCTTTAAAGGCGATTCGACTCTACCTCCTGAAATCTGTTTCCTGCAATTCTGCTATGCTTTCAAATCCTCTTCGTTGCCTTCCCTCAATATATTTGTGGACGAGAGTTATCATTTCTAACTCTGCAGGTTTGTGAATTGCAGTGCCCCTGAGCTCGATTTTTCAACTCGCTTTTTTGGGAGCTGGCCGCAAAAGCACAGGATTGCTTCAGGCCCTCTTCTGCTTCCGGGCGGCAGGCTGAGCCTGTGGTTAATCCTTCTTCCTGATGGGAAAATAGAGTGACCTGTGCCTGTCCCCACACCTAGACCTAGTCTCTCATTGGTTCCCCCTCTTCCCGTTCATCCTCAGGACAAATTGCAACCTGTTCGGAACAGGAGGTTAAAGGTGCTGATTCTCCAAGGAGGGAGATTGCTAGTAAAGTGGCTGTAATGGCGAGCCCGAGCACAAGGAGATGAGAAATGAGGTGCGTTTTAGAAACCTTTCCCGATCACACGGTGTACCGTCTTCTGGGTTTCTCATGCATGTTTTCGATGTAGGAAGATGCCCTTGAACCTGGAGATTTTGGACCCATGGGATGGGTACCACGCAGTATTACTTTAAAGGGTCTGCGTTTGCTCACCCAACCTCACCAAACCTCTCAGCCCCAAGAGTGTCCACCCTTATGTCTCAATCAGCTGTGGGTCTAGAGATGGTCAATAAAGGTGGCATCCCAGCCCCTGAACGAATTCTGTATGAATTTCTCTCTGTTTCACTGTCTTTGTTTCACGGGTTTTTAAAAGTAATTGACTTTTATAATGGGGTTTAGCTGCTTTTCACTGCTGTGTTTATGCCGATTTACACCCACTTGACTCACTTACAGAGAGATATCAATACATTGGTTTTAAGAGTCTTACTAGTCAGATATATTCTTGGGCGGTGAACAGGGGGTATTGAGTCCAGTTCACTGAGCAAGGAGTAGGTCTTGTCTGTTACATATTGGGTTTATGGAACAGTATCTGAGCTAATTTGATACCCTTGTTTTATGCATCACCCCACCTCACCTTTCCCGTTAAGCAGCCATAGTGTGTTTTCTAAACGTGTGACGCTGTTCTGTTTTGTAATTCAGTTCAAGTGTAGCGGATTTTACATTCCCTCTATAAGTGATATCTTACGATAAGTGTCTTTCTCTGTGACTTATTTCACTTAGAATCGTCGTACCTAAATCCACTCATCATGCTGCTTCCAGCCTTATGACGTTGATTTCATGCCTGAGTGATATTCCATTGTACATAAGGACCACAACTTCTTTATCCATTTTTCTCTTTCCTGGGATATTTAAGGTGTAATGAAGTGGAGGTTCTTGTCAACAGAGCAGCCCTAAACTTTGGGGTGCCTGTGTCTTGCTGATTTTTAGTTTTCCCAATTTATACGCCCATGAGTGGAAGTGCCCTATGCTCTCTAAGCTGAGTTTTTTAGGTGTTTCAGGACACACCGTACACTTCTCCAGATTGGCTGTTGGCAATTTACATCCCGCCCATCAGCGTAGCAAGGCTCCCGTTTCTCCATGGCCTGTCCTGCATTTCTGGTTTTGACACTTTATTCAGCATGGCCCTTTTGACCGATGGGAAGCGAGACTTCTTTGTAGCGCTAATTTGCCTTTCCAGGTTGCTTGGTTGGCCAAAAAGGGCGTATGCGTTTTTTCCTGAATATATTCAGGAAAAAACGCATACGCCCTTTTTGGCCAAGGGCATCATTGTCGAGGTTTTGCCGCTTTTCCTGTGCTTTAAAGGCGATTCGACTCTACCTCCTGAAATCAGTTTCCTGCAATTCTGCTATGCTTTCAAATCCTCTTCGTTGCCTTCCCTCAATATATTTGTGGACGAGAGTTACCATTTATAACTCTGCAGGTTTGTGAATTGCAGTGCCCCTGAGCTCCATTTTTCAACTCGCTTTTTTGGGAGCTGGCCGCAAAAGCACAGGATTGCTTCAGGCCCTGTTCTGCTTCCGGGCGGCAGGCTGAGCCTGTGGTTAATCCTTCTTCCTGATGGGAAAATAGAGTGACATGTGGCTGTCCCAATACCTAGAGCTAGTCTCTCATTGGTTCCCCCTCTTCCCGTTTATCCTCAGGACAAATTGCAACCTGTAGGGAACAGAAGGTTAAAGGGGCTGATTCTCCAAGGAGGGAGATTGCTAGTAAAGCGGCTGTAATGGCCAACCCCAGCACAAGGAGATGAGAAATGAGGTGCGTTTTAGAAACCTTTCCCGATCACACGGTGTACCATCTTCTGGGTTTCTCATGCATGTTTTCGATGTAGGAAGATGCCCTTGAACCTGGAGATTTTGGACCCATGGGATGGATACCACGCAGTATTACTTTAAAGGGTCTGCGTTTGCTCACCCAACCTCACCAAACCTCTCAGCCCCAAGAGTGTCCACCCTTATGACTCAATCAGCTGTGGGTCTAGAGATGGTCAATAAAGGTGGCATCCCAGCCCCTGAACGAATTCTGTATGAATTTCTCTCTCTTTCACTGTCTTTGTTTCACGGGTTTTTAAAAGTAATTGATTTTTATAATGGGGTTTAGCTGCTTTTCACTGCTGGGTTTATGCCGCTTTACACCCACTTGACTCACTTACAGAGGGATATCAATACATTGGTTTTAAGAGTCTTACTAGTCAGATATATTCTTGGGCGGTGAACAGGGGGTGTTGAGTCCAGTTCACTGAGCAAGGAGTAGGTCTTGTCTATTACATATTGGGTTTATGGAACAGTATCTGAGCTAATTTGAAACCCTTGTGTTATGCATCACCCCACCTCACCTTTCCCGTTAAGCAGCCATAGTGTGTTTTCTAAACGTGTGACGCTGTTCTGTTTTGTAATTCAGTTCAAGTGTAGCGGTTTTTACATTCCCTCTATAAGTGATATCTTATGATAAGTGCCTTTTTCTGTGTGACTTATTTCACTTAGAATCGTCGTACCTAAATCTTCTCATCATGCTGCTACTAGCCTTATGATGTTGATTTCATGCCTGAGTGATATTCCATTGTACATAAGGACCACAACTTCTTTATCCATTTTTCTCTTTCCTGGGATATTTAAGGTGTAATGAAGTGGAGGTTCTTGTCATCAGAGCAGCCCTAAACTTTGGGGTGCCTGTGTCTTGCTGATTTTTAGTTTTCCCAATTTATACGCCCATGAGTGGAAGTGCCCTATGCTCTCTAAGCTGAGTGTTTTAGATGTTTCAGGACACACCGTACACTTCTCCAGAGTGGCTGTTGGCAATTTAAATCCCGCCCATCAGCGTAGCAAGGCTCCCGTTTCTCCATGGCCTGTCCTGCATTTCTGGTTTTGACACTTTATTCAGCATGGCCCTTTTGACCGATGGGAAGCGAGACTGCTTTGTAGCGCTGATTTGCCTTTCCAGGTTGCTTGGTTGGCCAAAAAGGGCGTATGCGTTTTTTCCTGAATATATTCAGGAAAAAACGCATACGCCCTTTTTGGCCAAGGGCATCATGGTCGAGGTTTTGCCGCTTTTCCTGTGCTTTAAAGGCGATTCGAATCTACCTCCTGAAATCTGTTTCCTGCAATTCTGCCTTGCTTTCAAATCCTCTTTGTTGCCTTCCCTCAATATATTTGTGGACGAGAGTTATCATTTCTAACTCTGCAGGTTTGTGAATTGCAGTGCCCCTGAGCTCCATTTTTCAACTCGCTTTCTTGGGAGCTGGCCGCAAGAGCGCAGGATTGCTTCAGGCCCTATTGTGGTTCCGGGCGGCAGGCTGAGCCTGTGGTTAATTCTTCTTCCTGATGGGAAAATAGAGTGACCTGTGCCTGTCCCCACACCTAGACCTAGTCTCTCATTGGTTCCCCCTCTTCCCGTTCATCCTCAGGACAAATTTGCAACCTGTACAGAACAGGAGGTTAAAGGTGCTCATTCTCCAAGGAGGGAGATTGCTAGTAAAGCGGCTGGAATGGCGAGCCCGAGCACAAGGAGATGAGAAATGAGGTGCGTTTTAGAAACCTTTCCCGATCACACGGTGTACCATCTTCTGGGTTTCTCATGCATGTTTTCGATGTAGGAAGATGCCCTTGAACCTGGAGATTTTGGACCCATGGGATGGGTACCACGCAGTATTACTTTAAAGGGTCTGCGTTTGCTCACCCAACCTCACCAAACCTCTCAGCCCCAAGAGTGTCCACCCTTATGTCTCAATCAGCTGTGGGTCTAGAGATTGTCAATCCAGGTGGCATCACAGCCCCTGAACGAATTTTGTAAGAATTTCTCTCTCTTCACTTTCTTAGTTTCACGGGTTTTTAAAAGTAATTGATTTTTATAACGGGGTTTAGCTGCTTTTCACTGCTGTGTTTATGCCGGTTTACACCCACTTGACTCACTTACAGAGGGATATCAATACATTGGTTTTAAGATTCTTACTAGTCAGATATATTCTTGGGCGTTGAACAGGGGGTGTTGAGTCCAGTTCACTGAGCAAGGAGTAGGTCTTGTCTATTACATATTGGGTTTATGGAACGGTATCTGAGCTAATTTGAAACCCTTGTTTTATGCATCACACCACCTCACCTTTCCCGTTAAGCAGCCATAGTGTGTCTTCTAAACGTGTGACGCTGTTCTGTTTTGTAATTCAGTTCAAGTGTAGCGGTTTTTACATTCCCTCTCTAAGTGATATCTTATGATAAGTGTCTTTTTCTGTGTGACTTATTTCACTTAGAATCGTCGTACCTAAAACCTCTCATCATGCTGCTACTAGCCTTATGACGTTAATTTCATGGCTGAGTGATATGCCATTGTACATAAGGACCACAACTTCCTTATCCATTTTTCTCTTTCCTGGGATATTTAAGGTGTAACGAAGTGGAGGTTCTTGTCAACAGAGCAGCCCTAAACTTTGGGGTGCCTGTGTCTTGCTGATTTTTAGTTTTCCCAATTTATACGCCCATGAGTGGAAGTGCCCTATGCTCTCTAAGCTGAGTTTTTTAGATGTTTCAGGACACACCGTACACTTCTCCAGAGTGGCTGTTGGCAATTTACATCCCGCCCATCAGCGTAGCAAGGCTCCCGTTTCTCCATGGCCTGTCCTACATTTCTGGTTTTGACACTTTATTCAGCATGGCCCTTTTGACCGATGGGAAGCGAGACTTCTTTGTAGCGCTGATTTGCCTTTCCAGGTTGCTTGGTTGGCCAAAAAGGGCGTATGCGTTTTTTCCTGAATATATTCAGGAAAAAACGCATACGCCCTTTTTGGCCAAGGGCATCATTGTCGAGGTTTTGCCGCCTTTCCTGTGCTTTAAAGGCGATTCGACTCTACCTCCTGAAATCTGTTTCCTGCAATTCTGCTATGCTTTCAAATCCTCTTCGTTGCCTTCCCTCAATATATTTGTGGACGAGAGTTATCATTTCTAACTCTGCAGGTTTGTGAATTGCAGTGACCCTGAGCGCGATTTTTCAACTCGCTTTTTTGGGAGCTGGCCGCAAAAGCACAGGATTGCTTCAGGCCCTGTTCTGCTTCCGGGCGGCAGGCTGAGCCTGTGGTTAATCCTTCTTCCTGATGGGAAAATAGAGTGACCTGTGGCTGTCCCAACACCTAGAGCTAGTCTCTCATTGGTTCCCCCTCTTCCCGTTTATCCTCAGGACAAATTGCAACCTGTACGGAACAGAAGGTTAAAGGGGCTGATTCTCCAAGGACGGAGATTGCTAGTAAAGCGGCTGTAATGGCCAACCCGAGCACAAGGAGATGAGAAATGAGGTGCGTTTTAGAAACCTTTCCCGATCACACGGTGTACCATCTTCTGGGTTTCTCATGCATGTTTTCGATGTAGGAAGATGCCCTTGAACCTGGAGATTTTGGACCCATGGGATGGGTACCACGCAATATTACTTTAAAGGGTCTCCGTTTTCTCACCCAACCTCAGCAAACCTCTCAGCCCCAAGAGTGTCCACCCTTATGACTCAATCAGCTGTGGGTCTAGAGATGGTCAATAAAGGTGGCATCCCAGCCCCTGAACGAATTCTGTATGAATTTCTCTCTCTTTCACTGTCTTTGTTTCACGGGTTTTTAAAAGTAATTGATTTTTATAATGGGGTTTAGCTGCTTTTCACTGCTGTGTTTATGCCGCTTTACACCCACTTGACTCACTTACAGAGAGATATTAATACATTGGTTTTAAGAGTCTTACTAGTCAGATATATTCTTGGGCGGTGAACAGGGGGTGTTGAATCCAGTTCACTGAGCAAGGAGTAGGTCTTCTCTGTTACATATTGGGTTTATGGAACAGTATCTGAGCTAATTTGATACCCTTGTTTTATGCAACACCCCACCTCACCTTTCCCGTTAAGCAGCCATAGTGTGTTTTCTAAACGTGTGACGCTGTTCTGTTTTGTAATTCAGTTCCAGTGTAGCGGTTTTTACATTCCCTCTATAAGTCATATCTTACGATAAGTGTCTTTCTCTGTGACTTATTTCACTTAGAATCGTCGTACCTAAATCTTCTCATCATTCTGCTACTAGCCTTATGATGTTGATTTCATTGCTGAGTGATATGCCATTATACATATGGACCACAACTTCTTTATCCATTTTTCTCTTTCCTGGGATATTTAAGGTGTAACGAAGTGGAGGTTCTTGTCAACAGAGCAGCCCTAAACTTTGGGGTGCCTGTGTCTTGCTGATTTTTAGTTTTCCCAATTTATACGCCCATGAGTGGAAGTGCCCTATGCTCTCTAAGCTGAGTTTTTTAGATGTTTCAGGACACACCGTACACTTCTCCAGAGTGGCTGTTGGCAATTTACATCCCACCCATCAGCGTAGCAAGGCTCCCGTTTCTCCATGGCCTGTCCTGCATTTCTGGTTTTGACACTTTATTCAGCATGGCCCTTTTGACCGATGGGAAGCGAGACTTCTTTGTAGCGCTGATTTGCCTTTCCAGGTTGCTTGGTTGGCCAAAAAGGGCGTATGCGTTTTTTCCTGAATATATTCAGGAAAAAACGCATACGCCCTTTTTGGCCAAGGGCATCATGGTCGAGGTTTTGCCGCTTTTCCTGTGCTTTAAAGGCGATTCGAATCTACCTCCTGAAATCTGTTTCCTGCAATTCTGCATTGCTTTCAAATCCTCTTCGTTGCCTTCCCTCAATATATTTGTGGACGAGAGTTATCATTTCTAACTCTGCAGGTTTGTGAATTGCAGTGCCCCTGAGCTCCATTTTTCAACTCGCTTTCTTGGGAGCTGGCCGCAAAAGCGCAGGATTGCTTCAGGCCCTATTGTGGTTCCGGGCGGCAGGCTGAGCCTGTGGTTAATTCTTCTTCCTGATGGGAAAATAGAGTGACCTGTGCCTGTCCCCACACCTAGACCTAGTCTCTCATTGGTTCCCCCTCTTCCCGTTCATCCTCAGGACAAATTTGCAACCTGTACAGAACAGGAGGTTAAAGGTGCTCATTCTCCAAGGAGGGAGATTGCTAGTAAAGCGGCTGGAATGGCAAGCCCGAGCACAAGGAGATGAGAAATGAGGTGCATTTTAGAAACCTTTCCCGATCACACGGTGTACCGTCTTCTGGGTTTCTCATGCATGTTTTCGATGTAGGAAAATGCCCTTGAACCTGGAGATTTTGGACCCATGGGATGGGTACCACGCAGTATTACGTTAAAGGGTCTGCGTTTGCTCACCCAACCTCACCAAACCTCTCAGCCCGAAGAGTGTCCACCCTTATGTCTCAATCAGCTGTGGGTCTAGAGATGGTCAATAAAGTTGGCATCCCAGCCCCTGAACGAATTCTGTATGAATTTCTCTCTCTTTCACTGTCTTTGTTTCACGGGTTTTTAAAAGTAATTGATTTTTATAATGGGGTTTAGCTGCTTTTCACTGCTGTGTTTATGCCGCTTTACACCCACTTGACTCACTTACAGAGAGATATCAATACATTGGTTTTAAGAGTCTTACTAGTCAGATATATTCTTGGGCGGTAAACAGGGGGTGTTGAATCCAGTTCACTGAGCAAGGAGTAGGTCTTGTCTGTTACATATTGGGTTTATGGAACAGTATCTGAGCTAATTTGAAACCCTTGTGTTATGCATCACCCCACCTCACCTTTCCAGTTAAGCAGCCATAGTGTGTTTTCTAAACGTGTGACGCTGTTCTGTTTTGTAATTCAGTTCAAGTGTAGCGGTTTTTACATTCCCTCTATAAGTGATATCTTATGATAAGTGCCTTTTTCTGTGTGACTTATTTCACTTAGAATCGTCGTACCTAAATCTTCTCATCATGCTGCTACTAGCCTTATGATGTTGATTTCATGCCTGAGTGATATTCCATTGTACATAAGGATCACAACTTCTTTATCCATTTTTCTATTTCCTGGGATATTTAAGTTGTAACGAAGTGGAGGTTCTTGTCAACAGAGCAGCCCTAAACTTTGGGGTGCCTGTGTCTTGGTGATTTTTAGTTTTCCCAATTTATACGCCCATGAGTGGAAGTGCCCTATGCTCTCTAAGCTGAGTTTTTTAGATGTTTCAGGACACACCTTACACTTCTCCAGAGTGGCTGTTGGCAATTTACATCCCGCCCATCAGCGTAGCAAGGCTCCCGTTTCTCCATGGCCTGTCCTGCATTTCTGGTTTTGACACTTTATTCAGCATGGCCCTTTTGACCGATGGGAAGCGAGACTTCTTTGTAGCGCTGATTTGCCTTTCCAGGTTGCTTGGTTGGCCAAAAAGGGCGTATGCGTTTTTTCCTGAATATATTCAGGAAAAAACGCATACGCCCTTTTTGGCCAAGGGCATCATTGTCGAGGTTTTGCCGCTTTTCCTGTGCTTTAAAGGCGATTCGACTCTACCTCCTGAAATCAGTTTCCTGCAATTCTGCTATGCTTTCAAATCCTCTTCGTTGCCTTCCCTCAATATATTTGTGGACGAGAGTTACCATTTATAACTCTGCAGGTTTGTGAATTGCAGTGCCCCTGAGCTCCATTTTTCAACTCGCTTTTTTGGGAGCTGGCCGCAAAAGCACAGGATTGCTTCAGGCCCTGTTCTGCTTCCGGGCGGCAGGCTGAGCCTGTGGTTAATCCTTCTTCCTGATGGGAAAATAGAGTGACATGTGGCTGTCCCAACACCTAGAGCTAGTCTCTCATTGGTTCCCCCTCTTCCCGTTTATCCTCAGGACAAATTGCAACCTGTACGGAACAGGAGGTTAAAGGTGCTGATTCTCAAAGGAGAGAGATTGCTAGTAAAGCGGCTGTAATGGCCAACCGGAGCACAAGGAGATGAGAAATGAGGTGCGTTTTAGAAACCTTTCCCGATCACACGGTGTACCATCTTCTGGGTTTCTCATGCATGTTTTCGATGTAGGAAGATGCCCTTGAACCTGGAGATTTTGGACCCATGGGATGGATACCACGCAGTATTACTTTAAAGGGTCTGTGTTTGCTCACCCAACCTCACCAAACCTCTCAGCCCCAAGAGTGTCCACCCTTATGTCTCAATCAGCTGTGGGTCTAGAGATGGTCAATCCAGGTGGCATCACAGCCCGTGAACGAATTTTGTAAGAATTTCTCTCTCTTCACTGTCTTAGTTTCACGGGTTTTTAAAAGTAATTGATTTTTATAACGGGGTTTAGCTGCTTTTCACTGCTGTGTTTATGCCGGTTTAGACCCACTTGACTCACTTACAGAGGGATATCAATACATTGGTTTTAAGATTCTTACTAGTCAGATATATTCTTGGGCGGTGAACAGGGGGTGTTGAGTCCAGTTCACTGAGCAAGGAGTAGGTCTTGTCTATTACATATTGGGTTTATGGAACAGTATCTGAGCTAATTTGAAACCCTTGTGTTATGCATCACCCCACCTCACCTTTCCCGTTAAGCAGCCATAGTGTGTTTTCTAAACGTGTGACGCTGTTCTGTTTTGTAATTCAGTTCAAGTGTAGCGGTTTTTACATTCCCTCTATAAGTGATATCTTATGATAAGTGCCTTTTTCTGTGTGACTTATTTCACTTAGAATCGTCGTACCTAAATCTTCTCATCATGCTGCTACTAGCCTTATGATGTTGATTTCATGCCTGAGTGATATTCCATTGTACATAAGGACCACAACTTCTTTATCCATTTTTCTCTTTCCTGGGATATTTAAGGTGTAATGAAGTGGAGGTTCTTGTCATCAGAGCAGCCCTAAACTTTGGGGTGCCTGTGTCTTGCTGATTTTTAGTTTTCCCAATTTATACGCCCATGAGTGGAAGTGCCCTATGCTCTCTAAGCTGAGTGTTTTAGATGTTTCAGGACACACCGTACACTTCTCCAGAGTGGCTGTTGGCAATTTACATCCCGCCCATCAGCGTAGCAAGGCTCCCGTTTCTCCATGGCCTGTCCTGCATTTCTGGTTTTGACACTTTATTCAGCATGGCCCTTTTGACCGATGGGAAGCGAGACTGCTTTGTAGCGCTGATTTGCCTTTCCAGGTTGCTTGGTTGGCCAAAAAGGGCGTATGCGTTTTTTCCTGAATATATTCAGGAAAAAACGCATACGCCCTTTTTGGCCAAGGGCATCATGGTCGAGGTTTTGCCTCTTTTCCTGTGCTTTAAAGGCGATTCGAATCTACCTCCTGAAATCTGTTTCCTGCAATTCTGCCTTGCTTTCAAATCCTCTTTGTTGCCTTCCCTCAATATATTTGTGGACGAGAGTTTTCATTTCTAACTCTGCAGGTTTGTGAATTGCAGTGCCCCTGAGCTCCATTTTTCAACTCGCTTTCTTGGGAGCTGGCCGCAAGAGCGCAGGATTGCTTCAGGCCCTATTGTGGTTCCGGGCGGCAGGCTGAGCCTGTGGTTAATTCTTCTTCCTGATGGGAAAATAGAGTGACCTGTGCCTGTCCCCACACCTAGACCTAGTCTCTCATTGGTTCCCCCTCTTCCCTTTCATCCTCAGGACAAATTTGCAACCTGTACAGAACAGGAGGTTAAAGGTGCTCATTCTCCAAGGAGGGAGATTGCTAGTAAAGCGGCTGGAATGGCGAGCCCGAGCACAAGGAGATGAGAAATGAGGTGCGTTTTAGAAACCTTTCCCGATCACACGGTGTACCATCTTCTGGGTTTCTCATGCATGTTTTCGATGTAGGAAGATGCCCTTGAACCTGGAGATTTTGGACCCATGGGATGGGTACCACGCAGTATTACTTTAAAGGGTCTGCGTTTGCTCACCCAACCTCACCAAACCTCTCAGCCCCAAGAGTGTCCACCCTTATGTCTCAATCAGCTGTGGGTCTAGAGATTGTCAATCCAGGTGGCATCACAGCCCCTGAACGAATTTTGTAAGAATTTCTCTCTCTTCACTGTCTTAGTTTCACGGGTTTTTAAAAGTAATTGATTTTTATAACGGGGTTTAGCTGCTTTTCACTGCTGTGTTTATGCCGGTTTACACCCACTTGACTCACTTACAGAGGGATATCAATACATTGGTTTTAAGATTCTTACTAGTCAGATATATTCTTGGGCGTTGAACAGGGGGTGTTGAGTCCAGTTCACTGAGCAAGGAGTAGGTCTTGTCTATTACATATTGGGTTTATGGAACGGTATCTGAGCTAATTTGAAACCCTTGTTTTATGCATCACACCACCTCACCTTTCCCGTTAAGCAGCCATAGTGTGTCTTCTAAACGTGTGACGCTGTTCTGTTTTGTAATTCAGTTCAAGTGTAGCGGTTTTTACATTCCCTCTCTAAGTGATATCTTATGATAAGTGTCTTTTTCTGTGTGACTTATTTCACTTAGAATCGTCGTACCTAAAACCTCTCATCATGCTGCTACTAGCCTTATGACGTTAATTTCATGGCTGAGTGATATGCCATTGTACATAAGGACCACAACTTCCTTATCCATTTTTCTCTTTCCTGGGATATTTAAGGTGTAACGAAGTGGAGGTTCTTGTCAACAGAGCAGCCCTAAACTTTGGGGTGCCTGTGTCTTGCTGATTTTTAGTTTTCCCAATTTATACGCCCATGAGTGGAAGTGCCCTATGCTCTCTAAGCTGAGTTTTTTAGATGTTTCAGGACACACCGTACACTTCTCCAGAGTGGCTGTTGGCAATTTACATCCCGCCCATCAGCGTAGCAAGGCTCCCGTTTCTCCATGGCCTGTCCTACATTTCTGGTTTTGACACTTTATTCAGCATGGCCCTTTTGACCGATGGGAAGCGAGACTTCTTTGTAGCGCTGATTTGCCTTTCCAGGTTGCTTGGTTGGCCAAAAAGGGCGTATGCGTTTTTTCCTGAATATATTCAGGAAAAAACGCATACGCCCTTTTTGGCCAAGGGCATCATTGTCGAGGTTTTGCCGCCTTTCCTGTGCTTTAAAGGCGATTCGACTCTACCTCCTGAAATCTGTTTCCTGCAATTCTGCTATGCTTTCAAATCCTCTTCGTTGCCTTCCCTCAATATATTTGTGGACGAGAGTTATCATTTCTAACTCTGCAGGTTTGGGAATTGCAGTGCCCCTGAGCGCGATTTTTCAACTCGCTTTTTTGGGAGCTGGCCGCAAAAGCACAGGATTGCTTCAGGCCCTGTTCTGCTTCCGGGCGGCAGGCTGAGCCTGTGGTTAATCCTTCTTCCTGATGGGAAAATAGAGTGACCTGTGGCTGTCCCAACACCTAGAGCTAGTCTCTCATTGGTTCCCCCTCTTCCCGTTTATCCTCAGGACAAATTGCAACCTGTACGGAACAGAAGGTTAAAGGGGCTGATTCTCCAAGGACGGAGATTGCTAGTAAAGCGGCTGTAATGGCCAACCCGAGCACAAGGAGATGAGAAATGAGGTGCGTTTTAGAAACCTTTCCCGATCACACGGTGTACCATCTTCTGGGTTTCTCATGCATGTTTTCGATGTAGGAAGATGCCCTTGAACCTGGAGATTTTGGACCCATGGGATGGGTACCACGCAATATTACTTTAAAGGGTCTCCGTTTTCTCACCCAACCTCAGCAAACCTCTCAGCCCCAAGAGTGTCCACCCTTATGACTCAATCAGCTGTGGGTCTAGAGATGGTCAATAAAGGTGGCATCCCAGCCCCTGAACGAATTCTGTATGAATTTCTCTCTCTTTCACTGTCTTTGTTTCACGGGTTTTTAAAAGTAATTGATTTTTATAATGGGGTTTAGCTGCTTTTCACTGCTGTGTTTATGCCGCTTTACACCCACTTGACTCACTTACAGAGAGATATCAATACATTGGTTTTAAGAGTCTTACTAGTCAGATATATTCTTGGGCGGTGAACAGGGGGTGTTGAATCCAGTTCACTGAGCAAGGAGTAGGTCTTGTCTGTTACATATTGGGTTTATGGAACAGTATCTGAGCTAATTTGATACCCTTGTTTTATGCAACACCCCACCTCACCTTTCCCGTTAAGCAGCCATAGTGTGTTTTCTAAACGTGTGACGCTGTTCTGTTTTGTAATTCAGTTCCAGTGTAGCGGTTTTTACATTCCCTCTATAAGTCATATCTTACGATAAGTGTCTTTCTCTGTGACTTATTTCACTTAGAATCGTCGTACCTAAATCTTCTCATCATTCTGCTACTAGCCTTATGATGTTGATTTCATTGCTGAGTGATATGCCATTATACATATGGACCACAACTTCTTTATCCATTTTTCTCTTTCCTGGGATATTTAAGGTGTAACGAAGTGGAGGTTCTTGTCAACAGAGCAGCCCTAAACTTTGGGGTGCCTGTGTCTTGCTGATTTTTAGTTTTCCCAATTTATACGCCCATGAGTGGAAGTGCCCTATGCTCTCTAAGCTGAGTTTTTTAGATGTTTCAGGACACACCGTACACTTCTCCAGAGTGGCTGTTGGCAATTTACATCCCACCCATCAGCGTAGCAAGGCTCCCGTTTCTCCATGGCCTGTCCTGCATTTCTGGTTTTGACACTTTATTCAGCATGGCCCTTTTGACCGATGGGAAGCGAGACTTCTTTGTAGCGCTGATTTGCCTTTCCAGGTTGCTTGGTTGGCCAAAAAGGGCGTATGCGTTTTTTCCTGAATATATTCAGGAAAAAACGCATACGCCCTTTTTGGCCAAGGGCATCATGGTCGAGGTTTTGCCGCTTTTCCTGTGCTTTAAAGGCGATTCGAATCTACCTCCTGAAATCTGTTTCCTGCAATTCTGCATTGCTTTCAAATCCTCTTCGTTGCCTTCCCTCAATATATTTGTGGACGAGAGTTATCATTTCTAACTCTGCAGGTTTGTGAATTGCAGTGCCCCTGAGCTCCATTTTTCAACTCGCTTTCTTGGGAGCTGGCCGCAAAAGCGCAGGATTGCTTCAGGCCCTATTGTGGTTCCGGGCGGCAGGCTGAGCCTGTGGTTAATTCTTCTTCCTGATGGGAAAATAGAGTGACCTGTGCCTGTCCCCACACCTAGACCTAGTCTCTCATTGGTTCCCCCTCTTCCCGTTCATCCTCAGGACAAATTTGCAACCTGTACAGAACAGGAGGTTAAAGGTGCTCATTCTCCAAGGAGGGAGATTGCTAGTAAAGCGGCTGGAATGGCGAGCCCGAGCACAAGGAGATGAGAAATGAGGTGCATTTTAGAAACCTTTCCCGATCACACGGTGTACCGTCTTCTGGGTTTCTCATGCATGTTTTCGATGTAGGAAGATGCCCTTGAACCTGGAGATTTTGGACCCATGGGATGGGTACCACGCAGTATTACGTTAAAGGGTCTGCGTTTGCTCACCCAACCTCACCAAACCTCTCAGCCCGAAGAGTGTCCACCCTTATGTCTCAATCAGCTGTGGGTCTAGAGATGGTCAATAAAGTTGGCATCCCAGCCCCTGAACGAATTCTGTATGAATTTCTCTCTCTTTCACTGTCTTTGTTTCACGGGTTTTTAAAAGTAATTGATTTTTATAATGGGGTTTAGCTGCTTTTCACTGCTGTGTTTATGCCGCTTTACACCCACTTGACTCACTTACAGAGAGATATCAATACATTGGTTTTAAGAGTCTTACTAGTCAGATATATTCTTGGGCGGTAAACAGGGGGTGTTGAATCCAGTTCACTGAGCAAGGAGTAGGTCTTGTCTGTTACATATTGGGTTTATGGAACAGTATCTGAGCTAATTTGAAACCCTTGTGTTATGCATCACCCCACCTCACCTTTCCAGTTAAGCAGCCATAGTGTGTTTTCTAAACGTGTGACGCTGTTCTGTTTTGTAATTCAGTTCAAGTGTAGCGGTTTTTACATTCCCTCTATAAGTGATATCTTATGATAAGTGCCTTTTTCTGTGTGACTTATTTCACTTAGAATCGTCGTACCTAAATCTTCTCATCATGCTGCTACTAGCCTTATGATGTTGATTTCATGCCTGAGTGATATTCCATTGTACATAAGGATCACAACTTCTTTATCCATTTTTCTATTTCCTGGGATATTTAAGTTGTAACGAAGTGGAGGTTCTTGTCAACAGAGCAGCCCTAAACTTTGGGGTGCCTGTGTCTTGCTGATTTTTAGTTTTCCCAATTTATACGCCCATGAGTGGAAGTGCACTATGCTCTCTAAGCTGAGTTTTTTAGATGTTTCAGGACACACCTTACACTTCTCCAGAGTGGCTGTTGGCAATTTACATCCCGCCCATCAGCGTAGCAAGGCTCCCGTTTCTCCATGGCCTGTCCTGCATTTCTGGTTTTGACACTTTATTCAGCATGGCCCTTTTGACCGATGGGAAGCGAGACTTCTTTGTAGCGCTGATTTGCCTTTCCAGGTTGCTTGGTTGGCCAAAAAGGGCGTATGCGTTTTTTCCTGAATATATTCAGGAAAAAACGCATACGCCCTTTTTGGCCAAGGGCATCATTGTCGAGGTTTTGCCGCTTTTCCTGTGCTTTAAAGGCGATTCGACTCTACCTCCTGAAATCAGTTTCCTGCAATTCTGCTATGCTTTCAAATCCTCTTCGTTGCCTTCCCTCAATATATTTGTGGACGAGAGTTACCATTTATAACTCTGCAGGTTTGTGAATTGCAGTGCCCCTGAGCTCCATTTTTCAACTCGCTTTTTTGGGAGCTGGCCGCAAAAGCACAGGATTGCTTCAGGCCCTGTTCTGCTTCCGGGCGGCAGGCTGAGCCTGTGGTTAATCCTTCTTCCTGATGGGAAAATAGAGTGACATGTGGCTGTCCCAACACCTAGAGCTAGTCTCTCATTGGTTCCCCCTCTTCCCGTTTATCCTCAGGACAAATTGCAACCTGTACGGAACAGGAGGTTAAAGGTGCTGATTCTCAAAGGAGAGAGATTGCTAGTAAAGCGGCTGTAATGGCCAACCCGAGCACAAGGAGATGAGAAATGAGGTGCGTTTTAGAAACCTTTCCCGATCACACGGTGTACCATCTTCTGGGTTTCTCATGCATGTTTTCGATGTAGGAAGATGCCCTTGAACCTGGAGATTTTGGACCCATGGGATGGATACCACGCAGTATTACTTTAAAGGGTCTGTGTTTGCTCACCCAACCTCACCAAACCTCTCAGCCCCAAGAGTGTCCACCCTTATGTCTCAATCAGCTGTGGGTCTAGAGATGGTCAATCCAGGTGGCATCACAGCCCGTGAACGAATTTTGTAAGAATTTCTCTCTCTTCACTGTCTTAGTTTCACGGGTTTTTAAAAGTAATTGATTTTTATAACGGGGTTTAGCTGCTTTTCACTGCTGTGTTTATGCCGGTTTAGACCCACTTGACTCACTTACAGAGGGATATCAATACATTGGTTTTAAGATTCTTACTAGTCAGATATATTCTTGGGCGGTGAACAGGGGGTGTTGAGTCCAGTTCACTGAGCAAGGAGTAGGTCTTGTCTATTACATATTGGGTTTATGGAACAGTATCTGAGCTAATTTGAAACCCTTGTGTTATGCATCACCCCACCTCACCTTTCCCGTTAAGCAGCCATAGTGTGTTTTCTAAACGTGTGACGCTGTTCTGTTTTGTAATTCAGTTCAAGTGTAGCGGTTTTTACATTCCCTCTATAAGTGATATCTTATGATAAGTGCCTTTTTCTGTGTGACTTATTTCACTTAGAATCGTCGTACCTAAATCTTCTCATCATGCTGCTACTAGCCTTATGATGTTGATTTCATGCCTGAGTGATATTCCATTGTACATAAGGACCACAACTTCTTTATCCATTTTTCTCTTTCCTGGGATATTTAAGGTGTAATGAAGTGGAGGTTCTTGTCATCAGAGCAGCCCTAAACTTTGGGGTGCCTGTGTCTTGCTGATTTTTAGTTTTCCCAATTTATACGCCCATGAGTGGAAGTGCCCTATGCTCTCTAAGCTGAGTGTTTTAGATGTTTCAGGACACACCGTACACTTCTCCAGAGTGGCTGTTGGCAATTTACATCCCGCCCATCAGCGTAGCAAGGCTCCCGTTTCTCCATGGCCTGTCCTGCATTTCTGGTTTTGACACTTTATTCAGCATGGCCCTTTTGACCGATGGGAAGCGAGACTGCTTTGTAGCGCTGATTTGCCTTTCCAGGTTGCTTGGTTGGCCAAAAAGGGCGTATGCGTTTTTTCCTGAATATATTCAGGAAAAAACGCATACGCCCTTTTTGGCCAAGGGCATCATGGTCGAGGTTTTGCCGCTTTTCCTGTGCTTTAAAGGCGATTCGAATCTACCTCCTGAAATCTGTTTCCTGCAATTCTGCCTTGCTTTCAAATCCTCTTTGTTGCCTTCCCTCAATATATTTGTGGACGAGAGTTATCATTTCTAACTCTGCAGGTTTGTGAATTGCAGTGCCCCTGAGCTCCATTTTTCAACTCGCTTTCTTGGGAGCTGGCCGCAAAAGCGCAGGATTGCTTCAGGCCCTATTGTGGTTCCGGGCGGCAGGCTGAGCCTGTGGTTAATTCTTCTTCCTGATGGGAAAATAGAGTGACCTGTGCCTGTCCCAACACCTAGACCTAGTCTCTCATTGGTTCCCCCTCTTCCCGTTCATCCTCAGGACAAATTTGCAACCTGTACAGAACAGGAGGTTAAAGGTGCTCATTCTCCAAGGAGGGAGATTGCTAGTAAAGCGGCTGGAATGGCGAGCCCGAGCACAAGGAGATGAGAAATGAGGTGCGTTTTAGAAACCTTTCCCGATCACACGGTGTACCATCTTCTGGGTTTCTCATGCATGTTTTCGATGTAGGAAGATGCCCTTGAACCTGGAGATTTTGGACCCATGGGATGGGTACCACGCAGTATTACTTTAAAGGGTCTGCGTTTTCTCACCCAACCTCACCAAACCTCTCAGCCCCAAGAGTGTCCACCCTTATGTCTCAATCAGCTGTGGGTCTAGAGATTTGTCAATCCAGGTGGCATCACAGCCCCTGAACGAATTTTGTAAGAATTTCTCTCTCTTCACTGTCTTAGTTTCACGGGTTTTTAAAAGTAATTGATTTTTATAACGGGGTTTAGCTGCTTTTCACTGCTGTGTTTATGCCGCTTTACACCCACTTGACTCACTTACAGAGAGATATCAATACATTGGTTTTAAGAGTCTTACTAGTCAGATATATTCTTGGGCGGTGAACAGGGGGTGTTGAATCCAGTTCACTGAGCAAGGAGTAGGTCTTGTCTGTTACATATTGGGTTTATCGAACAGTATCTGAGCTAATTTGATACCCTTGTTTTATGCAACACCCCACCTCACCTTTCCCGTTAAGCAGCCATAGTGTGTTTTCTAAACGTGTGACGCTGTTCTGTTTTGTAATTCAGTTCCAGTGTAGCGGTTTTTACATTCCCTCTATAAGTCATATCTTACGATAAGTGTCTTTCTCTGTGACTTATTTCACTTAGAATCGTCGTACCTAAATCTTCTCATCATTCTGCTACTAGCCTTATGATGTTGATTTCATTGCTGAGTGATATGCCATTATACATACGGACCACAACTTCTTTATCCATTTTTCTCTTTCCTGGGATATTTAAGGTGTAACGAAGTGGAGGTTCTTGTCAACAGAGCAGCCCTAAACTTTGGGGTGCCTGTGTCTTGCTGATTTTTAGTTTTCCCAATTTATACGCCCATGAGTGGAAGTGCCCTATGCTCTCTAAGCTGAGTTTTTTAGATGTTTCAGGACACACCGTACACTTCTCCAGAGTGGCTGTTGGCAATTTACATCCCACCCATCAGCGTAGCAAGGCTCCCGTTTCTCCATGGCCTGTCCTGCATTTCTGGTTTTGACACTTTATTCAGCATGGCCCTTTTGACCGATGGGAAGCGAGACTTCTTTGTAGCGCTGATTTGCCTTTCCAGGTTGCTTGGTTGGCCAAAAAGGGCGTATGCGTTTTTTCCTGAATATATTCAGGAAAAAACGCATACGCCCTTTTTGGCCAAGGGCATCATGGTCGAGGTTTAGCCGCTTTTCCTGTGCTTTAAAGGCGATTCGAATCTACCTCCTGAAATCTGTTTCCTGCAATTCTGCATTGCTTTCAAATCCTCTTCGTTGCCTTCCCTCAATATATTTGTGGACGAGAGTTATCATTTCTAACTCTGCAGGTTTGTGAATTGCAGTGCCCCTGAGCTCCATTTTTCAACTCGCTTTCTTGGGAGCTGGCCGCAAAAGCGCAGGATTGCTTCAGGCCCTATTGTGGTTCCGGGCGGCAGGCTGAGCCTGTGGTTAATTCTTCTTCCTGATGGGAAAATAGAGTGACCTGTGCCTGTCCCCACACCTAGACCTAGTCTCTCATTGGTTCCCCCTCTTCCCGTTCATCCTCAGGACAAATTTGCAACCTGTACAGAACAGGAGGTTAAAGGTGCTCATTCTCCAAGGAGGGAGATTGCTAGTAAAGCGGCTGGAATGGCAAGCCCGAGCACAAGGAGATGAGAAATGAGGTGCATTTTAGAAACCTTTCCCGATCACACGGTGTACCGTCTTCTGGGTTTCTCATGCATGTTTTCGATGTAGGAAGATGCCCTTGAACCTGGAGATTTTGGACCCATGGGATGGGTACCACGCAGTATTACGTTAAAGGGTCTGCGTTTGCTCACCCAACCTCACCAAACCTCTCAGCCCGAAGAGTGTCCACCCTTATGTCTCAATCAGCTGTGGGTCTAGAGATGGTCAATAAAGTTGGCATCCCAGCCCCTGAACGAATTCTGTATGAATTTCTCTCTCTTTCACTGTCTTTGTTTCACGGGTTTTTAAAAGTAATTGATTTTTATAATGGGGTTTAGCTGCTTTTCACTGCTGTGTTTATGCCGCTTTACACCCACTTGACTCACTTACAGAGAGATATCAATACATTGGTTTTAAGAGTCTTACTAGTCAGATATATTCTTGGGCGGTAAACAGGGGGTGTTGAATCCAGTTCACTGAGCAAGGAGTAGGTCTTGTCTGTTACATATTGGGTTTATGGAACAGTATCTGAGCTAATTTGAAACCCTTGTGTTATGCATCACCCCACCTCACCTTTCCAGTTAAGCAGCCATAGTGTGTTTTCTAAACGTGTGACGCTGTTCTGTTTTGTAATTCAGTTCAAGTGTAGCGGTTTTTACATTCCCTCTATAAGTGATATCTTATGATAAGTGCCTTTTTCTGTGTGACTTATTTCACTTAGAATCGTCGTACCTAAATCTTCTCATCATGCTGCTACTAGCCTTATGATGTTGATTTCATGCCTGAGTGATATTCCATTGTACATAAGGATCACAACTTCTTTATCCATTTTTCTATTTCCTGGGATATTTAAGTTGTAACGAAGTGGAGGTTCTTGTCAACAGAGCAGCCCTAAACTTTGGGGTGCCTGTGTCTTGCTGATTTTTAGTTTTCCCAATTTATACGCCCATGAGTGGAAGTGCACTATGCTCTCTAAGCTGAGTTTTTTAGATGTTTCAGGACACACCGTACACTTCTCCAGAGTGGCTGTTGGCAATTTACATCCCGCCCATCAGCGTAGCAAGGCTCCCGTTTCTCCATGGCCTGTCCTGCATTTCTGGTTTTGACACTTTATTCAGCATGGCCCTTTTGACCGATGGGAAGCGAGACTTCTTTGTAGCGCTGATTTGCCTTTCCAGGTTGCTTGGTTGGCCAAAAAGGGCGTATGCGTTTTTTCCTGAATATATTCAGGAAAAAACGCATACGCCCTTTTTGGCCAAGGGCATCATTGTCGAGGTTTTGCCGCTTTTCCTGTGATTTAAAGGCGATTCGACTCTACCTCCTGAAATCAGTTTCCTGCAATTCTGCTATGCTTTCAAATCCTCTTCGTTGCCTTCCCTCAATATATTTGTGGACGAGAGTTACCATTTATAACTCTGCAGGTTTGTGAATTGCAGTGCCCCTGAGCTCCATTTTTCAACTCGCTTTTTTGGGAGCTGGCCGCAAAAGCACAGGATTGCTTCAGGCCCTGTTCTGCTTCCGGGCGGCAGGCTGAGCCTGTGGTTAATCCTTCTTCCTGATGGGAAAATAGAGTGACTTGTGGCTGTCCCAACACCTAGAGCTAGTCTCTCATTGGTTCCCCCTCTTCCCGTTTATCCTCAGGACAAATTGCAACCTGTACGGAACAGGAGGTTAAATGTGCTGATTCTCAAAGGAGAGAGATTGCTAGTAAAGCGGCTGTAATGGCCAACCCGAGCACAAGGAGATGAGAAATGAGGTGCGTTTTAGAAACCTTTCCCGATCACACGGTGTACCATCTTCTGGGTTTCTCATGCATGTTTTCGATGTAGGAAGATGCCCTTGAACCTGGAGATTTTGGACCCATGGGATGGATACCACGCAGTATTACTTTAAAGGGTCTGTGTTTGCTCACCCAACCTCACCAAACCTCTCAGCCCCAAGAGTGTCCACCCTTATGTCTCAATCAGCTGTGGGTCTAGAGATGGTCAATCCAGGTGGCATCACAGCCCCTGAACGAATTTTGTAAGAATTTCTCTCTCTTCACTGTCTTAGTTTCACGGGTTTTTAAAAGTAATTGATTTTTATAACGGGGTTTAGCTGCTTTTCACTGCTGTGTTTATGCCGGTTTAGACCCACTTGACTCACTTACAGAGGGATATCAATACATTGGTTTTAAGATTCTTACTAGTCAGATATATTCTTGGGCGGTGAACAGGGGGTGTTGAGTCCAGTTCACTGAGCAAGGAGTAGGTCTTGTCTATTACATATTGGGTTTATGGAACAGTATCTGAGCTAATTTGAAACCCTTGTGTTATGCATCACCCCACCTCACCTTTCCCGTTAAGCAGCCATAGTGTGTTTTCTAAACGTGTGACGCTGTTCTGTTTTGTAATTCAGTTCAAGTGTAGCGGTTTTTACATTCCCTCTATAAGTGATATCTTATGATAAGTGCCTTTTTCTGTGTGACTTATTTCACTTAGAATCGTCGTACCTAAATCTTCTCATCATGCTGCTACTAGCCTTATGATGTTGATTTCATGCCTGAGTGATATTCCATTGTACATAAGGACCACAACTTCTTTATCCATTTTTCTCTTTCCTGGGATATTTAAGGTGTAATGAAGTGGAGGTTCTTGTCATCAGAGCAGCCCTAAACTTTGGGGTGCCTGTGTCTTGCTGATTTTTAGTTTTCCCAATTTATACGCCCATGAGTGGAAGTGCCCTATGCTCTCTAAGCTGAGTGTTTTAGATGTTTCAGGACACACCGTACACTTCTCCAGAGTGGCTGTTGGCAATTTAAATCCCGCCCATCAGCGTAGCAAGGCTCCCGTTTCTCCATGGCCTGTCCTGCATTTCTGGTTTTGACACTTTATTCAGCATGGCCCTTTTGACCGATGGGAAGCGAGACTGCTTTGTAGCGCTGATTTGCCTTTCCAGGTTGCTTGGTTGGCCAAAAAGGGCGTATGCGTTTTTTCCTGAATATATTCAGGAAAAAACGCATACGCCCTTTTTGGCCAAGGGCATCATGGTCGAGGTTTTGCCGCTTTTCCTGTGCTTTAAAGGCGATTCGAATCTACCTCCTGAAATCTGTTTCCTGCAATTCTGCCTTGCTTTCAAATCCTCTTTGTTGCCTTCCCTCAATATATTTGTGGACGAGAGTTATCATTTCTAACTCTGCAGGTTTGTGAATTGCAGTGCCCCTGAGCTCCATTTTTCAACTCGCTTTCTTGGGAGCTGGCCGCAAAAGCGCAGGATTGCTTCAGGCCCTATTGTGGTTCCGGGCGGCAGGCTGAGCCTGTGGTTAATTCTTCTTCCTGATGGGAAAATAGAGTGACCTGTGCCTGTCCCCACACCTAGACCTAGTCTCTCATTGGTTCCCCCTCTTCCCGTTCATCCTCAGGACAAATTTGCAACCTGTACAGAACAGGAGGTTAAAGGTGCTCATTCTCCAAGGAGGGAGATTGCTAGTAAAGCGGCTGTAATGGCCAACCCGAGCACAAGGAGATGAGAAATGAGGTGCGTTTTAGAAACCTTTCCCGATCACACGGTGTACCATCTTCTGGGTTTCTCATGCATGTTTTCGATGTAGGAAGATGCCCTTGAACCTGGAGATTTTGGACCCATGGGATGGATACCACGCAGTATTACTTTAAAGGGTCTGCGTTTGCTCACCCAACCTCACCAAACCTCTCAGCCCCAAGAGTGTCCACCCTTATGTCTCAATCAGCTGTGGGTCTAGAGATGGTCAATCCAGGTGGCATCACAGCCCCTGAACGAATTTTGTAAGAATTTCTCTCTCTTTCACTGTCTTTGTTTCACGGGTTTTTAAAAGTAATTGATTTTTATAATGGGGTTTAGCTGCTTTTCACTGCTGTGTTTATGCCGCTTTACACCCACTTGACTCACTTACAGAGGGATATCAATACATTGGTTTTAAGATTCTTACTAGTCAGATATATTCTTGGGCGGTGAACAGGGGGTGTTTAGTCCACTTCACTGAGCAAGGAGTAGGTCTTGTCTATTACATATTGGGTGTATGGAACGGTATCTGAGCCTATTTGAAACCCTTGTTTTATGCATCACCCCACCTCACCTTTCCCGTTAAGTAGCCATAGTGTGTCTTCTAAACGTGTGACGCTGTTCTGTTTTGTAATTCAGTTCAAGTGTAGCGGTTTTTACATTCCCTCTATAAGTAATATCTTATGATAAGTGTCGTTTTCTGGTTGACTTATTTCACTTAGAATCGTCGTACCTAAATCCACTCATCATGCTGCTACTAGCCTTATGACGTTGATTTCATGGCTGAGTGATATTCCATTGTACATAAGGACCACAACTTCTTTATCCATTTTTTTCTTTCCTGGGATATTTAAGGTGTAACGAAGTGGAGGTTCTTGTCAACAGAGCAGCCCTAAACTTTGGGGTGCCTGTGTCTTGCTGATTTTTAGTTTTCCCAATTTATATGCCCATGAGTGGAAGTGCCCTATGCTCTCTAAGCTGAGTTTTTTAGAGGTTTCAGGACACACCGTACACTTCTCCAGAGTGGCTGTTGGCAATTTACATCCCGCCCATCAGCGTAGCAAGGCTCCCGTTTCTCCATGGCCTGTCCTGCATTTCTGGTTTTGACACTTTATTCAGCATGGCCCTTTTGACCGATGGGAAGCGAGACTTCTTTGTAGCGCTGATTTGCCTTTCCAGGTTGCTTGGTTGGCCAAAAAGGGCGTATGCGTTTTTTCCTGAATATATTCAGGAAAAAACGCATACGCCCTTTTTGGCCAAGGGCATCATGGTCGAGGTTTTGCCGCTTTTCCTGTGCTTTAAAGGCGATTCGACTCTACCTCCTGAAATCTGTTTCCTGCAATTCTGCCTTGCTTTCAAATCCTCCTCGTTGCCTTCCCTCAATATATTTGTGGACGAGAGTTATCATTTATAACTCTGCAGGTTTGTGAATTGCAGTGCCCCTGAGCTCGATTTTTCAACTCGCTTTTTTGGGAGCTGGCCGCAAAAGCGCAGGATTGCTTCAGGCCCTATTGTGGTTCCGGGCGGCAGGCTGAGCCTGTGGTTAATTCTTCTTCCTGATGGGAAAATAGAGTGACCTGTGCCTGTCCCCACACCTAGACCTAGTCTCTCATTGGTTCCCCCTCTTCCCGTTCATCCTCAGGACAAATTTGCAACCTGTACAGAACAGGAGGTTAAAGGTGCTCATTCTCCAAGGAGGGAGATTGCTAGTAAAGCGGCTGTAATGGCCAACCCGAGCACAAGGAGATGAGAAATGAGGTGCGTTTTAGAAACCTTTCCCGATCACACGGTGTACCATCTTCTGGGTTTCTCATGCATGTTTTCGATGTAGGAAGATGCCCTTGAACCTGGAGATTTTGGACCCATGGGATGGATACCACGCAGTATTACTTTAAAGGGTCTGCGTTTGCTCACCCAACCTCACCAAACCTCTCAGCCCCAAGAGTGTCCACCCTTATGTCTCAATCAGCTGTGGGTCTAGAGATGGTCAATCCAGGTGGCATCACAGCCCCTGAACGAATTTTGTAAGAATTTCTCTCTCTTTCACTGTCTTTGTTTCACGGGTTTTTAAAAGTAATTGATTTTTATAATGGGGTTTAGCTGCTTTTCACTGCTGTGTTTATGCCGCTTTACACCCACTTGACTCACTTACAGAGGGATATCAATACATTGGTTTTAAGATTCTTACTAGTCAGATATATTCTTGGGCGGTGAACAGGGGGTGTTTAGTCCACTTCACTGAGCAAGGAGTAGGTCTTGTCTATTACATATTGGGTGTATGGAACGGTATCTGAGCCTATTTGAAACCCTTGTTTTATGCATCACCCCACCTCACCTTTCCCGTTAAGTAGCCATAGTGTGTCTTCTAAACGTGTGACGCTGTTCTGTTTTGTAATTCAGTTCAAGTGTAGCGGTTTTTACATTCCCTCTATAAGTAATATCTTATGATAAGTGTCGTTTTCTGGTTGACTTATTTCACTTAGAATCGTCGTACCTAAATCCACTCATCATGCTGCTACTAGCCTTATGACGTTGATTTCATGGCTGAGTGATATTCCATTGTACATAAGGACCACAACTTCTTTATCCATTTTTTTCTTTCCTGGGATATTTAAGGTGTAACGAAGTGGAGGTTCTTGTCAACAGAGCAGCCCTAAACTTTGGGGTGCCTGTGTCTTGCTGATTTTTAGTTTTCCCAATTTATATGCCCATGAGTGGAAGTGCCCTATGCTCTCTAAGCTGAGTTTTTTAGAGGTTTCAGGACACACCGTACACTTCTCCAGAGTGGCTGTTGGCAATTTACATCCCGCCCATCAGCGTAGCAAGGCTCCCGTTTCTCCATGGCCTGTCCTGCATTTCTGGTTTTGACACTTTATTCAGCATGGCCCTTTTGACCGATGGGAAGCGAGACTTCTTTGTAGCGCTGATTTGCCTTTCCAGGTTGCTTGGTTGGCCAAAAAGGGCGTATGCGTTTTTTCCTGAATATATTCAGGAAAAAACGCATACGCCCTTTTTGGCCAAGGGCATCATGGTCGAGGTTTTGCCGCTTTTCCTGTGCTTTAAAGGCGATTCGACTCTACCTCCTGAAATCTGTTTCCTGCAATTCTGCCTTGCTTTCAAATCCTCCTCGTTGCCTTCCCTCAATATATTTGTGGACGAGAGTTATCATTTATAACTCTGCAGGTTTGTGAATTGCAGTGCCCCTGAGCTCGATTTTTCAACTCGCTTTTTTGGGAGCTGGCCGCAAAAGCGCAGGATTGCTTCAGGCCCTGTTCTGCTTCCGGGCGGCAGGCTGAGCCTGTGGTTAATTCTTCTTCCTGATGGGAAAATAGAGTGACCTGTGCCTGTCCCCACACCTAGACCTAGTCTCTCATTGGTTCCCCCTCTTCCCGTTCATCCTCAGGACAAATTGCAACCTGTACGGAACAGGAGGTTAAAGGTGCTCATTTTCCAAGGAGGGAGATTGCTAGTAAAGCGGCTGGAATGGCGAACCCGAGCACAAGGAGATGAGAAATGAGGTGCGTTTTAGAAACCTTTCGCGATCACACGGTGTACCGTCTTCTGGGTTTCTCATGCATGTTTTCGATGTAGGAAGATGCCCTTGAAGCTGGAGATTTGGGACCTATGGGATGGGTACCACGCAGTATTACTTTAAAGGGTCTGCGTTTGATCACCCAACCTCACCAAACCTCTCAGCCCCAAGAGTGTCCACCCTTATGTCTCAATCAGCTGTGGGTCTAGATATGGTCAATCCAGGTGGCATCACAGCCCCTGAACGAATTTTGTAAGAATTTCTCTCTCTTTCACTGTCTTTGTTTCACGGGTTTTTAAAAGTAATTGATTTTTATAGTGGGGCTAGCTGCTTTTCACTGCTGTGTTTATGCCGCTTTACACCCACTTGACTCACTTACAGAGAGATATCAATACATAGCTTTGAAGATTCTTCCTAGTCAGATATATTCTTAGGCGGTGAATAGGGGGTTTTTGCGTCCAGTTCACTGAGCAAGGAGTAGGTCTTGTCTATTACATATTGGGTTTATGGAACGCTATCTGAGCTAATTTGAAACCCTTGTTTTATGCCTCACCCCACCTCACCGTCCCCGTTAAGCAGCCATAGTGTGTTTTCTAAACGTGGGACTCTGTTCTGTTTTGTAATTCACTTCAAGTGTAGCGGTTTTTACATTCCCTCTATAAGTGATATCTTACGATAAGTGTCTTTCTGTGTGACTTATTTCACTTAGAATCGTCGTACCTAAATCCACTCATCATGCTGCTACTAGTCTTATGACGTTGATTTCATGCCTGAGTGATATTCCATTGTACATAAGGACCACAACTTCTTTATCCATTTTTCTCTTTCCTGGGATATTTAAGGTGTAATGAAGTGGAGGTTCTTGTCAACAGAGCAGCCCTAAACTTTGGGGTGCCTGTGTCTTGCTGATTTTTAGTTTTCCCAATTTATACGCCCATGAGTGGAAGTGCCCTATGCTCTCTAAGCTGAGTTTTTTAGATGTCTCAGGACACACCGTACACTTCTCCAGAGTGGCTGTTGGCAATTTACATCCCGCCCATCAGCGTAGCAAGGCTCCCATTTCTCCATGGCCTGTCCTGCATTTCTGGTTTTGACACTTTATTCAGCATGGCCCTTTTGACCGATGGGAAGCGAGACTTCTTTGTAGCGCTGATTTGCCTTTCCAGGTTGCTTGGTTGGCCAAAAAGGGCGTATGCGTTTTTTCCTGAATGTATTCAGGAAAAAACGCATACGCCCTTTTTTGCCAAGGGCCTCATTTTCGACGTTTTGCCACTTTTCATGTGCTTTAAAGGCGATTCGAATCTACCTCCTGAAGCCTGTTTCCTGCAATTCTTCCTTGGTTTCAAATTTTCTTCGTTGCCTTCCCTCTACACATTTTTGGACGAGAGTGATCATTTATAATTCTGCAGGTTTGTGAATTGAAGTGCCCCTGAGCTCCATTTTTCAACTCGCTTTTTTGGGAGCTGGCCCCAAAAGCGCAGGATTGCTTAAGGCCCTATTTTGGTTCTGGGGGGCAGGCTGAGCCTGTGGTTAGTTTTTTCTTCCTGATGGGAAAATAGAGTGACCTGTGCCTGTCCCAACACCTAGAGCTAGTCTCTCATTGGTTCCCCCTCTTCCCGTTCATCCTCAGGACAAATTGCAACCTGTACGGAACAGGAGGTTAAAGGTGCTCATTCTCCAAGGAGGGAGATTGCTAGTAAAGCGGCTGGAATGGCGAACCCGTGCACAAGGAGATGAGAAATGCGGTGCGTTTTAGAAACCTTTCCCGATCACACGGTGTACCATCTTCTGGGTTTCTCATGCATGTTTTTGATGTAGGAAGATGCCCCTGAACCTGGAGATTTGGGACTAATGGGATGGGTACCACGCAGTATTACTTTAAATGGTCCTCGTTTGCTTACCCAACCTCAAAAAACCTCTCAGCCCCAAGAGTGTCCACCCTTATGTCTCAATCAGCAGGGGGTCTAGATATTGTCAATGCAGTTTGCATCACAGCCCCTGAACGAATTTTGTAAGAATTTCTCTCTCTTTCACTGTCTTTGTTTCACGGGTTTTTAAAAGTAATTGATTTTTATAATGGGGTTTAGCTGCTTTTCCCTGCTGTGTTTATGCCCCTTTCCACCCAGTTGACTCTCTTACAGAGAGATGTCAATACATAGGTTTGAAGATTCTTACTAGTCAGATATATTGTTGGGCGGTGAATAGGGGGTGTTGAGTCCAGTTCACTGAGCAAGGAGTAGGTCTTTTCTATTACATATTGGGTTTATGGAACGCTATCTGAGCTAATTTGAAACCCTTGTGTTATGCATCACCCCACCTCACCTTTCCCGTTAAGCAGCCATAGTGTGTTTCCTAAACGTGTGACGCTGTTCTGTTTTGTAATTCAGTTCAAGTGTAGCGGTTTTTACATTCCCTCTATAAGTGATATCTTATGATAAGTGCCTTTTTCTGTGTGACTTATGGCACTTAGAATCGTCGTACCTAAATCTTCTCATCATGCTGCTACTAGCCTTATGATGTTGATTTCATGCCTGAGTGACATTCCATTGTACATAAGGACCACAACTTCTTTATCCATTTTTCTCTTTCCTGGGATATTTAAGGTGTAATGAAGTGGAGGTTCTTGTCAACAGAGCAGCCCTAAACTTTGGGGTGCCTGTGTCTTGCTGATTTTTAGTTTTCCCAATTTATACGCCCATGAGTGGAACTGCCCTATGCTCTCTAAGCTGAGTTTTTTAGATGTTTCAGGACACACTGTACACTTCTCCAGAGTGGCTGTTGGCAATTTACATCCCGCCCATCAGCATAGCAAGGCTCCCGTTTCTCCATGGCCTGTCCTGCATTTCTGGTTTTGACACTTTATTCAGCATGGCCCTTTTGACCGATGGGAAGCGAGACTTCTTTGTAGCGCTGATTTGCCTTTCCAGGTTGCTTGGTTGGCCAAAAAGGGCGTATGCGTTTTTTCCTGAATATATTCAGGAAAAAACGCATACGCCCTTTTTGGCCAAGGGCATCATGGTCGAGGTTTTGCCGCTTTTCCTGTGCTTTAAAGGCGATTCGAATCTACCTCCTGAAATCTGTTTCCTGCAATTCTGCCTTGCTTTCAAATCCTCTTCGTTGCCTTCCCTCAATATATTTGTGGACGAGAGTTATCGTTTCTAACTCTGCAGGTTTGTGAATTGCAGTGCCCCTGAGCTCCATTTTTCAACTCGCTTTCTTGGGAGCTGGCCCCAAAAGCGCAGGATTGCTTCAGGCCCTATTGTGGTTCCGGGCGGCAGGCTGAGCCTGTGGTTAATTCTTCTTCCTGATGGGAAAATAGAGTGACCTGTGCCTGTCCCCACACCTAGACCTAGTCTCTCATTGGTTCCCCCTCTTCCCGTTCATCCTCAGGACAAATTGCAACCTGTTCGGAACAGGAGGTTAAAGGTGCTCATTATCCAAGGAGGGAGATTGCTAGTAAAGCGGCTGTAATGGCGAGCCCGAGCACAAGGAGATGAGAAATGAGGTGCGTTTTAGAAACCTTTCCCGATCACACGGTGTACCATCTCTGGGTTTCTCAAGCATGTTTTCGATGTAGGAAGATGCCCTTGAACCTGGAGATTTTGGACCCATGGGATGGGTACCACGCAGTATTACTTTAAAGGGTCTGCGTTTGCTCACCCAACCTCACCAAACCTCTCAGCCCCAAGAGTGTCCACCCTTATGTCTCAATCAGCTGTGGGTCTAGAGATGGTCAATAAAGGTGGCATCCCAGCCCCTGAACGAATTCTGTATGAATTTCTCTCTCTTTCACTGTCTTTGTTTCACGGGTTTTTAAAAGTAATTGATTTTTATAATGGGGTTTAGCTGCTTTTCACTGCTGTGTTTATGCCGCTTTACACCCACTTGACTCACTTACAGAGAGATATCAATACATTGGTTTTAAGAGTCTTACTAGTCAGATATATTCTTGGGCGGTGAACAGGGGGTGTTGAATCCAGTTCACTGAGCAAGGAGTAGGTCTTGTCTGTTACATATTGGGTTTATGGAACAGTATCTGAGCTAATTTGCAACCCTTGTGTTATGCATCACCCCACCTCACCTTTCCCGTTAAGCAGCCATAGTGTGTTTTCTAAACGTGTGACGCTGTTCTGTTTTGTAATTCAGTTCAAGTGTAGCGGTTTTTACATTCCCTCTATAAGTGATATCTTATGATAAGTGCCTTTTTCTGTGTGACTTATTTCACTTAGAATCGTCGTACCTAAATCTTCTCATCATGCTGCTACTAGCCTTATGATGTTGATTTCATGCCTGAGTGATATTCCATTGTACATAAGGACCACAACTTCTTTATCCATTTTTCTCTTTCCTGGGATATTTAAGGTGTAATGAAGTGGAGGTTCTTGTCAACAGAGCAGCCCTAAACTTTGGGGTGCCTGTGTCTTGCTGATTTTTAGTTTTCCCAATTTATACGCCTATGAGTGGAAGTGCCCTATGCTCTCTAAGCTGAGTTTTTTAGATGTTTCAGGACACACCGTACACGTCTCCAGAGTGGCTGTGGGCAATTTACATCCCGCCCATCAGCGTAGCAAGGCTCCCGTTTCTCCATGGCCTGTCCTGCATTTCTGGTTTTGACACTTTATTCAGCATGGCCCTTTTGACCGATGGGAAGCGAGACTTCTTTGTAGCGCTGATTTGCCTTTCCAGGTTGCTTGGTTGGCCAAAAAGGGCGTATGCGTTTTTTCCTGAATATATTCAGGAAAAAACGCATACGCCCTTTTTGGCCAAGGGCATCATGGTCGAGGTTTTGCCGCTTTTCCTGTGCTTTAAAGGCGATTCGAATCTACCTCCTGAAATCTGTTTCCTGCAATTCTGCCTTGCTTTCAAATCCTCTTCGTTGCCTTCCCTCAATATATTTGTGGACGAGAGTTATCATTTCTAACTCTGCAGGTTTGTGAATTGCAGTGCCCCTGAGCTCCATTTTTCAACTCGCTTTCTTGGGAGCTGGCCGCAAAAGCGCAGGATTGCTTCAGGCCCTATTGTGGTTCCGGGCGGCAGGCTGAGCCTGTGGTTAATTCTTCTTCCTGATGGGAAAATAGAGTGACCTGTGCCTGTCCCCACACCTAGACCTAGTCTCTCATTGGTTCCCCCTCTTCCCGTTCATCCTCAGGACAAATTTGCAACCTGTACAGAACAGGAGGTTAAAGGTGCTCATTCTCCAAGGAGGGAGATTGCTAGTAAAGCGGCTGTAATGGCAAGCCCGAGCACAAGGAGATGAGAAATGAGGTGCGTTTTAGAAACCTTTCCCGATCACACGGTGTACCATCTTCTGGGTTTCTCATGCATGTTTTCGATGTAGGAAGATGCCCTTGAACCTGGAGATTTTGGACCCATGGGATGGATACCACGCAGTATTACTTTAAAGGGTCTGCGTTTGCTCACCCAACCTCACCAAACCTCTCAGCCCCAAGAGTGTCCACCCTTATGTCTCAATCAGCTGTGGGTCTAGAGATGGTCAATCCAGGTGGCATCACAGCCCCTGAACGAATTCTGTAAGAATTTCTCTCTCTTTCACTGTCTTTGTTTCACGGGTTTTTAAAAGTAATTGATTTTTATAATGGGGTTTAGCTGCTTTTCACTGCTGTGATTATGCCGCTTTACACCCACTTGACTCACTTACAGAGAGATATCAATACATTGGTTTTAAGAGTCTTACTAGTCAGATATATTCTTGGGTGGTGAACAGGGGGTGTTGAATCCAGTTCAGTGAGCAAGGAGTAGGTCTTCTCTGTTACATATTGGGTTTATGGAACAGTATCTGAGCTAATTTGAAACCCTTGTTTTATGCCTCACCCCACCTCACCTTTCCCGTTAAGCAGCCATAGTGTGTTTTCTAAACGTGTGACGCTGTTCTGTTTTGTAATTCAGTTCAAGTGTAGCGGTTTTTACATTCCCTCTATAAGTGATATCTTATGATAAGTGCCTTTTTATGTGTGACTTATTTCACTTAGAATCATCGTACCTAAATCTTCTCATGATGCTGCTACTAGCCTTAAGATGTTGATTTCATTGCTGAGTGATATGCCATTATACATATGGACCACAACTTCTTTATCCATTTTTCTCTTTCCTGGGATATTTAAGGTTTAACGAAGTGGAGGTTCTTGTCAACAGAGCAGCCCTAAATTTTGGGGTGCCTGTGTCTTGCTGATTTTTAGTTTTCCCAATTTATACGCCCATGAGTGGAAGTGCCCTATGCTCTCTAAGCTGAGTTTTTTAGATGTTTCAGGACACACTGTACACTTCTCCAGAGTGGCTGTTGGCAATTTACATCCCGCCCATCAGCGTAGCAAGGCTCCCATTTCTCCATGGCCTGTCCTGCATTTCTGGTTTTGACACTTTATTCAGCATGGCCCTTTTGACCGATGGGAAGCGAGACTTCTTTGTAGCGCTGATTTGCCTTTCCAGGTTGCTTGGTTGGCCAAAAAGGGCGTATGCGTTTTTTCCTGAATATATTCAGGAAAAAACGCATACGCCCTTTATGGCCAAGGGCATCATTGTCGAGGTTTTGCCGCTTTTCCTGTGCTTTAAAGGCGATTCGAATCTACCTCCTGAAATCTGTTTCCTGCAATTCTGCCTTGCTTTCAAATCCTCTTCGTTGCCTTCCCTCAATATATTTGTGGACGAGAGTTATCATTTATAACTCTGCAGGGTTGTGAATTGCAGTGCCCCTGAGCTCCATTTTTCAACTCGCTTTCTTGGGAGCTGGCCGCAAAAGCGCAGGATTGCTTCAGGCCCTATTGTGGTTCCGGGCGGCAGGCTGAGCCTGTGGTTAATTCTTCTTCCTGATGGGAAAATAGATTGACCTGTGCCTGTCCCCACACTTAGACCTAGTCTCTCATTGTTTCCCCCTTTTCCCGTTCATCCTCAGGACAAATTTGCAACCTGTACAGAACAGGAGGTTAAAGGTGCTCATTCTCCAAGGAGGGAGATTGCTAGTAAAGCGGCTGTAATGGCGAGCCCGAGCACAAGGAGATGAGAAATGAGGTGCGTTTTAGAAACCTTTCCCGATCACACGGTGTACCATCTTCTGGGTTTCTCAAGCATGTTTTCGATGTAGGAAGATGCCCTTGAACCTGGAGATTTTGGACCCATGGGATGGGTACCACGCAGTATTACTTTAAAGGGTCTGCGTTTGCTCACCCAACCTCACCAAACCTCTCAGCCCCAAGAGTGTCCACCCTTATGTCTCAATCAGCTGTGGGTCTAGAGATGGTCAATAAAGGTGGCATCCCAGCCCCTGAACGAATTCTGTATGAATTTCTCTCTCTTTCACTGTCTTTGTTTCACGGGTTTTTAAAAGTAATTGATTTTTATAATGGGGTTTAGCTGCTTTTCACTGCTGTGTTTATGCCGCTTTACACCCACTTGACTCACTTACAGAGAGATATCAATACATTGGTTTTAAGAGTCTTACTAGTCAGATATATTCTTGGGCGGTGAACAGGGGGTGTTGAATCCAGTTCAGTGAGCAAGGAGTAGGTCTTGTCTGTTACATATTGGGTTTATGGAACAGTATCTGAGCTAATTTGAAACCCTTGTTTTATGCATCACCCCACCTCACCTTTCCCGTTAAGCAGCCATAGTGTGTTTTCTAAACGTGTGACGCTGTTCTGTTTTGTAATTCAGTTCAAGTGTAGCGGTTTTTACATTCCCTCTATAAGTGATATCTTATGATAAGTGCCTTTTTCTGTGTGACTGATTTCACTTAGAATCGTCGTACCTAAATCTTCTCATCATGCTGCTATTAGCCTTATGATGTTGATTTCATTGCTGAGTGATATGCCATTATACATATGGACCACAACTTCTTTATCCATTTTTCTCTTTCCTGGGACATTTAAGGTGTAACGAAGTGGAGGTTCTTGTCAACAGAGCAGCCCTAAACTTTGGGGTGCCTGTGTCTTGCTGATTTTTAGTTTTCCCAATTTATACGCCCATGAGTGGAAGTGCCCTATGCTCTCTAAGCTGAGTTTTTTAGATGTTTCAGGACACACCGTATACTCCTCCAGAGTGGCTGTTGGCAATTTACATCCCGATCGTCAGTGTCGAAAGTCTCCTATTTCTCCATGGCCTGCCCTGCATTTCTGGTTTTGACACTTTATTCAGCATGGCCCTTTTGACCGATGGGAAGCGAGACTTCTTTGTAGCGCTGATTTGCCTTTCCAGGTTGCTTGGTTGGCCAAAAAGGGCGTATGCGTTTTTTCCTGAATATATTCAGGAAAAAACGCATACGCCCTTTTTTGCCAAGGGCCTCATTTTCGACGTTTTGCCACTTTTCATGTGCTTTAAAGGCGATTCGAATCTACCTCCTGAAGCCTGTTTCCTGCAATTCTTCCTTGGTTTCAAATTTTCTTCGTTGCCTTCCCTCTACACATTTTTGGACGAGAGTGATCATTTATAATTCTGCAGGTTTGTGAATTGAAGTGCCCCTGAGCTCCATTTTTCAACTCGCTTTTTTGGGAGCTGGCCCCAAAAGCGCAGGATTGCTTAAGGCCCTATTTTGGTTCTGGGGGGCAGGCTGAGCCTGTGGTTAGTTTTTTCTTCCTGATGGGAAAATAGAGTGACCTGTGCCTGTCCCAACACCTAGAGCTAGTCTCTCATTGGTTCCCCCTCTTCCCGTTCATCCTCAGGACAAATTGCAACCTGTACGGAACAGGAGGTTAAAGGTGCTCATTCTCCAAGGAGGGAGATTGCTAGTAAAGCGGCTGGAATGGCGAACCCGTGCACAAGGAGATGAGAAATGCGGTGCGTTTTAGAAACCTTTCCCGATCACACGGTGTACCATCTTCTGGGTTTCTCATGCATGTTTTTGATGTAGGAAGATGCCCCTGAACCTGGAGATTTGGGACTAATGGGATGGGTACCACGCAGTATTACTTTAAATGGTCCTCGTTTGCTTACCCAACCTCAAAAAACCTCTCAGCCCCAAGAGTGTCCACCCTTATGTCTCAATCAGCAGGGGGTCTAGATATTGTCAATGCAGTTTGCATCACAGCCCCTGAACGAATTTTGTAAGAATTTCTCTCTCTTTCACTGTCTTTGTTTCACGGGTTTTTAAAAGTAATTGATTTTTATAATGGGGTTTAGCTGCTTTTCCCTGCTGTGTTTATGCCCCTTTCCACCCAGTTGACTCTCTTACAGAGAGATGTCAATACATAGGTTTGAAGATTCTTACTAGTCAGATATATTGTTGGGCGGTGAATAGGGGGTGTTGAGTCCAGTTCACTGAGCAAGGAGTAGGTCTTTTCTATTACATATTGGGTGTATGGAACGCTATCTGAGCTAATTTGAAACCCTTGTTTTATGCCTCACCCCACCTCACCTTTCCCGTTAAGCAGCCATAGTGTGTTTTGTAAACGTGTGTCTCTGTTCTGTTTTGTAATTCAGTTCATGTGTAGCGATTTTTACATTCCCTTTATAAGTGATATCTTATGATATGTGTCTTTTTCTGTGTGACTTATTTCACTTAGAAATATCGTACCTAAATCCAGTCATCATGCTGCTACTAGCCTTATGACGTTGATTTCATGGCTGAGTGGTATTCCATTGTACATAACAACCACAACTTCTTTATCCATTTTTCTCTTTCCTGGGATATTTAAGGTGTAATGAAGTGCAGGTTCTTGTCAACAGAGCAGCCCTAAACTTCGCGGTGCCTGTGTCTTGCTGATTTTTAGTTTTCCCAATTTATACGCCCATGAGTGGAAGTGCCTTATGCCCTCTAAGCTGTGTTTTTTAGATGTTTCAGGACACACCGTACACTTCTCCAGAGTGGCTGTTGGCAATTTACATCCCGATCGTCAGTGTCGAAAGTCTCCTATTTCTCCATGGCCTGCCCTGTATTTCTGGTTTTGACACTTTATTCAGCATGGCCCTTTTGACCGATGGGAAGCGAGACTTCTTTGTAGCGCTGATTTGCCTTTCCAGGTTGCTTGGTTGGCCAAAAAGGGCGTATGCGTTTTTTCCTGAATATATTCAGGAAAAAACGCATACGCCCTTTTTTGCCAAGGGCCTCATTTTCGACGTTTTGCCACTTTTCATGTGCTTTAAACGCGATTCGAATCTACCTCCTGAAGCCTGTTTCCTGCAATTCTTCCTTGCTTTCAAATTTTCTTCGTTGCCTTCCCTCTACACATTTTTGGACGAGAGTGATCATTTATAATTCTGCAGGTTTGTGAATTGAAGTGCCCCTGAGCTCCATTTTTCAACTCGCTTTTTTGGGAGCTGGCTCCAAAAGCGCAGGATTGCTTAAGGCCCTATTTTGGTTCTGGGGGGCAGGCTGAGCCTGTGGTTAGTTTTTTCTTCCTGATGGGAAAATAGAGTGACCTGTGCCTGTCCCAACACCTAGAGCTAGTCTCTCATTGGTTCCCCCTCTTCCCGTTCATCCTCAGGACAAATTGCAACCTGTACGGAATAGGAGGTTAAAGGTGCTCATTCTCCAAGGAGGGAGATTGCTAGTAAAGCGGCTGGAATGGCGAATCCGAGCACAAGGAGATGAGAAATGAGGTGCGTTTTAGAATCCTTTCCCGGTCACACAGTGTACCATCTTCTAGGTTTGTCATGCATGTTTTTGATGTAGGAAGATGCCCTTGAACCTGGAGATTTGGGACCCATGGGATGGGTACCACGCAGTATTACTTTAAAGGGTCTGCGTTTGCTCACCCAACCTCACCAATCCTCTCAGCCCCATGAGTGTCCAGCCTTATGTGTAACCCAGCCGTTGGTCTAGATATGGTCAACCCAGGTTACTTCACTGCCCCTGAACGAACTTTTTACTAATTTCTCTCTCTTTCATTGTATTTGTTGGTGTTTATTTTGTAATTTATTTTTAGAATGGGGTTTAGCTGCTTTTCACTGCTGTGTTTATGCTGCTTTACAGCCACTTGACTCACTTACAGAGAGATATGAATACATAGGTTTTAAGATTCTTACTAGTCAGATATATTCTTGTGCGGTGAATAGGGGGTGTTGAGTCCAGTTCACTGAGCAAGGAGTAGGTCTTTTCTATTACATATTGGGTTTATGGAACGGTATCTGAGCTAATTTGAAACCCTCGTTTTATGCATCACCCCACCTCACCTTTCCCGTTAAGCAGCCATAGTGTGTTTTCTAAACGTGTGACTCTGTTCTGTTTTGTAATTCAGTTCATGTGTAGCGGTTTTTACATTCCCTCTATAAGTGATATCTTATGATAAGTGTCTTTTTCTGTGTGACTTATTTCACTTAGAATCGTTGTACCTAAATCCCCTCATCATGGTGCTACTAGCCGTATGACATTGATTTCATGGGTCAGTGATATTCCATTGTACATAAGTACCACAACTTCTTTATCCATTTTTCTGTATCCTGGCATATTAAAGGTGTACTGAAGTGGAGGTTCTTGTAAACAGAGCAGCCCTAAACTTTGTGGTGTCTGTGTCTTGTTGATTTTTATTTTTCCCATTTTATACGCCCATGAGTGGTAGTGCCTTATGCTCTCTAGCTGTGTTTTTTAGATGTTTTAGGAAACACCATACACTTCTCCAGAGTGGCCGTTCGCAAATTACATCCCGCCCATCAGCCTAACAAGGCTCCCTTTTCTCCCTGGCCTGTCCTGCATTTCTGGGTTTTACACTCTTTTAGAATGGCCCTGTTGACCCCTAGGAAATGAGACTTCTTTGTAGTGCTCATTTGCATTTCCGGCTTGCTTGGTTGGCCACAAAAGGCGTATGCGTTTTTTCCTGAATATATTCAGGAAAATGGGTACACGCCCTCTTTGGCCAAGGGCATCATTGTCGAAGTTTTACCGCTTTTCATGTGCTTTAAAGGCGATTCGAATCTACCTCCTGAAATTTGTTTCCTGCAATTCTGCCTTGCTTTCAAATCGTCTTCATTGCCTTCCCTCAATATATTTTTGGACGAGAGTGATCATTTATAACTCTGCATGTTTTTGAATTGCAGTGCCCCTGAGCTCAATTTTTCAACTCGCTTTTTTGTGAGCTGGCTGCAAAACTGCCGGATTGCTTTAGGCCCTATACTGGTTCCGTGGGGCAGGCTGAGCCTGTGGTTAATTCTTCTTTTTGATGGGAAATTATAGTGACCTCTGCCTGTCCGAACATCTAGGGCTTGTCTCTCGTTGTTTCTCCTCCTTCCCCTTCATCCTCTGGACAAATTCCAAACTCTGTGCAACAGGATGTTGAAGGTGCTGACATCCTCAAGTGTGGAGAATGTTAGGAAAGCGGGTGGAGGGGTGAACCCGACAACCAGGGGATTAGGAGATGAGGTGCCTTTTCGAAAATCTTCCTGATCCAACCGTGTACCATCTTCTGGGTGTCACAGGCATATTTTAGCTGTAGGAAAGGTCCCATATATGTAAGGAGAACGCCAGGGATTTTTTCAAATCAGTGTCTCCCCGAACCCCAATCTGGGGAATTTTTAAGCTACTGGTACATGTATGTTCATTAAGGGACTGGGCTGTAGGCAGAGTCCGAACTTTAGAAGATTGAAGTCTTCATGGTCAGAAACGCTCACCATCGGCCTCCTTTATGTTCCATTTTATCTGTAGGTGATAGATGATGTCGATATAGATATCTATTGTTTTTCAGATTATTTCCCCTTAAGGGTTATTACAAACTATTGAGTATAGTTCCTTTGCTATACAGCAGTTCCTTGTTGATGATATATTTTATACATAGCAGTGTGTATATGTTAATCCGAAACTGTTAATTTATCCCTTCTCCCACCTTTCCCCTTTGGTAATAAAAAAAAACAAGATTTTATACTTCTCAGAAATCTAGGAGCTGAAAGAGAGGTATCATTTTCAATGGAAAATCATTCAAAACAAGATTGAAACTTCAGCCAAGATTAGTAGGTCCACATCCTTAGAAAGAAATCACTGCATTTCTCTAATGTTGACCTGACAAATACGACAAACCCTTCCACTGAACTTGCTTATAATAAAGTGATGGAAATATCAAATGGAAGTGTTTGAAATACCTTATTTTACACGAGCCTTATACACTGCTCTATGTTAATTACAGTTTGGCTCACACATCTGTTCATTGAAGTTACAATATTTGGCTCACACATCTGTTCATTGAAGTTACAATATTCTCAAATTCTGTTACTGATCCTGCAGAGTCGGCCCCAACAAGGGTCCCCCTGCCCAGTGTCATTGGAGCCAACAGATCGAGACTGAGTTTGGTTCAGAAGCAAAGGAAAACTTTATATTTTGATCAGAGAATGGAGAGGTGAGAGCGTGCGCTCCCCCGCGGGCTGTGGGCCGGGCTGCTGTGTAGGGATCCCATCAGCGTCAGCGGGAGGGATGGGGCGGAGCTCTCGAGGGCCGGGTTGGTTGGAGCTCAGGCTCTATGTGGCGGAGTCTGCACGGGGCCCTGAGAGCTGAGGTGTCGGCCCAGCCATCTTGCACTAGGAAATCGGGTCTGAAGTGCCAGGTGTGGGACCTCTGCCTGTGGAAACCTAGGAACAAGTGAAATTAGAAAAAGCACAAAGGAAAAAAAGGTTAGACTTTATTTTATTGCCCAGATTCTATTTTTATCTCCCAGGAATTTTTAATGGGCTTTGCCGGTGACAAACCCCTCCTCTGCCTCTTGCCCCATTCCAAATTCTTGGGGCGCTGAGGGTGCAGACACCTCTTCTGTAAATGCTTCGTGCTGAGTTGGGTGTCCTCATACCCGGGGGGAGGGGCAGGACTTCTCCCCAGCAGCCTCCAGGTGAGGCTGATTGTCCCCAGGACTCCTCCCTCACTGCTCGTCTGCCTGAGCACCAGCGTTGGAAGTTTTATAGATTCTAAAGACCTTTAAGGGTCCAGGAAAGAGATGCGCAGGGACGCTGGGGGGGCCGGTTTTACCCTGCTCCAAATTGGTTCGGCCCCCTTAGGCTGAAGGTTTCTGCCAGCCTAGATGCTCTGACCAGTAGTCTGTGCTTTCTTCAGTTAGGCCACTGAATTAATGTACAAACAGCACCAGGTGTCAGAGCCCTGCCTGCTCAACTCCCAGACAGTCCAGGGCCGGTGGTGATCCAGGACCATGACGGCCACTCAGTCACCGCCCTTTTGAAGTAACCAGGAATACATCTGGTCTCATTGGCCGCCATCACCGTGATGTCTGTAGGCTTTTCTATGGTGGCAGCGTTATTTACGGGTCCCCTGCCAGGTTTATTAGCTCCACTCTGGGTGCAGTAAGTCCTGCAAGCAATAGTCTGTTCTTTTGGGGCACACTCTTGTGGTTTTCTGAGAGAAGCTCCAGGTCAAGTGATGGTCACACGAGTCGTCATGGGGGCCTGTTGCCCCAGGTTGTCTCTCTGGAGGTTGGAGTTGGAGGGCCTCCTCACTCGAGGTCATTGTGCCCACGGAGCGATCCCTGCAACTTCAGGGCATGGTGGGTGGTTAGGATCACCAAGTGGCGTCCTTTACCCTTAGGAGGGAGCTGGCCTTGCGGGCTGCTCATTTCCAGGTTTTTAGATACCCCCAGTATCCTGGTCGGATGGGGTGGCTGGCCAATGCCTGGAGGGCATTCTTGCGTTGTTCCATTTCAAGTGGTCCCAGTTTTTGCACTAAAACTCCAAGGGCGATTCGCCTTCGACCAGGAATGTAAAGGTCAAAGGGTTTAGCTAAATTAGGGAGGTCCAGGGCAAGGGTCTGAATTGACTGCTCTTTCCATTCTTGAAAGGCCGCTTCTGGATTCTATTCAAAAGGATCATCATCTTTTCCTTTCAGTGTTTCATATAGAGGCCCAGGTATTAGACTGTAGTTAGGGATCCAGATGCAGTAAACCCCGGTCTCCCCAGGAACCCCTAAGCTGTCTTCTAGTTTTAGGAAGGGTGAGGCTGCAAATGGCTTCTTCCCTTTCCTGGGATGGGCTTCTCCAATCTTCTGTGAGAATGAAGCCCAGGCAGGTCACCTTAGTCTGTGATATTTGAGCCTTTTTCTTGGACACCTTCTATCTTTTATTGGCTAGGTAGACCAGAGGCCTCCCTAGTAGGGCTGGCGATCAGAATGTCGTCTGCATATTTTTTTTTTAATTAATTTATTTATTATTTATGGCTGTGTTGGGTCTTCGTTTCTGTGCAAGGGCTTTCTTTAGTTGCGGCAAGTGGGGGCCACTCTTCATCGTGGTGCACGGGCCTCTCACTATCGCAGCCTCTCTTATTGTGGAGCACAGGCTCCAGAAGCGCAGGCTCAGTAATTGTGGCTCACGGGCCTAGCTGCTCCGCAGAATATGGGATCTTCTCAGACCAGGGCTCGAACCTGTGTCCCCTGCATTGGCAGGCAGATTCTCAACCACTGTGCCATCAGGGAAGCCCAGAATGTCGTCTGCATATTGAAGGAGGGTTCACTTCTCCAGAGGTAGATCTTTTAGGGTTTTAGCTAACGTTTCCCCGAAGATGGTGTGGGAATTTTTGAACCCCTGGGGCAGGACGGCCAAGCAGTATTGTTTTTGTTGTATGTTGAGTCCTGCCACTCACAGCCAAAATTTCTTGTGACTCTGAGACTAATGGAATACAGAAGAAGGCATCATTGAAGTCTAATACAGAATACCATGTCCTGGTGGATGGTAGAATGACCAGCAGGGTGTAGGAATTAGGAACTACTGGATGTATATCCTCTGTGGCTTCACTGACTGTCCTGGCGTCCTTTACCAGGTCCCCAGCAGCCCACGGGGCTCTCATGGTCAGGCCCCTCCCAGGATATGGAGCTCACCTGTGCAGGTAGCCAGCAGCCCACGGGGCTCTCGTGGTTAAGCCCCTCCCAGGATATGGAGCTCACCTGTGCAGGTACCCAGCAGCCCACGGGGCTCTCATTGTCAGGCCCCTCCCAGGATATGGAGCTCACCTGGGCAGCTACCCAGCAGCCCACGGGGCTCTCGTGGTCAGGCCCCTCCCAGGATATGGAGCTCACCTGGGCAGGTACCCAGCAGCTCACGGGGCTCTCGTGGGCAGGCCCCTCCCAGGATATGGAGCTCACCTGGGCAGGTACCCAGCAGCTCACGGGGCTCTCGTGGGCAGGCCCCTCCCTGGATATGGAGCTCCCTTGGACAGGTAACCCGGCAGAGATGGGCACACAGGAACCTTGCACATAGCCCTCATCACAGAGCACCGCCAGCACACCTGTCGCTCAGAGCTGACACAGAGCACCTCAGAGCAGGGCTTGAACTAACAAACAGCAGCTCCGACATGTCTGTGACCCTAGGCTTCACTCTGTGTGGCCTCCTTCCACCTGGTCTTCCAGGGGCTTCCACTGTAGCCGGGGCACCAGGCCTCTGTCTCCACCCACCACCCCTCCTCTCCCTGACTCCTGGGTTCCTCTCATTAGAAGAGGGTCTTCTTGAAGTTGTCTTCCACTCATGGACCAGATAAAATGATTAGAAAACAAGCCAGGGCTGCCGCCCCTTGTCTATCCTGACTCTCGGGACCCTACACCTGTTCCTTGGATCTGGCCGGTGCAGCAAGGCCCATTATCTGCAACTCTGAGCCCCTGAGGGGCGAGGATTGGCTGACCTGGGCAGCCTGACCCGGCCGGCCAGCCCTTCCCAGGTGTGCCTGGGTTGAGGTCAATATAAACACCCCTCCAGGCAGCAAAAGCCTCTGCAGCTGTGCCTGACGCCATATTCTCTGCCCCGTCAGCAGTCTCGGGGTTGTGCTGCTGGGAGGGAGTAGGGCCCAGGGCTCTATGAGTGGCCCCGTGTGAGTGGGGCTCTGCTGGACTTTCTGCAGGAGTTGCCGGGCTGCCACCTGCTAAAGAAGAGGATGTGTCACCCATACCTGCTGCTGGAATTTCTCCCCGGGCAGAGGTGAGGAAGGAAAAAAGCAGTGGGCACCGGGACAGGACGGGTACCTCAGGCAGGGAAATGGAAAGCTTCCAGAAGAGCGCCCAGGGCCAGGACTGTCCTGGCTGGCCTGCAGGCACCAAGTCGGCCTGCGTGCTGTCGCTGGTGTGACTCCAAGCCCCTTCCTCTAGGCTTTAAAGTCTTTGCACACATTCAGGTGTTTTACCTGGGAAGGGTGGGAAAAGTTCAGCAGCAGCTGGCCTGGGGCTCAGCTCACGTTTACTCAGAGACGCCTCCTCACGGTCCCCCAGCTTTGCAATGAGGACGCTCCTTGCGGGGGAGCTGCTGGCTGCATGGGAGACGATTCCCCACCTCTGACCAACTTCAGAATTGTTTACCACTGGAGCAAGTGCCCTGATAGGGTTTTCCTCTGTATGACCAGTGGGTTCTGTTTTTTTTTTTTTCTTTTTTGGTTCAAGGTAGGTTTTATTCCTCTTTTTGTATTTATAGATATAAGCATGGAAATAATTCATTCATATAAATACGTCTATGGGAAGGACAGACTTGTTTTTCTGTTTTATGTTTTTAAATATTATTTTTTAATTTTTAAATTTTATTTTATTCATTTTTTTATACAGCAGGTTCTTATTGGTTATCTATTTTATACATATAAGTGTATATATGTCAATCCCAGGCTCGCAATTCATCCCACCACCCTGCCACTTTCCCCCCTTGGTGACCATACTTTTGTTCTCTACATCTGTGTCTCTATTTCTGCCTTGCAAAGCGGTTCATCTGTACCATTTTTCTAGGTTCCACATGTATGCGTTAATATACGATATTTGTTTTTCTTTTTCTGACTTACTTCACTCTGTATGACAGTCTCTAGATCTATCCACGTCTCTACAAATGACCCAATTTCATTCCTTTTTATGGCTGAGTAATATTCCATTGTATATATGTACCACATCTTTTCCATTTGTCTATCTATGGGCATTTAGGTTGCTTCCATGACCTGGCTATTGTAAATAGTGCTGCAATGAACATTGTGGTGAATGTGTCTTTTTGAATTATGGTTTTCTCTGGGTATATGCCCAGTAGTGGGATTGCTGGGTCATATGATAATTCTATTTTTAGTTTTTTAAGGCACCTCCATACTGTTCTCCATAGTGACTGTATCAATTTACATTCCCACAAATAGTGTAAGAGGGTTCCCTTTTCTCCACACCCTCTCCAGCATTTGTTGTTTGTAGATTTTCTGATGATGCCCATTCTAACTGGTGTGAGGTGATACCTCATTGTAGTTTTGGTTTATATTTCTCTAATAATTAGTGATGTTGAGCAGCTTTTCATGTGCTTCTTGGCCATCTGTATGTCTTCTTGGGACAAATGTCTATTTACGTCATCTGCCCATTTTTGGATTGGGTTGTTTGTTTTTTTACTGTTGAGCTGCATGAGCTGTTGATATATATTGGAGATTAATCCTTTGTCCATTGATTCGTTTGCAAATATTTTCTCCCATTCTGAGGGTTGTCTTTTCGTCGTCTTTGTAGTTTCCTTTGCTTTCCAAAAGCTTTTAGGTTTCATTTGCTCCCATTTGTTTATTTTTGTTTTTTATTCCTTTACTCTAGGAGGTGGATCAAAAAGGATCTTGCTGTGATTTATGTCATAGACTGTTCTGCTTATGTTTTCCTCTAAGAGTTTTATAGTGGCTGGTCTTACATTTAGGTCTCTAATCCATTTTGAGTTTATTTTTGTGTATGGTGTTAGGGAGCATTGTAATTTCATTCTTTTACATGTAGCTGTCCAGTTTTCCCAGCACCACTTACTGAAGACACTGTCTTTTCTCCATTGTATACCCTTGCCTCCTTTGTCATAGATTAGTTAACCATAGTTACGTGGGTTTATCTCTGTGCTTTCTATCCTGTTCTATTGATCTATATTTCTGTTTTTGTGTCAGTACCATATCATCTTGATTACTGTAGCTTTGTAATATAGTCTGAAGTCTGGAAGTCTGATTCCTCCAGTGCTTTTTTTTCCCCTCAAGGCTGCTTTGGCTATCCAGGGTCTTTTGTGTCTCCCTACAAATTTTAAGATTTTTTTTTCTAGTTCTGTAGAAAATGCCAAAGGTATTTTGATAGGGATTGCATTGAATCTGTAGATTGCTTTGGGTAGTATAGTCATTTTCACAATATTGATTCTTCTAATCCAAGAACATGGTATATGTCTCCATCTGTTTATATCATCTTTGATTTCTTTCATCAGTGTCTTATAGTTTTCTGAGTACAGGTCTTTTACTTCCTTAGGTAGGTTTATTCCTAGGTAGTTTATTCTTTTTGTTGCAGTGGTAATGGTATTGTTTCCTTAATTTCTCTTTCTGTTCTTTCATTGTTAGTGTATAGGAATGCAAGCAATTTCTGTGCATTAATTTTGTATCCTGCAACTTTACCAAATTCATTGATTAGCTCCAGTGGTTTTCTGGTGGCATCTTTAGGATTCTCTATCTATGATATGATGTCTTCTGCAAACAGTGACAATTTTACTTCTTTTCCTTTTTGTATTCCTTTTATTTCTTTTTCTTCTCTGATTGCCATGGCTAGGACTTCCAAAACTATGTTGAATAGTAGTGGTGAGAGTGGACATCCTCGTCTTGTTCCTGATCTTAGAGGAAACGCTTTCAGTTTTTCACCATTGAGAATGATGTTTGCTGTGGGTTTGTCATATATGGCCTTTATAAGGTTGAGGTAGTTTCCCTCTATGCCCACACTCTGCAGAGTTTTTAACATAAATGGATGTTGAATTTTCTCAAAATCTTTTCCTGCATCTATTGAGATGATCATATGGTTTTATTCTACAATTTGTTAATATGGTGTATCACATTGATTTGTGTATATTGAAGAATCCTTGCATCCCTGGGATAAACCCCACTTGATCATGGTGTATGATCCTTTTAACGTGTTGTTCGATTCTGGTTGCTAGTATTTTGTTGAGGATTTTTACATCTATATTCATCAGTGATATTGGTCTATAATTTTCTTTCCTTGTAGTATCTTTGTCTGGTTTTGGTATCAGGGTGATGGTGGTCTCATAGAATGAGTTTGGGAGTGTTCCTTCCCCTGCAATTGTTTTGAAGAATTTGAGAAGGTTGGGTGCTAGCTCTTCTCTAAATATTTGATAGAATTCACCTGTGATGCCATCTGGTTCTGGACTTTTGTTTGTTGGAAGATTTTTAATCACAGTTTCAATTTCATTGCTTGTGATAGGTTTGTTCATATTCTCTATTTCTTCCTGATTCAGTCTTGGAAAGTTATCCCTTTCTAAGAATTTGTCCATTTCTTCCAGGTTGTCCATTTTATTGGCATAGAGTTGCTTGTACTAGTCTCTTAGGATGCTTTGTATTCCTGTGGTGTCTGTTGTAACTTCTCCTTTTTCACTTCTAATTTTGTTGATTTGAATCCTCTCCCTCTTTTTCTTGGGTCTGGCTAAAGGCTTATCATTTTTGTTTATCTTCTCAAAGAACCAGCTTTTAGTTTTATTGATCTTTGCTTTCATTTTCTTTGTTTCTATTCCATTTATTTCTGCTCTGATCTTTATGATTCCTTTCCTTCTACTAACTTTGGGTTTTGTTCTTCTTTCTCTAGTTCCTCTGGGTGTAAGGTTAGATTGTTTATTTGAGATTTTTCTTGTTTCTTGAGGTAGGCTTGTATTGCTATAAACTTCCCTCTTAGAACTGCTTTTGCTGCATCCCATTGGTTTTAGATCATCGTGTTTTTGTTGTCATTTGTCTCTAGGTAGTTTTTGATTTCCTCTTTTATTTCTTCAGTGATCTCTTGGTTATTTAGTAACGTATTGCTTAGCCTCCATGTTTTTTTGTTTTTTACGGATTTTTCCCTGTAATTGATTTCTAATCTCATAGCATTGTGGTCGGAACAGCTGCTTGATATGATTTCAGCTTTCTTTAATTTACTGAGGCTTTTTTGTGACCCGAGATGTGATCTATCCTGGAGAACGTTCTGTGTGCAGTTGAGAAGAACATGTAATCTGCTGTTTTTGGATGGAATATCCTATAAATATCAGTTAACTCTATCTGGTCTATTGTGTCATTTAAAGCTTGTGTTTCCTTATTAATTTTCTGTCTGGATGATCTCCACTGGTGTAAGTGAGCTGTTAAAGTCCCCCGCTATTATTGTGTTACTGTCGATTTCCTCTTTTATAGCTGTTAGCAGTTGCCTTATATATTGAGGTGCTCCTATGTTGGGTACATATATATTTATAATTGTTATATCTTCTTCTTGGGTTGATCCCTTGACCGTTATGTAGTGTCTTTCCTTGTCTCTTGTAACATTCTTTATTTTAAAGTCTATTTTATCTGATATGAGTATTGCTACTCCAGCTTTCTTTTGATTTGCATTTGCATAGAATATATTTTTCCATCGCCTCACTTTCAGTCTGTATGTGTCCCTAGGTCTGAAATGGGTCTCTTGTAGACCGCATATATATAGGTCTTGTTTTTGTATCCATTCAGAGAGGCTGTGTCTTTTGGTTGGAACATTTAGTCCATTCATGTTTAAGGTAATTATTGATATGCATATTACTATTTTCTTAATTGTTATGGGTTTGTCTTGTTGGGTCCTTTTCTTCTCTTCTGTTTCCCACTTAGAGAATTTCCTTTAGCATTTGGTGTAGAGCTGGTTTCATGGTGCTGAATTCTCTTAGCTTTTGCTTGTCTGTAGGACTTTTGATTTCTCTGTGAAATCTGAAAGAGATCCTTGCTGGGTGGAGTACTCTTGGTTGTTGGTTCTTCCCTTTCATCACTTTAAATTTATCATGCCACTCCCTTCTGGCTTGTAGATTTTCTGCTGAGAAATCAGCTGTTATGGGAGTTCCCTTTTATGTTATTTGTCATTTTTCCCTTGTTGCTTTCAATAATTTTTCTTTGTCTTTAATTTTTGTCAATTTGGTTACTATGTGTCTTTGCATTTCTCTCCTTTGATTTATCCTGCCTGGGACTCTCTGCACTTCCTGGACTTGGGTGGCTATTTCTTTTCCCATGCTAGGGAAGTTTTTGACTATAATCTCTTCAAATATATTCTTACGTCCTTTCTCTCTCTCTTCTCCTTCTGGGACCCCTATAATGTGAATGTTGTTGCATTTAATGTTGTCCCAGAGGACTCTTAGGGTGTCTTCATTTATTTTCATTCTTTTTCTTTATTCTGTTCCATGGCAGTGATTTCCACCTTTCTGTCTTCCAGGTCACTTATCCGTTCTTCTGCCACAGTTATTCTGCTACTGATTCTTTCTAGTGTATTTTTCATTTCAGTTATTATATTATTCACCTCTGTTTGTTTGTTCTTTAATTCTTCTAGGTGTTTGTTCCTTAATTCTTCTAGGTCTTTGTTAAGCATTTCTTGCATCTTCTCGATCTTTGCCTCCATTCTTTTTTTTTTTAATTTTTTTTTTACGTTTTTTTTTAAACATCTTTATTGAAGTATAATTGCTTCACAATGGTGTGTTAGTTTCTGCTTTATAACAAAGTGAATCAGCTACACATATACACACGTTCCCATATCTCCTCCCTCCCGCATCTCCCTCCCTCCCACCCTCCCCATCCCACCCCCCCAGGCGGTCACAAAGCACCGAGCTGATCTCACTGTGCTATGCGGCTGCTTCCCACTAGCCATCTATTTTACATTTGGTAGTGTATATATGTCCATGACACTCTGTCACCCTGTCACATCTCACCCCTCCCCCTCCCCATATCCTCAAGTCCATTCTTTAGTAGGTCTGTGTCTTTATTCCCATCTTGCCACTAGGTTCTTCATGACCTTTTTTTCCCTTAGATTCCATATACATGTGTTAGCATACTGTATTTGTTCTTCTCTTTCTGACTTACTTCACTCTGTATGACAGACTCTAACTCCATCCACTTCATTACAAATACCTCCATTTCATTTCGTTTTATGGCTGAATAATAGTCCATTGTATATATGTGCCACGTCTTCTTTATCCATTCATCCGACGATGGACACTTAGGTTGCCTCCGTGTCCTGGCTATTGTAAATAGAGCTGCAATGAACATTTTGGTACATGACTCTTTTTGAATTATGGTTTTCTCAGGGTATATGCCCAGTAGTGGGATTGCTGGGTCGTATGGTAGTTCTATTTTTAGTTTTTTAAGGAACCTCCATACTGTTCTCCATAGTGGCTGTATCAATTTGCACCAACAGTGCAAGAGTGTTCCCTTTTCTCCACACCCTCTCCAGCATTTATTGTTTCTAGATTTTTTGATGATGGCTATTCTGACCGGTGTGAGATGATACCTCATTGTAGTTTTGGTTTGCATTTCTCTAATGATTAATGATGTTGAACATTCTTTCATGTGTCTGTTGGCCATCTGTATATCTTCTTTGGAGAAATGTCTATTTAGGTCTTCTACCCATTTTTGGATTGGGTTGTTTGTTTTTTTGTTATTGAGCTGCATGAGCTGCTTCTAAATCTTGGAGATTAATCCTTTGTCATTTGCTTCATTTGCAAATATTTTCTCCCATTATGAGGGTTGTCTTTTGGTCTTGTTTATGGTTTCCTTTGCTGTGCAAAAGCTTTTAGTTTCATTAGGTCCCATTTGTTTATCTGTGTTTTTATTTCCATTTCTCTAGGAGCTGGGTCAAAAAGCATCTTGCTGTGATGTATGTCATAGAGTGTTCTGCCTATGTTTTCCTCTAAGAGTTTGATAGTGTCTGGCCTTACACTTAGGTCTTTAATCCATTTTGAGTTTATTTTTGTGTATGGTGTCAGGGAGCGTTCTAATTTCATACTTTTACATGTACCTGTCCAATTTTCCCAGCACCACTTATTGAAGAGGCTGTCTTTTCTCCACTGTATATGCTTGCCTCCTTTATCAAAGATAAGGTGACCATATGTGTGTGGGTTTATCTCTGGGCTTTCTATCCTGTTCCATTGATCTGTATTTCTGTTTTTGTGTCAGTACCAAACTGTCTTGATTACTGTAGCTTTGTAATATAGTCTGAAGTCAGGGAGCCTGATTCCTCCAGCTCCATTTTTCATTCTCAAGATTGCTTTGGCTATTCGGGGTCTTTTGTGTCTCCATACAAATTGTGAAATTTTTTGTTCTAGTTCTGTGAAAGATGCCAGTGGTAATTTGATAGGGATTGCATTGAATCTGTAGATTGCTTTGGGTAGTAGAGTCATTTTCACAATGTTGATTCTTCCAATCCAAGAACATGGTATCTCTCTCCATCAATTTTATCATCTTTAATTTCTTCCATCAGTGTCCTATAATTTTCTGCATACAGGTCTTTTGTCTCCTTAGGTAGGTTTATTCCTAGATATTTTATTCTTTTTGTTTTTGCCTCCATTCTTTTGCCAAGGTCTTGGATCATCTTCACTATCTTTATTCTGATTCTTTTTCTGGAAGGTTCCCTATCTCCACCTCATTTCGTTTTTTTTCCTGGGGTTTTATCTTGTTCCTTGATCTGGTATAAAGTCTTCTGCCTTTTCATTTTGTCTGTCTTTCTGTGAATGTGGTTTTCCTTCCACAGGCTTCAGAATTGTAGTTCTTCTTCCTTCTGCTGTCTGCTCTCCAGTGGATGAGTCTATCTTAGAGGCTTGTGCAAGCTTCCTGATGGGAGGGACTGGTGGTGGGTAGAGCTGGGTGTTGCTTTGGTGGGCAGAGCTTTAATCCGCTTGTCTGCAGATTAAATAAAACTTTAATAAAAAGTTTAATCCGCTTGTCTGCTGATCCATGGGGCTGGGTTCCCTCCCTGTTGGTTGTTTGGCCTGAGGCAACCCAGCACTGGAGCTTACCTTGCTCTTGGTGGGGCTAATAGCGGACTCTGGGAGGGCTCACACCAAGGAGTATTTCCCAGAACTTCTGCTGCCAGTGTCGTTGTCCTCACGGTGAGCCACAGCCACAGCCACCACCTGCCTCTGCACGAGACCCTCTAAAACTATCAGGTAGTTCTGGTCATTCTCCTACGGGGTCACTGCTCCTTCCCCTGGGCCCTGATGTGCACACTACTTTGTGTGTGTCCTCCAAGAGTGGGGTATCTGAGTGGAGTTGAGACTCTGAGACTCTGCGTGGAGTCGCACAGACTCTGGGTCCTGTGAAGCTTCGATGTTTTGTGGTTCTAGAAATCCTATAGGAGACGGTCCACAGCAGGTGAAGCTAATGCTCTCAGTAGAGGTGATGAAGCCAAAGATCTGCAGTTCCAACTAGAGGTGCCGATGTACATACAGGACAAAATCATCTCGTGTGAATGTAGTTCAGGCATGTTTAAGATGAATGGAGCCATGTTAATGCCTACCATATTCTATCTTGAGCCTCTCCTCAGGGACCCCCTCCTCAGTTCCTGAGGCTCCTGTAAGTCATGTAAAGGGGACTGGAGAGTGGACTCTGTCCAGTCTGGGCCCTGAGTTACCCTGTGTGTATCTTAGGATACTTTGTATTTCTGTGGTGTCTGTTGTAACATCATCTCTTTCATTTCAGATTTATTTGGGCCCTTTCTTTTTAAAAAAAACATACTATTGTTGTCTTTTATTCTTTACAGAAGTGTAATAAGTGTTTGATCTACTATCCTCACTCTATGTATACTTTTTGCAGTGAGATTTTTACTTTACTTTGTTTTCTTGCTACTATCAATAATTAGTGAGACTTCTGTTAAGCTATCTTCAACATTGCTTATAAAGCTGCTTTATTAGTGATGACAGAGCCTTAATGGAAGTCATGTTCTGGTTGTAAAGTAGAATGCAATGTGCCAGCAAAAAGCCCCTAAGTTTATGTCTCATTACTTCTTGTTCTTTTTTTAATTTAATTTTTATTTTTTATCAGACCAAATTTGATTAAAATGTTTTGTTTCTTCTAGGTGTGCAAGATGTGGTTCTTTTAAACATATACATATATCTATTCTTCTTTGGATCATTTTCCCATGTAGGTTATGACACAATGTTGAGTAATCTTCTCTTGGTATTATGTAGGTCTTTGGTGATTGCATATTTCACATGTGTTTCTATATCTATGTTAACCCCAATATCCTAATATATCCAATCCTCACACCTTTCCATTTGGTGAAACATAAGTTTCCTTAATGAATCTGTGATTGCATTTCTCTGTGGAAATATCTTCATTGGTATCAATTTTTAGCTAAGACCTATAAGTGATATTATAGGATATGTGTCTTTTGTTTTCTGACTTAGTACAATTTGCCTGATTACCTCAAGAATCATACATGGTGCTGCAAATGGCATTGTTTCATTTTTTTCCCTGGCTAATATTCCATCTGTACGTGAACCAGTTCTTCTTTGGCCACGCAACTCTTGATGGACTTATTGGTTGCATCCATGTCTTGGCTATTGTAATACTGCTGCAATGCACATTTGCTTGCCTGTGTCTTTCCAGATCTATCTTCCTATGTTATAGGCCAAGGAGTGGGCTTGCTGTATCATATGGTAGCTCAGGGTGTACGTTTTAAGGGCACCACCATTCAGTTCTCATTAGTGGCTCTTTCCAGGTTACGTCCAACTTAAAGTTGAGGGTATGCATTTCTCCAAAACACCTTCAGTATTTATTGTTTGTAGTTTTATTGCTGATGGTTATTCTGACAGGTACGAGCTGAGACCTCTTTGTGGTTGAACTTGCATGTGTCCCATAATCTGTTGAAACTGAGCTTTAAAGCATGTCCCTTTTATTTATCAAACTGTGATTACAGCTTAGTTCTTCAAAGAGTTTACTTAAAGTATGTGTCACATTTTGACCTTTTTTGGCCATTACCCTCCCTCAAGACATTTTGAGGGCAGGTTTCATTTACAGCCCTGCATTACTTGTTCATATGAAGTGACCATTAGCACAGGCTTTAAAGCTGCTTTTGCAGGTAACGGCCAGAAGGCAGCAGCCTTTCTATGTTCTCCACTCTGGTAACTAGGGAAACACACTTTCCGGCCACTGGTGGCCCTCGGTCATAAATTAGAGTGCAATGTGCCCGGAAAAACACACAAATGCTGATGTTTCCTTACTTTAGTTTTGTTTTTTAGATTTAATTTATATTTATTATTGGAGCAATATTCCATTGTGTACATGGACCACTTCGTCTTGGTGCATTCCTCGGTTGATGGACATTTTTGTTGCTTCCAAGTATTGGCTATGGTAAATAGTGCTGGAGTGCGGGATTGCCAGCCTGTGACTTTATGATTTTCATTTTCTCAGGTGATAGGCCCAGCAGTGGTTGTGACTGATTGACTGGTAGCTCAATGTTTCCCTTTTCAAAGCACCTACATTGTGTTTTCATTAGTGGCTCTTTACATGCCCCCCCTTACAAGCGAGGGTACGCATTTCTCCACACTCCCTTCAGCATTTATTTTTTGCAGCATTTTTCCTAATGGCCATTCTGACTGCTGTGAGCTGATAGGTTTTTGTACTATGGGTATTCATGTCATTAAAATTTCTAAAATTCATCAGTTTTCCACACCTTTTATTTTCTGTTTAAAAAAAAAGAAAAAAGTGTGAGTACAATATACCTCTTGAAAGTGTCTTCTTGGAACGTTGCCCTCATTTGAATTTTTTGGTCAATTTTCAACACCAGGATTGTTTTGGAGGGTAGGTGTCATTTACAAGACTACGGTTATCTGAATACTTAGTGACCTTAAGAAATGGGTTTAAAGCTTCTGTTGTGGGAAACGGCCACAATGAGGTACCATTTCTCCATTCCTAAATCTGGGTACTAGGGCACGAGCCTTTCTGGAAGTCGTGTTCCTAGGTTGTAAATTAGAATGGAATGTGCCAGGAGATAGCCCCATATGTTTATGTCTCATTACTTCTTCTTGGTTTTTTAAATTTTTTAAATCGGTGTTAAGATTAGAATATTGTTTGTCCTAAGTGTACACAGTGGGGTTCATTTATACATTATATACGTCTATTCATGTACAGATCCTCTTCCCATGTAAAATATTACAGAATGTTCCGTAGACCCCCCTTAATATATGGTCTGGCTTTTTGATATATGTATATAATATGTATATATATACGTATAGTAACACTAATCTTCATTTATCCATTGCCCCCACCTTTCCTTATACATGAGCAGAGTTTGATTTCTAAGCACGTGAGTGTCTTTCTCTTTGGAAATATGTCCATTTCTGTCAGTTATTAGATAACACCATAAGTGATATCATAGGGTATAGGTCTTTTGCTTTCCGACATACCTCATGTTTTGTGATTATTTCCAGGCTCATCTATGGTGCCTCAAAGAGCAGTGCTTCATTATTTTCCATGGCTTATATTCCATTGTGTACATGGATCACTTCTTCTTGGTGCATTCCTCGGTTGATGGACATTTTCATTGCTTCCAAGTGCTGGCTATGGTAAATATTGCTGGCGTACAGGTTTGCCAGCCTGTGACTTTTTGATTCTCATTTTCTCAGGTGATAGGCCAAGCAGTGATTGTGATTGATTGACTGGTAGCTCAATGTTTCCCTTTTCAAAGCACCTACATTGTGTTTTCATTAGTGGCTCTTTACATGCCCCCCTTACTACCGAGGGTACGCATTTCTCCACACTCACTTCACCATTTATTCTTCGCAGCATTTTCCTAATGGCCATTGTGACTGCTGTGAGCTGATAGGTTTTTGTAATATGGGTATGCATGTCATTAAAAATTTTAAAATTCATCATATTCCTATGCCTTTTTCTTTTCTCTTAAAAGAAAAAACCGTGAGTACAATATAGCTCTTGAAATTGTCTTCTTCGAAGGTTGCCCTCTTTTGAATTTTTTGGTCGATTTTTGACCCCAGAAATTTTCTGGAGGGCAGGTGTCATTTACAGAACTGCAAGTTGGTGAAAATTTAGTGACCTTTTCCATTGGGTTCAAAGCTGCTGTTGTGGGAAACGGCCACAAGGATGTAGCATTTCCCCATTCCCCAAGCTGGGTACTAGGGCAGCAGAGCCTTTCTGGAAGTCATTGTCCTAGGTTGTAAATTAGAATGGAATTTGCCAGGAGAAATCCCCATAAGTTTATGTCTCATTACTTCTTCTTGGTTTTTAAAATTTTTTTAATCTGGGTAAAGTTTAGACTATTGTTTCTCCTAGGTGTACACAATCTGGTTCATTTGTACATTATGTATGTCTATTAATGTACAGATCCTCTTCCCATGTAAAATATTACAGTGTTCCATCGACCTCCCTTGCTATATATTCGGTCTTTTTGATACATGTATATAATATGTATTTGTATATGGATAGTAACACTAATCATTTCTCAATTTCCCCCCTCCTTTCCTTTTAGATGAGCATAGTTTGTTTTCTACGCCTGTGAGTGTCTTTCTCTTTGGAAATATGTTCATCTGTGTCAGTTATTAGATAATGCCATAAGTGATAATATAGGCTATAGGTCTTTTGCTTTCCGACCTACTTCATGTTTTGTGATTATCTCCAGGCTCATCTATGGTGCCTCAAAGAGCAGTGCTTCAATGTTTTCCATGGCTAATATTCCATTGTGTACATGGACCACTTTTTCATGGTGCATTCCTCTGTTGATGGACATTTTCGTTGCTTCCAAGTGTTGCCTATGGTAAATATTGCTGGAGTGCAGGATTGCCAGCCTGCGATTTTTGATTTTCATTCTCTCAGGTGATAGACCCAGCAGTGGGTATGATTGATTGACTGGTATGGTAGCTCAACGTTTACCTTTTCAAGGCACCTCAATTGTGCTTTCATTAGTGGCTCTTACTGCGTCCCCCCTTAGAATCGAGGGTACGCATCTCTCCACAATCACGTCAGCATTTATTGTTTGCAGCATTTTTGTTGATGGTCATTCTGACTGGTGTGAGCTGATAGGTTTTTGTAATTTGGGTTTACATGTCTGTAAAAATTCCTACAATTCATCATTTTTCCACGCCTTTTGCTTTTCTGTTAAAAGAAAAAAGAAAAAGAGTGTGAGTATAATATACCTCTTCAAATTTTCTTTTTGGAAGGTTGCACTCTAGAATTTTTTGGTCGATTTTCGACCTCAGTATTTTTTGGAGGGCAGGTGTCATTTACAGAACTGCAATTGGTGAACATTTAGTGACCTTTTGCAGTGGGTTTAAAGCTGCTGTTGTGGGAAACGGCCACAAGGATGCAGCATTTCTCCATTCCCAAATCGGGGTACTAGGGCAGCAGAGCCGTTCTGGAAGTCGTTTGCCTAGGTGGTCAATTTGAATGGAATGTGCCAGGAAAACCCCCCATAAGTTTATGTCTCATTACTCCTAGTTCGTTGTTTTAATTTTTTCAATTGGGGTAATGGTTAGAATGTTGCTTGTCCAAGGTGTACACACTCTGGTTCATCTACATATTCTATATACCTATTTATGTAGAGATCCTCTTCCCGTGTAAATTATTACAGAGTGTTCCGTAAACCTTCCTTGCTATATGGTCGGTCTTTTTGATATATGTATATAATATGTATTTGTATACATATGGTAACGCTAATCTTCATTTATCCATTCCCCCACCTTTCCTTTTAGATAAGCATAGTTTTTTTTTTAATAAGTCTGTGATGGACTTTCTCTGTGGAAATATGTTCATTTGTGTCAGTTATTAGAGAACGCCTATAAGTGATATCATGGGATATAGGACTTTTGCTTTCCGACTTACCTCATGTTCTGTGATTATCTCCAAGATCATCTATGGTGCCTCAAAGAGCAGTGTTTCATTGTTTTCCATGGCTAGTATTCATTGTGTACATGGGCCGCTTCTTCCTTTTCCTTTCATCTGTTGATGGACATTTTGGTTGCTTCACTGTCTTGTCTATTGTGAATAAGGCTGCAGTGCAGCTTTTGCAGCCCGGGTCTTCTTCATTCTGGTCTTCTCAGGTGAGAGGCCCATTGGTGCGCCTGCTGGATTGAATGGTACCTCAATTTTTCCTTTTCAACGCAGCTCCTTTCTGTTCTCATTATTAGCGTTTAACCCTTTTACATCTCACCAGCAGCTAGAGGGTACACAGTTCTCTAAAACCTCTTCAGCATTGACTGTTTGTAGACTTTTTGCCAATGGTCAGTCGACGGGTGTGAGTTGAGAACTTTTCGTAGATTAGATTGCATGAGTCTAATACTTCCTGAGGTTGAGCTTTTATCCATTTCCCTTTCTTTAAAAAGAGAGTGAGTAAAACTTACCTCTTCATACTAGCTTCGTGAACATTTTGCCTGTTTTGAATTATTTTTATCCATTCCCTACCTCAGCACAATTTTGAGGGCAGGTGTCCTTTACAGCCCTGCGTCCTTGTGAATGAATGGTAAGTGACCATTAGCTGTGGGTTAAAAGCTGCTGTTGCGGGAATCGGCCACAAGGCGGCAGCATTTCTCCTTTACCAAATCTGGTTACTAGGGCAACAGAGCCTTACTGGAAGTGGTGTTCTAGGTTGTAAATTAGAATGGAATGTGCGAGGAAAAAGCCCTTTAAGTTTATGTCTCATTACTTCTTGTTGGTATTTTTAACTTAATTTTTATTTTTTATCACAGCAAACTTGATTACAATGTTTTGTTTGTTCTAGGTGTGCAAGATGTGGTTCTTTCACACATATACATATATCTATTCTTCTTCGGATCCTTTTCCCATGTAGGTTATGACACAGTGTTGAGTAGTCTTCTCTTGGTATTGCGTAGGTCTTTGGTGATTATATATTTCACATGTGTTTGTATCTCTCTGTTCACCTCAATACGGTAATGTATCCAATCTTCACACCTTTCCATTTGGTGAACCATAAGTTTTTTAAATGAATCTATGATAGTGTTTCTCTGTGGAAATACCTTTGTCTGTATCATTTTTTAGGTAACACCTATATGTGATATGATAGGCTATGTGTCTTTCGCTTTCTCACTTACTCCGAGTTGCGTGATTACTTCTAGACTCATCTATGGTGCTGCAAATGGCATTGTTTCATTTTTTCACTAGCTCATATTCCATCTGTACAGGTAGCAGTTCTTCTTTGTCCACCCATCTGTCGTTGGACTTTTTGGCTACTTCCGTATCTTGGCCATTGTTATACTATGCAATGCAGATTTGCGTACCTGTGTCCTTCCAATTCTGTCTTCTTAGGTTATAGGTCCAGGAATAGGTCTGCTGGATCATATGGTAGCTCAATGTTTACCTTTTAAAGGCACCTCTATTCTGATCTCTTTAGTGGCTCTTTCCAGGTTACGTCCCACTTAAAGTGGAGGGTATGTATTTCTTCCCAGCACCTTCAGCATTTATTCTTTGTAGTTTTTGCTGATGGTTATTCTGAGTGGTGTGAGCTGATACCTCTTTGTGGTTGAATTTGCATGTGTCTCATAATGCGTTGAAATTGAGCTGTAAGACATGTCCTTTTTATTTTTCCAGCTGTGATTGGAGCTTATTTCTTCAAAGTGTTTTCTTAAAGTATGTGTCACCGTTTGAAATATTTTGGCCATGATCTCCCTCAAGACATTTTGAGGGCAGGTTTCATTTACAGCCCTGCAGTACTTGTTCATATGAAGTGACCATTAGCTCAGGCTTTAAACCTGCTTTTGCAGGTAACGGCCAGAGAGCGGCAGCCTTTCTACGTTCCCCTTGCTGCTACTAGGGAAACAGACCTACCGGTCCGTGGTGTTCTTCAGTTATAAATTAGAGTGCAATGTGCCCGGATAAACCCACAAATGTTGATGTCTCCTTGCTTTTCTTTGTTTTTAAATTTAATTTATATTTATTATTAATTAGAGTAATATTCCATTGTGTACGTGGACCACTTCTTCTTGGTGCATTCCTCGGTTGATGGACATTTTCATTGCTTCCAAGTGTTGGCTATGGTAAATATTGCTGGCGTACAGGTTTGCCAGCCTGTGACTTTTTGATTCTCATTTTCTCAGGTGATAGGCCAAGCAGTGGTTGTGATTGATTGACTGGTAGCTCAATGTTTCCCTTTTCAAAGCACCTACATTGTGTTTTCATTAGTGGCTCTTTACATGCCCCCCCTTACCACCGAGGGTACGCATTTCTCCACACTCCCTTCACCGTTTATTTTTTGCAGCACTTTTCCTAATGGCCATTGTGACTGCTGCGAGCTGATAGGTTTTTGTAATATGGGTATGCATGTCATTAAAATTTTTAAAATTCATCATATTCCTACGCCTTTTTCTTTTCTCTTAAAAGAAAAAACCGTGAGTACAATATAGCTCTTGAAATTGTCTTCTTCGAAGGTTGCCCTCTTCTGAATTTTTTGGTCGATTTTTGACCCCAGAAATTTTCTGGAGGGCGGGCGCCATTTACAGAACTGCAAGTTGGTGAAAATTTAGTGACCTTTTGCAGTGGGTTCAAAGCTGCTGTTGTGGGAAACGTCCACAAGGAGGTAGCATTTCTCCATTCCCCAATCTGGGTACTAGGGCAGCAGAGCCTTTCTGGAAGTCATTGTCCTAGGTTGTAAATTAGAATGGAATTTGCCAGGAGAAATCCCCATAAGTTTATGTCTCATTACTTCTTCTTGGTTTTTAAAATTTTTTTAATCTGGGTAAAGTTTAGAAAATTGTTTGTCCTAGGTGTACACAATCTGGTTCATTTGTACATTATGTATGTCTATTAATGTACAGATCCTCTTCCCATGTAAAATATTACAGTGTTCCGTCGACCTCCCTTGCTATATGTTCGGTCTTTTTGATACATGTATATAATATGTATTTGTATATGTATAGTCACACTAATCTTCATTTCTCAATTTCCCCCCTCCTTTCCTTTTAGATGAGCATAGTTTGTTTTCTACGCCTGTGAGTGTCTTTCTCTTTGGAAATATGTTCATCTGTGTCAGTTATTAGATAATGCCGTACGTGATAATATGGGATATAGGTCTTTTGCTTTCCGACCTCCTTCATGTTTTGTGATTATCTCCAGGCTCATCTATGGTGCCTCAAAGAGCAGTGCTTCAATGTTTTCCATGGCTAATATTCCATTGTGTACATGGACCACTTCTTCTTGGTGCATTCCTCTGTTGATGGACATTTTCGTTGCTTCCAAGCGTTGCCTATGGTAAATATTGCTGGAGTGCAGGATTGCCAGCCTGCGATTTTTGATTTTCATTCTCTCAGGTGATAGACCCAGCAGTGGGTATGATTGATTGACTGGTATGGTAGCTCAACGTTTACCTTTTCAAGGCACCTCAATTGTGCTGTCATTAGTGGCTCTTACCACGTCCCCCTTAGAATCGAGGGTACGCATTTCTCCACAATCACGTCAGCATTTCTTGTTTGCAGCATTTTTGTTGATGGCCATTCTGACTGGGGTGAGCTGATAGGTTTTTGTAATTTGGGTTTACATGTCTGTAAAAATTCCTACAATTCATCATTTTTCCACGCCTTTTGCTTTTCTGTTAAAAGAAAAAAGAGTGTGAGTATAATATACCTCTTCAAATTTTCTTTTTGGAAGGTTGCACTCTAGAATTTTTTGGTCGATTTTCGACCTCAGTATTTTTTGGAGGGCAGGTGTCATTTACAGAACTGCAATTGGTGAACATTTAGTGACCTTTTGCAGTGGGTTTAAAGCTGCTGTTGTGGGAAACGGCCACAAGGATGCAGCATTTCTCCATTCCCAAATCGGGGTACTAGGGCAGCAGAGCCGTTCTGGAAGTCGTTTGCCTAGGTGGTCAATTTGAATGGAATGTGCCAGGAAAACCCCCCATAAGTTTATGTCTCATTACTCCTAGTTCGTTGTTTTAATTTTTTCAATTGGGGTAATGGTTAGAATGTTGCTTGTCCAAGGTGTACACACTCTGGTTCATCTACATATTCTATATACCTATTTATGTAGAGATCCTCTTCCCGTGTAAATTATTACAGAGTGTTCCGTAAACCTTCCTTGCTATATGGTCGGTCTTTTTGATATATGTATATAATATGTATTTGTATACATATGGTAACGCTAATCTTCATTTATCCATTCCCCCACCTTTCCTTTTAGATAAGCATAGTTTTTTTTTTTAATAAGTCTGTGATGGACTTTCTCTGTGGAAATATGTTCATTTGTGTCAGTTATTAGAGAACGCCTATAAGTGATATCATGGGATATAGGACTTTTGCTTTCCGACTTACCTCATGTTCTGTGATTATCTCCAAGATCATCTATGGTGCCTCAAAGAGCAGTGTTTCATTGTTTTCCATGGCTAGTATTCATTGTGTACATGGGCCGCTTCTTCCTTTTCCTTTCATCTGTTGATGGACATTTTGGTTGCTTCACTGTCTTGTCTATTGTGAATAAGGCTGCAGTGCAGCTTTTGCAGCCCGGGTCTTCTTCATTCTGGTCTTCTCAGGTGAGAGGCCCATTGGTGCGCCTGCTGGATTGAATGGTACCTCAATTTTTCCTTTTCAACGCAGCTCCTTTCTGTTCTCATTATTAGCGTTTAACCCTTTTACATCTCACCAGCAGCTAGAGGGTACACAGTTCTCTAAAACCTCTTCAGCATTGACTGTTTGTAGACTTTTTGCCAATGGTCAGTCGACGGGTGTGAGTTGAGAACTTTTCGTAGATTAGATTGCATGAGTCTAATACTTCCTGAGGTTGAGCTTTTATCCATTTCCCTTTCTTTAAAAAGAGAGTGAGTAAAACTTACCTCTTCATACTAGCTTCGTGAACATTTTGCCTGTTTTGAATTATTTTTATCCATTCCCTACCTCAGCACAATTTTGAGGGCAGGTGTCCTTTACAGCCCTGCGTCCTTGTGAATGAATGGTAAGTGACCATTAGCTGTGGGTTAAAAGCTGCTGTTGCGGGAATCGGCCACAAGGCGGCAGCATTTCTCCTTTACCAAATCTGGTTACTAGGGCAACAGAGCCTTACTGGAAGTGGTGTTCTAGGTTGTAAATTAGAATGGAATGTGCGAGGAAAAAGCCCTTTAAGTTTATGTCTCATTACTTCTTGTTGGTATTTTTAACTTAATTTTTATTTTTTATCACAGCAAACTTGATTACAATGTTTTGTTTGTTCTAGGTGTGCAAGATGTGGTTCTTTCACACATATACATATATCTATTCTTCTTCGGATCCTTTTCCCATGTAGGTTATGACACAGTGTTGAGTAGTCTTCTCTTGGTATTGCGTAGGTCTTTGGTGATTATATATTTCACATGTGTTTGTATCTCTCTGTTCACCTCAATACGGTAATGTATCCAATCTTCACACCTTTCCATTTGGTGAACCATAAGTTTTTTAAATGAATCTATGATAGTGTTTCTCTGTGGAAATACCTTTGTCTGTATCATTTTTTAGGTAACACCTATATGTGATATGATAGGCTATGTGTCTTTCGCTTTCTCACTTACTCCGAGTTGCGTGATTACTTCTAGACTCATCTATGGTGCTGCAAATGGCATTGTTTCATTTTTTCACTAGCTCATATTCCATCTGTACAGGTAGCAGTTCTTCTTTGTCCACCCATCTGTCGTTGGACTTTTTGGCTACTTCCGTATCTTGGCCATTGTTATACTATGCAATGCAGATTTGCGTACCTGTGTCCTTCCAATTCTGTCTTCTTAGGTTATAGGTCCAGGAATAGGTCTGCTGGATCATATGGTAGCTCAATGTTTACCTTTTAAAGGCACCTCTATTCTGATCTCTTTAGTGGCTCTTTCCAGGTTACGTCCCACTTAAAGTGGAGGGTATGTATTTCTTCCCAGCACCTTCAGCATTTATTCTTTGTAGTTTTTGCTGATGGTTATTCTGAGTGGTGTGAGCTGATACCTCTTTGTGGTTGAATTTGCATGTGTCTCATAATGCGTTGAAATTGAGCTGTAAGACATGTCCTTTTTATTTTTCCAGCTGTGATTGGAGCTTATTTCTTCAAAGTGTTTTCTTAAAGTATGTGTCACCGTTTGAAATATTTTGGCCATGATCTCCCTCAAGACATTTTGAGGGCAGGTTTCATTTACAGCCCTGCAGTACTTGTTCATATGAAGTGACCATTAGCTCAGGCTTTAAACCTGCTTTTGCAGGTAACGGCCAGAGAGCGGCAGCCTTTCTACGTTCCCCTTGCTGCTACTAGGGAAACAGACCTACCGGTCCGTGGTGTTCTTCAGTTATAAATTAGAGTGCAATGTGCCCGGATAAACCCACAAATGTTGATGTCTCCTTGCTTTTCTTTGTTTTTAAATTTAATTTATATTTATTATTAATTAGAGTAATATTCCATTGTGTACGTGGACCACTTCTTCTTGGTGCATTCCTCGGTTGATGGACATTTTCATTGCTTCCAAGTGTTGGCTATGGTAAATATTGCTGGCGTACAGGTTTGCCAGCCTGTGACTTTTTGATTCTCATTTTCTCAGGTGATAGGCCAAGCAGTGGTTGTGATTGATTGACTGGTAGCTCAATGTTTCCCTTTTCAAAGCACCTACATTGTGTTTTCATTAGTGGCTCTTTACATGCCCCCCCTTACCACCGAGGGTACGCATTTCTCCACACTCCCTTCACCGTTTATTTTTTGCAGCACTTCTCCTAATGGCCATTGTGACTGCTGCGAGCTGATAGGTTTTTGTAATATGGGTATGCATGTCATTAAAATTTTTAAAATTCATCATATTCCTACGCCTTTTTCTTTTCTCTTAAAAGAAAAAACCGTGAGTACAATATAGCTCTTGAAATTGTCTTCTTCGAAGGTTGCCCTCTTCTGAATTTTTTGGTCGATTTTTGACCCCAGAAATTTTCTGGAGGGCGGGCGCCATTTACAGAACTGCAAGTTGGTGAAAATTTAGTGACCTTTTGCAGTGGGTTCAAAGCTGCTGTTGTGGGAAACGTCCACAAGGAGGTAGCATTTCTCCATTCCCCAATCTGGGTACTAGGGCAGCAGAGCCTTTCTGGAAGTCATTGTCCTAGGTTGTAAATTAGAATGGAATTTGCCAGGAGAAATCCCCATAAGTTTATGTCTCATTACTTCTTCTTGGTTTTTAAAATTTTTTTAATCTGGGTAAAGTTTAGAAAATTGTTTGTCCTAGGTGTACACAATCTGGTTCATTTGTACATTATGTATGTCTATTAATGTACAGATCCTCTTCCCATGTAAAATATTACAGTGTTCCGTCGACCTCCCTTGCTATATGTTCGGTCTTTTTGATACATGTATATAATATGTATTTGTATATGTATAGTCACACTAATCTTCATTTCTCAATTTCCCCCCTCCTTTCCTTTTAGATGAGCATAGTTTGTTTTCTACGCCTGTGAGTGTCTTTCTCTTTGGAAATATGTTCATCTGTGTCAGTTATTAGATAATGCCGTACGTGATAATATGGGATATAGGTCTTTTGCTTTCCGACCTCCTTCATGTTTTGTGATTATCTCCAGGCTCATCTATGGTGCCTCAAAGAGCAGTGCTTCAATGTTTTCCATGGCTAATATTCCATTGTGTACATGGACCACTTCTTCTTGGTGCATTCCTCTGTTGATGGACATTTTCGTTGCTTCCAAGCGTTGCCTATGGTAAATATTGCTGGAGTGCAGGATTGCCAGCCTGCGATTTTTGATTTTCATTCTCTCAGGTGATAGACCCAGCAGTGGGTATGATTGATTGACTGGTATGGTAGCTCAACGTTTACCTTTTCAAGGCACCTCAATTGTGCTGTCATTAGTGGCTCTTACCACGTCCCCCTTAGAATCGAGGGTACGCATTTCTCCACAATCACGTCAGCATTTCTTGTTTGCAGCATTTTTGTTGATGGCCATTCTGACTGGGGTGAGCTGATAGGTTTTTGTAATTTGGGTTTACATGTCTGTAAAAATTCCTACAATTCATCATTTTTCCACGCCTTTTGCTTTTCTGTTAAAAGAAAAAAGAAAAAGAGTGTGAGTATAATATACCTCTTCAAATTTTCTTTTTGGAAGGTTGCACTCTAGAATTTTTTGGTCGATTTTCGACCTCAGTATTTTTTGGAGGGCAGGTGTCATTTACAGAACTGCAATTGGTGAACATTTAGTGACCTTTTGCAGTGGGTTTAAAGCTGCTGTTGTGGGAAACGGCCACAAGGATGCAGCATTTCTCCATTCCCAAATCGGGGTACTAGGGCAGCAGAGCCGTTCTGGAAGTCGTTTGCCTAGGTGGTCAATTTGAATGGAATGTGCCAGGAAAACCCCCCATAAGTTTATGTCTCATTACTCCTAGTTCGTTGTTTTAATTTTTTCAATTGGGGTAATGGTTAGAATGTTGCTTGTCCAAGGTGTACACACTCTGGTTCATCTACATATTCTATATACCTATTTATGTAGAGATCCTCTTCCCGTGTAAATTATTACAGAGTGTTCCGTAAACCTTCCTTGCTATATGGTCGGTCTTTTTGATATATGTATATAATATGTATTTGTATACATATGGTAACGCTAATCTTCATTTATCCATTCCCCCACCTTTCCTTTTAGATAAGCATAGTTTTTTTTTTTTTAATAAGTCTGTGATGGACTTTCTCTGTGGAAATATGTTCATTTGTGTCAGTTATTAGAGAACGCCTATAAGTGATATCATGGGATATAGGACTTTTGCTTTCCGACTTACCTCATGTTCTGTGATTATCTCCAAGATCATCTATGGTGCCTCAAAGAGCAGTGTTTCATTGTTTTCCATGGCTAGTATTCATTGTGTACATGGGCCGCTTCTTCCTTTTCCTTTCATCTGTTGATGGACATTTTGGTTGCTTCACTGTCTTGTCTATTGTGAATAAGGCTGCAGTGCAGCTTTTGCAGCCCGGGTCTTCTTCATTCTGGTCTTCTCAGGTGAGAGGCCCATTGGTGCGCCTGCTGGATTGAATGGTACCTCAATTTTTCCTTTTCAACGCAGCTCCTTTCTGTTCTCATTATTAGCGTTTAACCCTTTTACATCTCACCAGCAGCTAGAGGGTACACAGTTCTCTAAAACCTCTTCAGCATTGACTGTTTGTAGACTTTTTGCCAATGGTCAGTCGACGGGTGTGAGTTGAGAACTTTTCGTAGATTAGATTGCATGAGTCTAATACTTCCTGAGGTTGAGCTTTTATCCATTTCCCTTTCTTTAAAAAGAGAGTGAGTAAAACTTACCTCTTCATACTAGCTTCGTGAACATTTTGCCTGTTTTGAATTATTTTTATCCATTCCCTACCTCAGCACAATTTTGAGGGCAGGTGTCCTTTACAGCCCTGCGTCCTTGTGAATGAATGGTAAGTGACCATTAGCTGTGGGTTAAAAGCTGCTGTTGCGGGAATCGGCCACAAGGCGGCAGCATTTCTCCTTTACCAAATCTGGTTACTAGGGCAACAGAGCCTTACTGGAAGTGGTGTTCTAGGTTGTAAATTAGAATGGAATGTGCGAGGAAAAAGCCCTTTAAGTTTATGTCTCATTACTTCTTGTTGGTATTTTTAACTTAATTTTTATTTTTTATCACAGCAAACTTGATTACAATGTTTTGTTTGTTCTAGGTGTGCAAGATGTGGTTCTTTCACACATATACATATATCTATTCTTCTTCGGATCCTTTTCCCATGTAGGTTATGACACAGTGTTGAGTAGTCTTCTCTTGGTATTGCGTAGGTCTTTGGTGATTATATATTTCACATGTGTTTGTATCTCTCTGTTCACCTCAATACGGTAATGTATCCAATCTTCACACCTTTCCATTTGGTGAACCATAAGTTTTTTAAATGAATCTATGATAGTGTTTCTCTGTGGAAATACCTTTGTCTGTATCATTTTTTAGGTAACACCTATATGTGATATGATAGGCTATGTGTCTTTCGCTTTCTCACTTACTCCGAGTTGCGTGATTACTTCTAGACTCATCTATGGTGCTGCAAATGGCATTGTTTCATTTTTTCACTAGCTCATATTCCATCTGTACAGGTAGCAGTTCTTCTTTGTCCACCCATCTGTCGTTGGACTTTTTGGCTACTTCCGTATCTTGGCCATTGTTATACTATGCAATGCAGATTTGCGTACCTGTGTCCTTCCAATTCTGTCTTCTTAGGTTATAGGTCCAGGAATAGGTCTGCTGGATCATATGGTAGCTCAATGTTTACCTTTTAAAGGCACCTCTATTCTGATCTCTTTAGTGGCTCTTTCCAGGTTACGTCCCACTTAAAGTGGAGGGTATGTATTTCTTCCCAGCACCTTCAGCATTTATTCTTTGTAGTTTTTGCTGATGGTTATTCTGAGTGGTGTGAGCTGATACCTCTTTGTGGTTGAATTTGCATGTGTCTCATAATGCGTTGAAATTGAGCTGTAAGACATGTCCTTTTTATTTTTCCAGCTGTGATTGGAGCTTATTTCTTCAAAGTGTTTTCTTAAAGTATGTGTCACCGTTTGAAATATTTTGGCCATGATCTCCCTCAAGACATTTTGAGGGCAGGTTTCATTTACAGCCCTGCAGTACTTGTTCATATGAAGTGACCATTAGCTCAGGCTTTAAACCTGCTTTTGCAGGTAACGGCCAGAGAGCGGCAGCCTTTCTACGTTCCCCTTGCTGCTACTAGGGAAACAGACCTACCGGTCCGTGGTGTTCTTCAGTTATAAATTAGAGTGCAATGTGCCCGGATAAACCCACAAATGTTGATGTCTCCTTGCTTTTCTTTGTTTTTAAATTTAATTTATATTTATTATTAATTAGAGTAATATTCCATTGTGTACGTGGACCACTTCTTCTTGGTGCATTCCTCGGTTGATGGACATTTTCATTGCTTCCAAGTGTTGGCTATGGTAAATATTGCTGGCGTACAGGTTTGCCAGCCTGTGACTTTTTGATTCTCATTTTCTCAGGTGATAGGCCAAGCAGTGGTTGTGATTGATTGACTGGTAGCTCAATGTTTCCCTTTTCAAAGCACCTACATTGTGTTTTCATTAGTGGCTCTTTACATGCCCCCCCTTACCACCGAGGGTACGCATTTCTCCACACTCCCTTCACCGTTTATTTTTTGCAGCACTTTTCCTAATGGCCATTGTGACTGCTGCGAGCTGATAGGTTTTTGTAATATGGGTATGCATGTCATTAAAATTTTTAAAATTCATCATATTCCTACGCCTTTTTCTTTTCTCTTAAAAGAAAAAACCGTGAGTACAATATAGCTCTTGAAATTGTCTTCTTCGAAGGTTGCCCTCTTCTGAATTTTTTGGTCGATTTTTGACCCCAGAAATTTTCTGGAGGGCAGGCGCCATTTACAGAACTGCAAGTTGGTGAAAATTTAGTGACCTTTTGCAGTGGGTTCAAAGCTGCTGTTGTGGGAAACGTCCACAAGGAGGTAGCATTTCTCCATTCCCCAATCTGGGTACTAGGGCAGCAGAGCCTTTCTGGAAGTCATTGTCCTAGGTTGTAAATTAGAATGGAATTTGCCAGGAGAAATCCCCATAAGTTTATGTCTCATTACTTCTTCTTGGTTTTTAAAATTTTTTTAATCTGGGTAAAGTTTAGAAAATTGTTTGTCCTAGGTGTACACAATCTGGTTCATTTGTACATTATGTATGTCTATTAATGTACAGATCCTCTTCCCATGTAAAATATTACAGTGTTCCGTCGACCTCCCTTGCTATATGTTCGGTCTTTTTGATACATGTATATAATATGTATTTGTATATGTATAGTCACACTAATCTTCATTTCTCAATTTCCCCCCTCCTTTCCTTTTAGATGAGCATAGTTTGTTTTCTACGCCTGTGAGTGTCTTTCTCTTTGGAAATATGTTCATCTGTGTCAGTTATTAGATAATGCCGTACGTGATAATATGGGATATAGGTCTTTTGCTTTCCGACCTACTTCATGTTTTGTGATTATCTCCAGGCTCATCTATGGTGCCTCAAAGAGCAGTGCTTCAATGTTTTCCATGGCTAATATTCCATTGTGTACATGGACCACTTCTTCTTGGTGCATTCCTCTGTTGATGGACATTTTCGTTGCTTCCAAGCGTTGCCTATGGTAAATATTGCTGGAGTGCAGGATTGCCAGCCTGCGATTTTTGATTTTCATTCTCTCAGGTGATAGACCCAGCAGTGGGTATGATTGATTGACTGGTATGGTAGCTCAACGTTTACCTTTTCAAGGCACCTCAATTGTGCTGTCATTAGTGGCTCTTACCACGTCCCCCTTAGAATCGAGGGTACGCATTTCTCCACAATCACGTCAGCATTTCTTGTTTGCAGCATTTTTGTTGATGGCCATTCTGACTGGGGTGAGCTGATAGGTTTTTGTAATTTGGGTTTACATGTCTGTAAAAATTCCTACAATTCATCATTTTTCCACGCCTTTTGCTTTTCTGTTAAAAGAAAAAAGAAAAAGAGTGTGCGTATAATATACCTCTTCAAATTTTCTTTTTGGAAGGTTGCACTCTAGAATTTTTTGGTCGATTTTCGACCTCAGTATTTTTTGGAGGGCAGGTGTCATTTACAGAACTGCAATTGGTGAACATTTAGTGACCTTTTGCAGTGGGTTTAAAGCTGCTGTTGTGGGAAACGGCCACAAGGATGCAGCATTTCTCCATTCCCAAATCGGGGTACTAGGGCAGCAGAGCCGTTCTGGAAGTCGTTTGCCTAGGTGGTCAATTTGAATGGAATGTGCCAGGAAAACCCCCCATAAGTTTATGTCTCATTACTCCTAGTTCGTTGTTTTAATTTTTTCAATTGGGGTAATGGTTAGAATGTTGCTTGTCCAAGGTGTACACACTCTGGTTCATCTACATATTCTATATACCTATTTATGTAGAGATCCTCTTCCCGTGTAAATTATTACAGAGTGTTCCGTAAACCTTCCTTGCTATATGGTCGGTCTTTTTGATATATGTATATAATATGTATTTGTATACATATGGTAACGCTAATCTTCATTTATCCATTCCCCCACCTTTCCTTTTAGATAAGCATAGTTTTTTTTTTTTTTAATAAGTCTGTGATGGACTTTCTCTGTGGAAATATGTTCATTTGTGTCAGTTATTAGAGAACGCCTATAAGTGATATCATGGGATATAGGACTTTTGCTTTCCGACTTACCTCATGTTCTGTGATTATCTCCAAGATCATCTATGGTGCCTCAAAGAGCAGTGTTTCATTGTTTTCCATGGCTAGTATTCATTGTGTACATGGGCCGCTTCTTCCTTTTCCTTTCATCTGTTGATGGACATTTTGGTTGCTTCACTGTCTTGTCTATTGTGAATAAGGCTGCAGTGCAGCTTTTGCAGCCCGGGTCTTCTTCATTCTGGTCTTCTCAGGTGAGAGGCCCATTGGTGCGCCTGCTGGATTGAATGGTACCTCAATTTTTCCTTTTCAACGCAGCTCCTTTCTGTTCTCATTATTAGCGTTTAACCCTTTTACATCTCACCAGCAGCTAGAGGGTACACAGTTCTCTAAAACCTCTTCAGCATTGACTGTTTGTAGACTTTTTGCCAATGGTCAGTCGACGGGTGTGAGTTGAGAACTTTTCGTAGATTAGATTGCATGAGTCTAATACTTCCTGAGGTTGAGCTTTTATCCATTTCCCTTTCTTTAAAAAGAGAGTGAGTAAAACTTACCTCTTCATACTAGCTTCGTGAACATTTTGCCTGTTTTGAATTTTTTTTATCCATTCCCTACCTCAGCACAATTTTGAGGGCAGGTGTCCTTTACAGCCCTGCGTCCTTGTGAATGAATGGTAAGTGACCATTAGCTGTGGGTTAAAAGCTGCTCTTGCGGGAATCGGCCACAAGGCGGCAGCATTTCTCCTTTACCAAATCTGGTTACTAGGGCAACAGAGCCTTACTGGAAGTGGTGTTCTAGGTTGCAAATTAGAATGGAATGTGCGAGGCAAAAGCCCTTTAAGTTTATGTCTCATTACTTCTTGTTGGTATTTTTAACTTAATTTTTATTTTTTATCACAGCAAACTTGATTACAATGTTTTGTTTGTTCTAGGTGTGCAAGATGTGGTTCTTTCACACATATACATATATCTATTCTTCTTCGGATCCTTTTCCCATGTAGGTTATGACACAGTGTTGAGTAGTCTTCTCTTGGTATTGCGTAGGTCTTTGGTGATTATGTATTTCACGTGTGTTTGTGTCTCTCTGTTAACCTCAATATGGTAATGTATCCAATCCTCACACCTTTCCATTTGGTGAACCATAAGTTTTTTTAATGAATCTATGATAGTGTTTCTCTGTGGAAATACCTTTGTCTGTATCATTTTTTAGGTAACACCTATATGTGATATGATAGGCTATGTGTCTTTCGCTTTCTCACTTACTCCGAGTTGCGTGATTACTTCTAGACTCATCTATGGTGCTGCAAATGGCATTGTTTCATTTTTTCACTAGCTCATATTCCATCTGTACAGGTAGCAGTTCTTCTTTGTCCACCCATCTGTCGGTGGACTTTTTGGTTACTTCCATATCTTGGCCATTGTAATACTGTGCAATGCAGATTTGCGTGCCTGTGTCCTTCCAATTCTGTCTTCTTAGGTTATAGGTCCAGGAATAGGTCTGCTGGATCATATGGTAGCTCAATGTTTACCTTTTAAAGGCACCTCTATTCTGATCTCTTTAGTGGCTCTTTCCAGGTTACGTCCCACTTAAAGTGGAGGGTATGTATTTCTTCCCAGCACCTTCAGCATTTATTCTTTGTAGTTTTTGCTGATGGTTATTCTGAGTGGTGTGAGCTGATACCTCTTTGTGGTTGAATTTGCATGTGTCTCATAATGCGTTGAAATTGAGCTTTAAGACTTGTCCTTTTTATTTTTCCAGCTGTGATTGGAGCTTATTTCTTCAAAGTGTTTTCTTAAAGTATGTGTCACCGTTTGAAATATTTTGGCCATGATCTCCCTCAAGACATTTTGAGGGCAGGTTTCATTTACAGCCCTGCAGTACTTGTTCATATGAAGTGACCATTAGCTCAGGCTTTAAACCTGCTTTTGCAGGTAACGGCCAGAGAGCGGCAGCCTTTCTACGTTCCCCTTGCTGCTACTAGGGAAACAGACCTACCGGTCCGTGGTGTTCTTCAGTTATAAATTAGAGTGCAATGTGCCCGGATAAACCCACAAATGTTGATGTCTCCTTGCTTTTCTTTGTTTTTAAATTTAATTTATATTTATTATTAATTAGAGTAATATTCCATTGTGTACGTGGACCACTTCTTCTTGGTGCATTCCTCGGTTGATGGACATTTTCATTGCTTCCAAGTGTTGGCTATGGTAAATATTGCTGGCGTACAGGTTTGCCAGCCTGTGACTTTTTGATTCTCATTTTCTCAGGTGATAGGCCAAGCAGTGGTTGTGATTGATTGACTGGTAGCTCAATGTTTCCCTTTTCAAAGCACCTACATTGTGTTTTCATTAGTGGCTCTTTACATGCCCCCCCTTACCACCGAGGGTACGCATTTCTCCACACTCCCTTCACCGTTTATTTTTTGCAGCACTTTTCCTAATGGCCATTGTGACTGCTGCGAGCTGATAGGTTTTTGTAATATGGGTATGCATGTCATTAAAATTTTTAAAATTCATCATATTCCTACGCCTTTTTCTTTTCTCTTAAAAGAAAAAACCGTGAGTACAATATAGCTCTTGAAATTGTCTTCTTCGAAGGTTGCCCTCTTCTGAATTTTTTGGTCGATTTTTGACCCCAGAAATTTTCTGGAGGGCAGGCGCCATTTACAGAACTGCAAGTTGGTGAAAATTTAGTGACCTTTTGCAGTGGGTTCAAAGCTGCTGTTGTGGGAAACGTCCACAAGGAGGTAGCATTTCTCCATTCCCCAATCTGGGTACTAGGGCAGCAGAGCCTTTCTGGAAGTCATTGTCCTAGGTTGTAAATTAGAATGGAATTTGCCAGGAGAAATCCCCATAAGTTTATGTCTCATTACTTCTTCTTGGTTTTTAAAATTTTTTTAATCTGGGTAAAGTTTAGAAAATTGTTTGTCCTAGGTGTACACAATCTGGTTCATTTGTACATTATGTATGTCTATTAATGTACAGATCCCCTTCCCATGTAAAATATTACACTGTTCCGTCGACCTCCCTTTTGCTATATGTTCGGTCTTTTTGATACATGTATATAATATGTATTTGTATATGTATAGTCACACTAATCTTCATTTCTCAATTTCCCCCCTCCTTTCCTTTTAGATGAGCATAGTTTGTTTTCTACGCCTGTGAGTGTCTTTCTCTTTGGAAATATGTTCATCTGTGTCAGTTATTAGATAATGCCGTACGTGATAATATGGGATATAGGTCTTTTGCTTTCCGACCTACTTCATGTTTTGTGATTATCTCCAGGCTCATCTATGGTGCCTCAAAGAGCAGTGCTTTAATGTTTTCCATGGCTAATATTCCATTGTGTACATGGACCACTTCTTCTTGGTGCATTTCTCTGTTGATGGACATTTTCGTTGCTTCCAAGCGTTGCCTATGGTAAATATTGCTGGAGTGCAGGATTGCCAGCCTGCGATTTTTGATTTTCATTCTCTCAGGTGATAGACCCAGCAGTGGGTATGATTGATTGACTGGTATGGTAGCTCAACGTTTACCTTTTCAAGGCACCTCAATTGTGCTGTCATTAGTGGCTCTTACCACGTCCCCCTTAGAATCGAGGGTACGCATTTCTCCACAATCACGTCAGCATTTCTTGTTTGCAGCATTTTTGTTGATGGCCATTCTGACTGGGGTGAGCTGATAGGTTTTTGTAATTTGGGTTTACATGTCTGTAAAAATTCCTACAATTCATCATTTTTCCACGCCTTTTGCTTTTCTGTTAAAAGAAAAAAGAGTGTGAGTATAATATACCTCTTCAAATTTTCTTTTTGGAAGGTTGCACTCTAGAATTTTTTGGTCGATTTTCGACCTCAGTATTTTTTGGAGGGCAGGTGTCATTTACAGAACTGCAATTGGTGAACATTTAGTGACCTTTTGCAGTGGGTTTAAAGCTGCTGTTGTGGGAAACGGCCACAAGGATGCAGCATTTCTCCATTCCCAAATCGGGGTACTAGGGCAGCAGAGCCGTTCTGGAAGTCGTTTGCCTAGGTGGTCAATTTGAATGGAATGTGCCAGGAAAACCCCCCATAAGTTTATGTCTCATTACTCCTAGTTCGTTGTTTTAATTTTTTCAATTGGGGTAATGGTTAGAATGTTGCTTGTCCAAGGTGTACACACTCTGGTTCATCTACATATTCTATATACCTATTTATGTAGAGATCCTCTTCCCGTGTAAATTATTACAGAGTGTTCCGTAAACCTTCCTTGCTATATGGTCGGTCTTTTTGATATATGTATATAATATGTATTTGTATACATATGGTAACGCTAATCTTCATTTATCCATTCCCCCACCTTTCCTTTTAGATAAGCATAGTTTTTTTTTTAATAAGTCTGTGATGGACTTTCTCTGTGGAAATATGTTCATTTGTGTCAGTTATTAGAGAACGCCTATAAGTGATATCATGGGATATAGGACTTTTGCTTTCCGACTTACCTCATGTTCTGTGATTATCTCCAAGATCATCTATGGTGCCTCAAAGAGCAGTGTTTCATTGTTTTCCATGGCTAGTATTCATTGTGTACATGGGCCGCTTCTTCCTTTTCCTTTCATCTGTTGATGGACATTTTGGTTGCTTCACTGTCTTGTCTATTGTGAATAAGGCTGCAGTGCAGCTTTTGCAGCCCGGGTCTTCTTCATTCTGGTCTTCTCAGGTGAGAGGCCCATTGGTGCGCCTGCTGGATTGAATGGTACCTCAATTTTTCCTTTTCAACGCAGCTCCTTTCTGTTCTCATTATTAGCGTTTAACCCTTTTACATCTCACCAGCAGCTAGAGGGTACACAGTTCTCTAAAACCTCTTCAGCATTGACTGTTTGTAGACTTTTTGCCAATGGTCAGTCGACGGGTGTGAGTTGAGAACTTTTCGTAGATTAGATTGCATGAGTCTAATACTTCCTGAGGTTGAGCTTTTATCCATTTCCCTTTCTTTAAAAAGAGAGTGAGTAAAACTTACCTCTTCATACTAGCTTCGTGAACATTTTGCCTGTTTTGAATTTTTTTTATCCATTCCCTACCTCAGCACAATTTTGAGGGCAGGTGTCCTTTACAGCCCTGCGTCCTTGTGAATGAATGGTAAGTGACCATTAGCTGTGGGTTAAAAGCTGCTCTTGCGGGAATCGGCCACAAGGCGGCAGCATTTCTCCTTTACCAAATCTGGTTACTAGGGCAACAGAGCCTTACTGGAAGTGGTGTTCTAGGTTGCAAATTAGAATGGAATGTGCGAGGCAAAAGCCCTTTAAGTTTATGTCTCATTACTTCTTGTTGGTATTTTTAACTTAATTTTTATTTTTTATCACAGCAAACTTGATTACAATGTTTTGTTTGTTCTAGGTGTGCAAGATGTGGTTCTTTCACACATATACATATATCTATTCTTCTTCGGATCCTTTTCCCATGTAGGTTATGACACAGTGTTGAGTAGTCTTCTCTTGGTATTGCGTAGGTCTTTGGTGATTATGTATTTCACGTGTGTTTGTGTCTCTCTGTTAACCTCAATATGGTAATGTATCCAATCCTCACACCTTTCCATTTGGTGAACCATAAGTTTTTTTAATGAATCTATGATAGTGTTTCTCTGTGGAAATACCTTTGTCTGTATCATTTTTTAGGTAACACCTATATGTGATATGATAGGCTATGTGTCTTTCGCTTTCTCACTTACTCCGAGTTGCGTGATTACTTCTAGACTCATCTATGGTGCTGCAAATGGCATTGTTTCATTTTTTCACTAGCTCATATTCCATCTGTACAGGTAGCAGTTCTTCTTTGTCCACCCATCTGTCGGTGGACTTTTTGGTTACTTCCATATCTTGGCCATTGTAATACTGTGCAATGCAGATTTGCGTGCCTGTGTCCTTCCAATTCTGTCTTCTTAGGTTATAGGTCCAGGAATAGGTCTGCTGGATCATATGGTAGCTCAATGTTTACCTTTTAAAGGCACCTCTATTCTGATCTCTTTAGTGGCTCTTTCCAGGTTACGTCCCACTTAAAGTGGAGGGTATGTATTTCTTCCCAGCACCTTCAGCATTTATTCTTTGTAGTTTTTGCTGATGGTTATTCTGAGTGGTGTGAGCTGATACCTCTTTGTGGTTGAATTTGCATGTGTCTCATAATGCGTTGAAATTGAGCTTTAAGACTTGTCCTTTTTATTTTTCCAGCTGTGATTGGAGCTTATTTCTTCAAAGTGTTTTCTTAAAGTATGTGTCACCGTTTGAAATATTTTGGCCATGATCTCCCTCAAGACATTTTGAGGGCAGGTTTCATTTACAGCCCTGCAGTACTTGTTCATATGAAGTGACCATTAGCTCAGGCTTTAAACCTGCTTTTGCAGGTAACGGCCAGAGAGCGGCAGCCTTTCTACGTTCCCCTTGCTGCTACTAGGGAAACAGACCTACCGGTCCGTGGTGTTCTTCGGTTATAAATTAGAGTGCAATGTGCCCGGATAAACCCACAAATGTTGATGTCTCCTTGCTTTTCTTTGTTTTTAAATTTAATTTATATTTATTATTAATTAGAGTAATATTCCATTGTGTACGTGGACCACTTCTTCTTGGTGCATTCCTCGGTTGATGGACATTTTCATTGCTTCCAAGTGTTGGCTATGGTAAATATTGCTGGCGTACAGGTTTGCCAGCCTGTGACTTTTTGATTCTCATTTTCTCAGGTGATAGGCCAAGCAGTGGTTGTGATTGATTGACTGGTAGCTCAATGTTTCCCTTTTCAAAGCACCTACATTGTGTTTTCATTAGTGGCTCTTTACATGCCCCCCCTTACCACCGAGGGTACGCATTTCTCCACACTCCCTTCACCGTTTATTTTTTGCAGCACTTTTCCTAATGGCCATTGTGACTGCTGCGAGCTGATAGGTTTTTGTAATATGGGTATGCATGTCATTAAAATTTTTAAAATTCATCATATTCCTACGCCTTTTTCTTTTCTCTTAAAAGAAAAAACCGTGAGTACAATATAGCTCTTGAAATTGTCTTCTTCGAAGGTTGCCCTCTTCTGAATTTTTTGGTCGATTTTTGACCCCAGAAATTTTCTGGAGGGCAGGCGCCATTTACAGAACTGCAAGTTGGTGAAAATTTAGTGACCTTTTGCAGTGGGTTCAAAGCTGCTGTTGTGGGAAACGTCCACAAGGAGGTAGCATTTCTCCATTCCCCAATCTGGGTACTAGGGCAGCAGAGCCTTTCTGGAAGTCATTGTCCTAGGTTGTAAATTAGAATGGAATTTGCCAGGAGAAATCCCCATAAGTTTATGTCTCATTACTTCTTCTTGGTTTTTAAAATTTTTTTAATCTGGGTAAAGTTTAGAAAATTGTTTGTCCTAGGTGTACACAATCTGGTTCATTTGTACATTATGTATGTCTATTAATGTACAGATCCTCTTCCCATGTAAAATATTACAGTGTTCCGTCGACCTCCCTTGCTATATGTTCGGTCTTTTTGATACATGTATATAATATGTATTTGTATATGTATAGTCACACTAATCTTCATTTCTCAATTTCCCCCCTCCTTTCCTTTTAGATGAGCATAGTTTGTTTTCTACGCCTGTGAGTGTCTTTCTCTTTGGAAATATGTTCATCTGTGTCAGTTATTAGATAATGCCGTACGTGATAATATGGGATATAGGTCTTTTGCTTTCCGACCTACTTCATGTTTTGTGATTATCTCCAGGCTCATCTATGGTGCCTCAAAGAGCAGTGCTTCAATGTTTTCCATGGCTAATATTCCATTGTGTACATGGACCACTTCTTCTTGGTGCATTCCTCTGTTGATGGACATTTTCGTTGCTTCCAAGCGTTGCCTATGGTAAATATTGCTGGAGTGCAGGATTGCCAGCCTGCGATTTTTGATTTTCATTCTCTCAGGTGATAGACCCAGCAGTGGGTATGATTGATTGACTGGTATGGTAGCTCAACGTTTACCTTTTCAAGGCACCTCAATTGTGCTGTCATTAGTGGCTCTTACCACGTCCCCCTTAGAATCGAGGGTACGCATTTCTCCACAATCACGTCAGCATTTCTTGTTTGCAGCATTTTTGTTGATGGCCATTCTGACTGGGGTGAGCTGATAGGTTTTTGTAATTTGGGTTTACATGTCTGTAAAAATTCCTACAATTCATCATTTTTCCACGCCTTTTGCTTTTCTGTTAAAAGAAAAAAGAAAAAGAGTGTGAGTATAATATACCTCTTCAAATTTTCTTTTTGGAAGGTTGCACTCTAGAATTTTTTGGTCGATTTTCGACCTCAGTATTTTTTGGAGGGCAGGTGTCATTTACAGAACTGCAATTGGTGAACATTTAGTGACCTTTTGCAGTGGGTTTAAAGCTGCTGTTGTGGGAAACGGCCACAAGGATGCAGCATTTCTCCATTCCCAAATCGGGGTACTAGGGCAGCAGAGCCGTTCTGGAAGTCGTTTGCCTAGGTGGTCAATTTGAATGGAATGTGCCAGGAAAACCCCCCATAAGTTTATGTCTCATTACTCCTAGTTCGTTGTTTTAATTTTTTCAATTGGGGTAATGGTTAGAATGTTGCTTGTCCAAGGTGTACACACTCTGGTTCATCTACATATTCTATATACCTATTTATGTAGAGATCCTCTTCCCGTGTAAATTATTACAGAGTGTTCCGTAAACCTTCCTTGCTATATGGTCGGTCTTTTTGATATATGTATATAATATGTATTTGTATACATATGGTAACGCTAATCTTCATTTATCCATTCCCCCACCTTTCCTTTTAGATAAGCATAGTTTTTTTTTTTTTAATAAGTCTGTGATGGACTTTCTCTGTGGAAATATGTTCATTTGTGTCAGTTATTAGAGAACGCCTATAAGTGATATCATGGGATATAGGACTTTTGCTTTCCGACTTACCTCATGTTCTGTGATTATCTCCAAGATCATCTATGGTGCCTCAAAGAGCAGTGTTTCATTGTTTTCCATGGCTAGTATTCATTGTGTACATGGGCCGCTTCTTCCTTTTCCTTTCATCTGTTGATGGACATTTTGGTTGCTTCACTGTCTTGTCTATTGTGAATAAGGCTGCAGTGCAGCTTTTGCAGCCCGGGTCTTCTTCATTCTGGTCTTCTCAGGTGAGAGGCCCATTGGTGCGCCTGCTGGATTGAATGGTACCTCAATTTTTCCTTTTCAACGCAGCTCCTTTCTGTTCTCATTATTAGCGTTTAACCCTTTTACATCTCACCAGCAGCTAGAGGGTACACAGTTCTCTAAAACCTCTTCAGCATTGACTGTTTGTAGACTTTTTGCCAATGGTCAGTCGACGGGTGTGAGTTGAGAACTTTTCGTAGATTAGATTGCATGAGTCTAATACTTCCTGAGGTTGAGCTTTTATCCATTTCCCTTTCTTTAAAAAGAGAGTGAGTAAAACTTACCTCTTCATACTAGCTTCGTGAACATTTTGCCTGTTTTGAATTTTTTTTATCCATTCCCTACCTCAGCACAATTTTGAGGTCAGGTGTCCTTTACAGCCCTGCGTCCTTGTGAATGAATGGTAAGTGACCATTAGCTGTGGGTTAAAAGCTGCTCTTGCGGGAATCGGCCACAAGGCGGCAGCATTTCTCCTTTACCAAATCTGGTTACTAGGGCAACAGAGCCTTACTGGAAGTGGTGTTCTAGGTTGCAAATTAGAATGGAATGTGCGAGGCAAAAGCCCTTTAAGTTTATGTCTCATTACTTCTTGTTGGTATTTTTAACTTAATTTTTATTTTTTATCACAGCAAACTTGATTACAATGTTTTGTTTGTTCTAGGTGTGCAAGATGTGGTTCTTTCACACATATACATATATCTATTCTTCTTCGGATCCTTTTCCCATGTAGGTTATGACACAGTGTTGAGTAGTCTTCTCTTGGTATTGCGTAGGTCTTTGGTGATTATGTATTTCACGTGTGTTTGTGTCTCTCTGTTAACCTCAGTATGGTAATGTATCCAATCCTCACACCTTTCCATTTGGTGAACCATAAGTTTTTTTAATGAATCTATGATAGTGTTTCTCTGTGGAAATACCTTTGTCTGTATCATTTTTTAGGTAACACCTATATGTGATATGATAGGCTATGTGTCTTTCGCTTTCTCACTTACTCCGAGTTGCGTGATTACTTCTAGACTCATCTATGGTGCTGCAAATGGCATTGTTTCATTTTTTCACTAGCTCATATTCCATCTGTACAGGTAGCAGTTCTTCTTTGTCCACCCATCTGTCGGTGGACTTTTTGGTTACTTCCATATCTTGGCCATTGTAATACTGTGCAATGCAGATTTGCGTGCCTGTGTCCTTCCAATTCTGTCTTCTTAGGTTATAGGTCCAGGAATAGGTCTGCTGGATCATATGGTAGCTCAATGTTTACCTTTTAAAGGCACCTCTATTCTGATCTCTTTAGTGGCTCTTTCCAGGTTACGTCCCACTTAAAGTGGAGGGTATGTATTTCTTCCCAGCACCTTCAGCATTTATTCTTTGTAGTTTTTGCTGATGGTTATTCTGAGTGGTGTGAGCTGATACCTCTTTGTGGTTGAATTTGCATGTGTCTCATAATGCGTTGAAATTGAGCTTTAAGACTTGTCCTTTTTATTTTTCCAGCTGTGATTGGAGCTTATTTCTTCAAAGTGTTTTCTTAAAGTATGTGTCACCGTTTGAAATATTTTGGCCATGATCTCCCTCAAGACATTTTGAGGGCAGGTTTCATTTACAGCCCTGCAGTACTTGTTCATATGAAGTGACCATTAGCTCAGGCTTTAAACCTGCTTTTGCAGGTAACGGCCAGAGAGCGGCAGCCTTTCTACGTTCCCCTTGCTGCTACTAGGGAAACAGACCTACCGGTCCGTGGTGTTCTTCGGTTATAAATTAGAGTGCAATGTGCCCGGATAAACCCACAAATGTTGATGTCTCCTTGCTTTTCTTTGTTTTTAAATTTAATTTATATTTATTATTAATTAGAGTAATATTCCATTGTGTACGTGGACCACTTCTTCTTGGTGCATTCCTCGGTTGATGGACATTTTCATTGCTTCCAAGTGTTGGCTATGGTAAATATTGCTGGCGTACAGGTTTGCCAGCCTGTGACTTTTTGATTCTCATTTTCTCAGGTGATAGGCCAAGCAGTGGTTGTGATTGATTGACTGGTAGCTCAATGTTTCCCTTTTCAAAGCACCTACATTGTGTTTTCATTAGTGGCTCTTTACATGCCCCCCCTTACCACCGAGGGTACGCATTTCTCCACACTCCCTTCACCGTTTATTTTTTGCAGCACTTTTCCTAATGGCCATTGTGACTGCTGCGAGCTGATAGGTTTTTGTAATATGGGTATGCATGTCATTAAAATTTTTAAAATTCATCATATTCCTACGCCTTTTTCTTTTCTCTTAAAAGAAAAAACCGTGAGTACAATATAGCTCTTGAAATTGTCTTCTTCGAAGGTTGCCCTCTTCTGAATTTTTTGGTCGATTTTTGACCCCAGAAATTTTCTGGAGGGCAGGCGCCATTTACAGAACTGCAAGTTGGTGAAAATTTAGTGACCTTTTGCAGTGGGTTCAAAGCTGCTGTTGTGGGAAACGTCCACAAGGAGGTAGCATTTCTCCATTCCCCAATCTGGGTACTAGGGCAGCAGAGCCTTTCTGGAAGTCATTGTCCTAGGTTGTAAATTAGAATGGAATTTGCCAGGAGAAATCCCCATAAGTTTATGTCTCATTACTTCTTCTTGGTTTTTAAAATTTTTTTAATCTGGGTAAAGTTTAGAAAATTGTTTGTCCTAGGTGTACACAATCTGGTTCATTTGTACATTATGTATGTCTATTAATGTACAGATCCTCTTCCCATGTAAAATATTACAGTGTTCCGTCGACCTCCCTTGCTATATGTTCGGTCTTTTTGATACATGTATATAATATGTATTTGTATATGTATAGTCACACTAATCTTCATTTCTCAATTTCCCCCCTCCTTTCCTTTTAGATGAGCATAGTTTGTTTTCTACGCCTGTGAGTGTCTTTCTCTTTGGAAATATGTTCATCTGTGTCAGTTATTAGATAATGCCGTACGTGATAATATGGGATATAGGTCTTTTGCTTTCCGACCTACTTCATGTTTTGTGATTATCTCCAGGCTCATCTATGGTGCCTCAAAGAGCAGTGCTTCAATGTTTTCCATGGCTAATATTCCATTGTGTACATGGACCACTTCTTCTTGGTGCATTCCTCTGTTGATGGACATTTTCGTTGCTTCCAAGCGTTGCCTATGGTAAATATTGCTGGAGTGCAGGATTGCCAGCCTGCGATTTTTGATTTTCATTCTCTCAGGTGATAGACCCAGCAGTGGGTATGATTGATTGACTGGTATGGTAGCTCAACGTTTACCTTTTCAAGGCACCTCAATTGTGCTGTCATTAGTGGCTCTTACCACGTCCCCCTTAGAATCGAGGGTACGCATTTCTCCACAATCACGTCAGCATTTCTTGTTTGCAGCATTTTTGTTGATGGCCATTCTGACTGGGGTGAGCTGATAGGTTTTTGTAATTTGGGTTTACATGTCTGTAAAAATTCCTACAATTCATCATTTTTCCACGCCTTTTGCTTTTCTGTTAAAAGAAAAAAGAAAAAGAGTGTGAGTATAATATACCTCTTCAAATTTTCTTTTTGGAAGGTTGCACTCTAGAATTTTTTGGTCGATTTTCGACCTCAGTATTTTTTGGAGGGCAGGTGTCATTTACAGAACTGCAATTGGTGAACATTTAGTGACCTTTTGCAGTGGGTTTAAAGCTGCTGTTGTGGGAAACGGCCACAAGGATGCAGCATTTCTCCATTCCCAAATCGGGGTACTAGGGCAGCAGAGCCGTTCTGGAAGTCATTTGCCTAGGTGGTCAATTTGAATGGAATGTGCCAGGAAAACCCCCCATAAGTTTATGTCTCATTACTCCTAGATCGTTGTTTTAATTTTTTCAATTGGGGTAATGGTTAGAATGTTGCTTGTCCAAGGTGTACACACTCTGGTTCATCTACATATTCTATATACCTATTTATGTAGAGATCCTCTTCCCGTGTAAATTATTACACAGTGTTCCGTAAACCTTCCTTGCTATATGGTCGGTCTTTTTGATATATGTATATAATATGTATTTGTATACATATGGTAACGCTAATCTTCATTTATCCATTCCCCCACCTTTCCTTTTAGATAAGCATAGTTTTTTTTTTTAATAAGTCTGTGATGGACTTTCTCTGTGGAAATATGTTCATTTGTGTCAGTTATTAGAGAACGCCTATAAGTGATATCATGGGATATAGGACTTTTGCTTTCCGACTTACCTCATGTTCTGTGATTATCTCCAAGATCATCTATGGTGCCTCAAAGAGCAGTGTTTCATTGTTTTCCATGGCTAGTATTCATTGTGTACATGGGCCGCTTCTTCCTTTTCCTTTCATCTGTTGATGGACATTTTGGTTGCTTCACTGTCTTGTCTATTGTGAATAAGGCTGCAGTGCAGCTTTTGCAGCCCGGGTCTTCTTCATTCTGGTCTTCTCAGGTGAGAGGCCCATTGGTGCGCCTGCTGGATTGAATGGTACCTCAATTTTTCCTTTTCAACGCAGCTCCTTTCTGTTCTCATTATTAGCGTTTAACCCTTTTACATCTCACCAGCAGCTAGAGGGTACACAGTTCTCTAAAACCTCTTCAGCATTGACTGTTTGTAGACTTTTTGCCAATGGTCAGTCGACGGGTGTGAGTTGAGAACTTTTCGTAGATTAGATTGCATGAGTCTAATACTTCCTGAGGTTGAGCTTTTATCCATTTCCCTTTCTTTAAAAAGAGAGTGAGTAAAACTTACCTCTTCATACTAGCTTCGTGAACATTTTGCCTGTTTTGAATTTTTTTTATCCATTCCCTACCTCAGCACAATTTTGAGGGCAGGTGTCCTTTACAGCCCTGCGTCCTTGTGAATGAATGGTAAGTGACCATTAGCTGTGGGTTAAAAGCTGCTCTTGCGGGAATCGGCCACAAGGCGGCAGCATTTCTCCTTTACCAAATCTGGTTACTAGGGCAACAGAGCCTTACTGGAAGTGGTGTTCTAGGTTGCAAATTAGAATGGAATGTGCGAGGCAAAAGCCCTTTAAGTTTATGTCTCATTACTTCTTGTTGGTATTTTTAACTTAATTTTTATTTTTTATCACAGCAAACTTGATTACAATGTTTTGTTTGTTCTAGGTGTGCAAGATGTGGTTCTTTCACACATATACATATATCTATTCTTCTTCGGATCCTTTTCCCATGTAGGTTATGACACAGTGTTGAGTAGTCTTCTCTTGGTATTGCGTAGGTCTTTGGTGATTATGTATTTCACGTGTGTTTGTGTCTCTCTGTTAACCTCAATATGGTAATGTATCCAATCCTCACACCTTTCCATTTGGTGAACCATAAGTTTTTTTAATGAATCTATGATAGTGTTTCTCTGTGGAAATACCTTTGTCTGTATCATTTTTTAGGTAACACCTATATGTGATATGATAGGCTATGTGTCTTTCGCTTTCTCACTTACTCCGAGTTGCGTGATTACTTCTAGACTCATCTATGGTGCTGCAAATGGCATTGTTTCATTTTTTCACTAGCTCATATTCCATCTGTACAGGTAGCAGTTCTTCTTTGTCCACCCATCTGTCGGTGGACTTTTTGGTTACTTCCATATCTTGGCCATTGTAATACTGTGCAATGCAGATTTGCGTGCCTGTGTCCTTCCAATTCTGTCTTCTTAGGTTATAGGTCCAGGAATAGGTCTGCTGGATCATATGGTAGCTCAATGTTTACCTTTTAAAGGCACCTCTATTCTGATCTCTTTAGTGGCTCTTTCCAGGTTACGTCCCACTTAAAGTGGAGGGTATGTATTTCTTCCCAGCACCTTCAGCATTTATTCTTTGTAGTTTTTGCTGATGGTTATTCTGAGTGGTGTGAGCTGATACCTCTTTGTGGTTGAATTTGCATGTGTCTCATAATGCGTTGAAATTGAGCTTTAAGACTTGTCCTTTTTATTTTTCCAGCTGTGATTGGAGCTTATTTCTTCAAAGTGTTTTCTTAAAGTATGTGTCACCGTTTGAAATATTTTGGCCATGATCTCCCTCAAGACATTTTGAGGGCAGGTTTCATTTACAGCCCTGCAGTACTTGTTCATATGAAGTGACCATTAGCTCAGGCTTTAAACCTGCTTTTGCAGGTAACGGCCAGAGAGCGGCAGCCTTTCTACGTTCCCCTTGCTGCTACTAGGGAAACAGACCTACCGGTCCGTGGTGTTCTTCGGTTATAAATTAGAGTGCAATGTGCCCGGATAAACCCACAAATGTTGATGTCTCCTTGCTTTTCTTTGTTTTTAAATTTAATTTATATTTATTATTAATTAGAGTAATATTCCATTGTGTACGTGGACCACTTCTTCTTGGTGCATTCCTCGGTTGATGGACATTTTCATTGCTTCCAAGTGTTGGCTATGGTAAATATTGCTGGCGTACAGGTTTGCCAGCCTGTGACTTTTTGATTCTCATTTTCTCAGGTGATAGGCCAAGCAGTGGTTGTGATTGATTGACTGGTAGCTCAATGTTTCCCTTTTCAAAGCACCTACATTGTGTTTTCATTAGTGGCTCTTTACATGCCCCCCCTTACCACCGAGGGTACGCATTTCTCCACACTCCCTTCACCGTTTATTTTTTGCAGCACTTTTCCTAATGGCCATTGTGACTGCTGCGAGCTGATAGGTTTTTGTAATATGGGTATGCATGTCATTAAAATTTTTAAAATTCATCATATTCCTACGCCTTTTTCTTTTCTCTTAAAAGAAAAAACCGTGAGTACAATATAGCTCTTGAAATTGTCTTCTTCGAAGGTTGCCCTCTTCTGAATTTTTTGGTCGATTTTTGACCCCAGAAATTTTCTGGAGGGCAGGCGCCATTTACAGAACTGCAAGTTGGTGAAAATTTAGTGACCTTTTGCAGTGGGTTCAAAGCTGCTGTTGTGGGAAACGTCCACAAGGAGGTAGCATTTCTCCATTCCCCAATCTGGGTACTAGGGCAGCAGAGCCTTTCTGGAAGTCATTGTCCTAGGTTGTAAATTAGAATGGAATTTGCCAGGAGAAATCCCCATAAGTTTATGTCTCATTACTTCTTCTTGGTTTTTAAAATTTTTTTAATCTGGGTAAAGTTTAGAAAATTGTTTGTCCTAGGTGTACACAATCTGGTTCATTTGTACATTATGTATGTCTATTAATGTACAGATCCTCTTCCCATGTAAAATATTACAGTGTTCCGTCGACCTCCCTTGCTATATGTTCGGTCTTTTTGATACATGTATATAATATGTATTTGTATATGTATAGTCACACTAATCTTCATTTCTCAATTTCCCCCCTCCTTTCCTTTTAGATGAGCATAGTTTGTTTTCTACGCCTGTGAGTGTCTTTCTCTTTGGAAATATGTTCATCTGTGTCAGTTATTAGATAATGCCGTACGTGATAATATGGGATATAGGTCTTTTGCTTTCCGACCTACTTCATGTTTTGTGATTATCTCCAGGCTCATCTATGGTGCCTCAAAGAGCAGTGCTTCAATGTTTTCCATGGCTAATATTCCATTGTGTACATGGACCACTTCTTCTTGGTGCATTCCTCTGTTGATGGACATTTTCGTTGCTTCCAAGCGTTGCCTATGGTAAATATTGCTGGAGTGCAGGATTGCCAGCCTGCGATTTTTGATTTTCATTCTCTCAGGTGATAGACCCAGCAGTGGGTATGATTGATTGACTGGTATGGTAGCTCAACGTTTACCTTTTCAAGGCACCTCAATTGTGCTGTCATTAGTGGCTCTTACCACGTCCCCCTTAGAATCGAGGGTACGCATTTCTCCACAATCACGTCAGCATTTCTTGTTTGCAGCATTTTTGTTGATGGCCATTCTGACTGGGGTGAGCTGATAGGTTTTTGTAATTTGGGTTTACATGTCTGTAAAAATTCCTACAATTCATCATTTTTCCACGCCTTTTGCTTTTCTGTTAAAAGAAAAAAGAAAAAGAGTGTGAGTATAATATACCTCTTCAAATTTTCTTTTTGGAAGGTTGCACTCTAGAATTTTTTGGTCGATTTTCGACCTCAGTATTTTTTGGAGGGCAGGTGTCATTTACAGAACTGCAATTGGTGAACATTTAGTGACCTTTTGCAGTGGGTTTAAAGCTGCTGTTGTGGGAAACGGCCACAAGGATGCAGCATTTCTCCATTCCCAAATCGGGGTACTAGGGCAGCAGAGCCGTTCTGGAAGTCGTTTGCCTAGGTGGTCAATTTGAATGGAATGTGCCAGGAAAACCCCCCATAAGTTTATGTCTCATTACTCCTAGTTCGTTGTTTTAATTTTTTCAATTGGGGTAATGGTTAGAATGTTGCTTGTCCAAGGTGTACACACTCTGGTTCATCTACATATTCTATATACCTATTTATGTAGAGATCCTCTTCCCGTGTAAATTATTACAGAGTGTTCCGTAAACCTTCCTTGCTATATGGTCGGTCTTTTTGATATATGTATATAATATGTATTTGTATACATATGGTAACGCTAATCTTCATTTATCCATTCCCCCACCTTTCCTTTTAGATAAGCATAGTTTTTTTTTTTTTTAATAAGTCTGTGATGGACTTTCTCTGTGGAAATATGTTCATTTGTGTCAGTTATTAGAGAACGCCTATAAGTGATATCATGGGATATAGGACTTTTGCTTTCCGACTTACCTCATGTTCTGTGATTATCTCCAAGATCATCTATGGTGCCTCAAAGAGCAGTGTTTCATTGTTTTCCATGGCTAGTATTCATTGTGTACATGGGCCGCTTCTTCCTTTTCCTTTCATCTGTTGATGGACATTTTGGTTGCTTCACTGTCTTGTCTATTGTGAATAAGGCTGCAGTGCAGCTTTTGCAGCCCGGGTCTTCTTCATTCTGGTCTTCTCAGGTGAGAGGCCCATTGGTGCGCCTGCTGGATTGAATGGTACCTCAATTTTTCCTTTTCAACGCAGCTCCTTTCTGTTCTCATTATTAGCGTTTAACCCTTTTACATCTCACCAGCAGCTAGAGGGTACACAGTTCTCTAAAACCTCTTCAGCATTGACTGTTTGTAGACTTTTTGCCAATGGTCAGTCGACGGGTGTGAGTTGAGAACTTTTCGTAGATTAGATTGCATGAGTCTAATACTTCCTGAGGTTGAGCTTTTATCCATTTCCCTTTCTTTAAAAAGAGAGTGAGTAAAACTTACCTCTTCATACTAGCTTCGTGAACATTTTGCCTGTTTTGAATTTTTTTTATCCATTCCCTACCTCAGCACAATTTTGAGGGCAGGTGTCCTTTACAGCCCTGCGTCCTTGTGAATGAATGGTAAGTGACCATTAGCTGTGGGTTAAAAGCTGCTCTTGCGGGAATCGGCCACAAGGCGGCAGCATTTCTCCTTTACCAAATCTGGTTACTAGGGCAACAGAGCCTTACTGGAAGTGGTGTTCTAGGTTGCAAATTAGAATGGAATGTGCGAGGCAAAAGCCCTTTAAGTTTATGTCTCATTACTTCTTGTTGGTATTTTTAACTTAATTTTTATTTTTTATCACAGCAAACTTGATTACAATGTTTTGTTTGTTCTAGGTGTGCAAGATGTGGTTCTTTCACACATATACATATATCTATTCTTCTTCGGATCCTTTTCCCATGTAGGTTATGACACAGTGTTGAGTAGTCTTCTCTTGGTATTGCGTAGGTCTTTGGTGATTATGTATTTCACGTGTGTTTGTGTCTCTCTGTTAACCTCAATATGGTAATGTATCCAATCCTCACACCTTTCCATTTGGTGAACCATAAGTTTTTTAAATGAATCTATGATAGTGTTTCTCTGTGGAAATACCTTTGTCTGTATCATTTTTTAGGTAACACCTATATGTGATATGATAGGCTATGTGTCTTTCACTTTCTCACTTACTCCGAGTTGCGTGATTACTTCTAGACTCATCTATGGTGCTGCAAATGGCATTGTTTCATTTTTTCACTAGCTCATATTCCATCTGTACAGGTAGCAGTTCTTCTTTGTCCACCCATCTGTCGGTGGACTTTTTGGCTACTTCCATATCTTGGCCATTGTAATACTGTGCAATGCAGATTTGCGTGCCTGTGTCCTTCCAATTCTGTCTTCTTAGGTTATAGGTCCAGGAATAGGTCTGCTGGATCATATGGTAGCTCAATGTTTACCTTTTAAAGGCACCTCTATTCTGATCTCTTTAGTGGCTCTTTCCAGGTTACGTCCCACTTAAAGTGGAGGGTATGTATTTCTTCCCAGCACCTTCAGCATTTATTCTTTGTAGTTTTTGCTGATGGTTATTCTGAGTGGTGTGAGCTGATACCTCTTTGTGGTTGAATTTGCATGTGTCTCATAATGCGTTGAAATTGAGCTTTAAGACTTGTCCTTTTTATTTTTCCAGCTGTGATTGGAGCTTATTTCTTCAAAGTGTTTTCTTAAAGTATGTGTCACCGTTTGAAATATTTTGGCCATGATCTCCCTCAAGACATTTTGAGGGCAGGTTTCATTTACAGCCCTGCAGTACTTGTTCATATGAAGTGACCATTAGCTCAGGCTTTAAACCTGCTTTTGCAGGTAACGGCCAGAGAGCGGCAGCCTTTCTACGTTCCCCTTGCTGCTACTAGGGAAACAGACCTACCGGTCCGTGGTGTTCTTCGGTTATAAATTAGAGTGCAATGTGCCCGGATAAACCCACAAATGTTGATGTCTCCTTGCTTTTCTTTGTTTTTAAATTTAATTTATATTTATTATTAATTAGAGTAATATTCCATTGTGTACGTGGACCACTTCTTCTTGGTGCATTCCTCGGTTGATGGACATTTTCATTGCTTCCAAGTGTTGGCTATGGTAAATATTGCTGGCGTACAGGTTTGCCAGCCTGTGACTTTTTGATTCTCATTTTCTCAGGTGATAGGCCAAGCAGTGGTTGTGATTGATTGACTGGTAGCTCAATGTTTCCCTTTTCAAAGCACCTACATTGTGTTTTCATTAGTGGCTCTTTACATGCCCCCCCTTACCACCGAGGGTACGCATTTCTCCACACTCCCTTCACCGTTTATTTTTTGCAGCACTTTTCCTAATGGCCATTGTGACTGCTGCGAGCTGATAGGTTTTTGTAATATGGGTATGCATGTCATTAAAATTTTTAAAATTCATCATATTCCTACGCCTTTTTCTTTTCTCTTAAAAGAAAAAACCGTGAGTACAATATAGCTCTTGAAATTGTCTTCTTCGAAGGTTGCCCTCTTCTGAATTTTTTGGTCGATTTTTGACCCCAGAAATTTTCTGGAGGGCAGGCGCCATTTACAGAACTGCAAGTTGGTGAAAATTTAGTGACCTTTTGCAGTGGGTTCAAAGCTGCTGTTGTGGGAAACGTCCACAAGGAGGTAGCATTTCTCCATTCCCCAATCTGGGTACTAGGGCAGCAGAGCCTTTCTGGAAGTCATTGTCCTAGGTTGTAAATTAGAATGGAATTTGCCAGGAGAAATCCCCATAAGTTTATGTCTCATTACTTCTTCTTGGTTTTTAAAATTTTTTTAATCTGGGTAAAGTTTAGAAAATTGTTTGTCCTAGGTGTACACAATCTGGTTCATTTGTACATTATGTATGTCTATTAATGTACAGATCCTCTTCCCATGTAAAATATTACAGTGTTCCGTCGACCTCCCTTGCTATATGTTCGGTCTTTTTGATACATGTATATAATATGTATTTGTATATGTATAGTCACACTAATCTTCATTTCTCAATTTCCCCCCTCCTTTCCTTTTAGATGAGCATAGTTTGTTTTCTACGCCTGTGAGTGTCTTTCTCTTTGGAAATATGTTCATCTGTGTCAGTTATTAGATAATGCCGTACGTGATAATATGGGATATAGGTCTTTTGCTTTCCGACCTACTTCATGTTTTGTGATTATCTCCAGGCTCATCTATGGTGCCTCAAAGAGCAGTGCTTCAATGTTTTCCATGGCTAATATTCCATTGTGTACATGGACCACTTCTTCTTGGTGCATTCCTCTGTTGATGGACATTTTCGTTGCTTCCAAGCGTTGCCTATGGTAAATATTGCTGGAGTGCAGGATTGCCAGCCTGCGATTTTTGATTTTCATTCTCTCAGGTGATAGACCCAGCAGTGGGTATGATTGATTGACTGGTATGGTAGCTCAACGTTTACCTTTTCAAGGCACCTCAATTGTGCTGTCATTAGTGGCTCTTACCACGTCCCCCTTAGAATCGAGGGTACGCATTTCTCCACAATCACGTCAGCATTTCTTGTTTGCAGCATTTTTGTTGATGGCCATTCTGACTGGGGTGAGCTGATAGGTTTTTGTAATTTGGGTTTACATGTCTGTAAAAATTCCTACAATTCATCATTTTTCCACGCCTTTTGCTTTTCTGTTAAAAGAAAAAAGAAAAAGAGTGTGAGTATAATATACCTCTTCAAATTTTCTTTTTGGAAGGTTGCACTCTAGAATTTTTTGGTCGATTTTCGACCTCAGTATTTTTTGGAGGGCAGGTGTCATTTACAGAACTGCAATTGGTGAACATTTAGTGACCTTTTGCAGTGGGTTTAAAGCTGCTGTTGTGGGAAACGGCCACAAGGATGCAGCATTTCTCCATTCCCAAATCGGGGTACTAGGGCAGCAGAGCCGTTCTGGAAGTCGTTTGCCTAGGTGGTCAATTTGAATGGAATGTGCCAGGAAAACCCCCCATAAGTTTATGTCTCATTACTCCTAGTTCGTTGTTTTAATTTTTTCAATTGGGGTAATGGTTAGAATGTTGCTTGTCCAAGGTGTACACACTCTGGTTCATCTACATATTCTATATACCTATTTATGTAGAGATCCTCTTCCCGTGTAAATTATTACAGAGTGTTCCGTAAACCTTCCTTGCTATATGGTCGGTCTTTTTGATATATGTATATAATATGTATTTGTATACATATGGTAACGCTAATCTTCATTTATCCATTCCCCCACCTTTCCTTTTAGATAAGCATAGTTTTTTTTTTTTTAATAAGTCTGTGATGGACTTTCTCTGTGGAAATATGTTCATTTGTGTCAGTTATTAGAGAACGCCTATAAGTGATATCATGGGATATAGGACTTTTGCTTTCCGACTTACCTCATGTTCTGTGATTATCTCCAAGATCATCTATGGTGCCTCAAAGAGCAGTGTTTCATTGTTTTCCATGGCTAGTATTCATTGTGTACATGGGCCGCTTCTTCCTTTTCCTTTCATCTGTTGATGGACATTTTGGTTGCTTCACTGTCTTGTCTATTGTGAATAAGGCTGCAGTGCAGCTTTTGCAGCCCGGGTCTTCTTCATTCTGGTCTTCTCAGGTGAGAGGCCCATTGGTGCGCCTGCTGGATTGAATGGTACCTCAATTTTTCCTTTTCAACGCAGCTCCTTTCTGTTCTCATTATTAGCGTTTAACCCTTTTACATCTCACCAGCAGCTAGAGGGTACACAGTTCTCTAAAACCTCTTCAGCATTGACTGTTTGTAGACTTTTTGCCAATGGTCAGTCGACGGGTGTGAGTTGAGAACTTTTCGTAGATTAGATTGCATGAGTCTAATACTTCCTGAGGTTGAGCTTTTATCCATTTCCCTTTCTTTAAAAAGAGAGTGAGTAAAACTTACCTCTTCATACTAGCTTCGTGAACATTTTGCCTGTTTTGAATTTTTTTTATCCATTCCCTACCTCAGCACAATTTTGAGGGCAGGTGTCCTTTACAGCCCTGCGTCCTTGTGAATGAATGGTAAGTGACCATTAGCTGTGGGTTAAAAGCTGCTCTTGCGGGAATCGGCCACAAGGCGGCAGCATTTCTCCTTTACCAAATCTGGTTACTAGGGCAACAGAGCCTTACTGGAAGTGGTGTTCTAGGTTGCAAATTAGAATGGAATGTGCGAGGCAAAAGCCCTTTAAGTTTATGTCTCATTACTTCTTGTTGGTATTTTTAACTTAATTTTTATTTTTTATCACAGCAAACTTGATTACAATGTTTTGTTTGTTCTAGGTGTGCAAGATGTGGTTCTTTCACACATATACATATATCTATTCTTCTTCGGATCCTTTTCCCATGTAGGTTATGACACAGTGTTGAGTAGTCTTCTCTTGGTATTGCGTAGGTCTTTGGTGATTATGTATTTCACGTGTGTTTGTGTCTCTCTGTTAACCTCAATATGGTAATGTATCCAATCCTCACACCTTTCCATTTGGTGAACCATAAGTTTTTTTAATGAATCTATGATAGTGTTTCTCTGTGGAAATACCTTTGTCTGTATCATTTTTTAGGTAACACCTATATGTGATATGATAGGCTATGTGTCTTTCGCTTTCTCACTTACTCCGAGTTGCGTGATTACTTCTAGACTCATCTATGGTGCTGCAAATGGCATTGTTTCATTTTTTCACTAGCTCATATTCCATCTGTACAGGTAGCAGTTCTTCTTTGTCCACCCATCTGTCGGTGGACTTTTTGGTTACTTCCATATCTTGGCCATTGTAATACTGTGCAATGCAGATTTGCGTGCCTGTGTCCTTCCAATTCTGTCTTCTTAGGTTATAGGTCCAGGAATAGGTCTGCTGGATCATATGGTAGCTCAATGTTTACCTTTTAAAGGCACCTCTATTCTGATCTCTTTAGTGGCTCTTTCCAGGTTACGTCCCACTTAAAGTGGAGGGTATGTATTTCTTCCCAGCACCTTCAGCATTTATTCTTTGTAGTTTTTGCTGATGGTTATTCTGAGTGGTGTGAGCTGATACCTCTTTGTGGTTGAATTTGCATGTGTCTCATAATGCGTTGAAATTGAGCTTTAAGACTTGTCCTTTTTATTTTTCCAGCTGTGATTGGAGCTTATTTCTTCAAAGTGTTTTCTTAAAGTATGTGTCACCGTTTGAAATATTTTGGCCATGATCTCGCTCAAGACATTTTGAGGGCAGGTTTCATTTACAGCCCTGCAGTACTTGTTCATATGAAGTGACCATTAGCTCAGGCTTTAAACCTGCTTTTGCAGGTAACGGCCAGAGAGCGGCAGCCTTTCTACGTTCCCCTTGCTGCTACTAGGGAAACAGACCTACCGGTCCGTGGTGTTCTTCGGTTATAAATTAGAGTGCAATGTGCCCGGATAAACCCACAAATGTTGATGTCTCCTTGCTTTTCTTTGTTTTTAAATTTAATTTATATTTATTATTAATTAGAGTAATATTCCATTGTGTACGTGGACCACTTCTTCTTGGTGCATTCCTCGGTTGATGGACATTTTCATTGCTTCCAAGTGTTGGCTATGGTAAATATTGCTGGCGTACAGGTTTGCCAGCCTGTGACTTTTTGATTCTCATTTTCTCAGGTGATAGGCCAAGCAGTGGTTGTGATTGATTGACTGGTAGCTCAATGTTTCCCTTTTCAAAGCACCTACATTGTGTTTTCATTAGTGGCTCTTTACATGCCCCCCCTTACCACCGAGGGTACGCATTTCTCCACACTCCCTTCACCGTTTATTTTTTGCAGCACTTTTCCTAATGGCCATTGTGACTGCTGCGAGCTGATAGGTTTTTGTAATATGGGTATGCATGTCATTAAAATTTTTAAAATTCATCATATTCCTACGCCTTTTTCTTTTCTCTTAAAAGAAAAAACCGTGAGTACAATATAGCTCTTGAAATTGTCTTCTTCGAAGGTTGCCCTCTTCTGAATTTTTTGGTCGATTTTTGACCCCAGAAATTTTCTGGAGGGCAGGCGCCATTTACAGAACTGCAAGTTGGTGAAAATTTAGTGACCTTTTGCAGTGGGTTCAAAGCTGCTGTTGTGGGAAACGTCCACAAGGAGGTAGCATTTCTCCATTCCCCAATCTGGGTACTAGGGCAGCAGAGCCTTTCTGGAAGTCATTGTCCTAGGTTGTAAATTAGAATGGAATTTGCCAGGAGAAATCCCCATAAGTTTATGTCTCATTACTTCTTCTTGGTTTTTAAAATTTTTTTAATCTGGGTAAAGTTTAGAAAATTGTTTGTCCTAGGTGTACACAATCTGGTTCATTTGTACATTATGTATGTCTATTAATGTACAGATCCTCTTCCCATGTAAAATATTACAGTGTTCCGTCGACCTCCCTTGCTATATGTTCGGTCTTTTTGATACATGTATATAATATGTATTTGTATATGTATAGTCACACTAATCTTCATTTCTCAATTTCCCCCCTCCTTTCCTTTTAGATGAGCATAGTTTGTTTTCTACGCCTGTGAGTGTCTTTCTCTTTGGAAATATGTTCATCTGTGTCAGTTATTAGATAATGCCGTACGTGATAATATGGGATATAGGTCTTTTGCTTTCCGACCTACTTCATGTTTTGTGATTATCTCCAGGCTCATCTATGGTGCCTCAAAGAGCAGTGCTTCAATGTTTTCCATGGCTAATATTCCATTGTGTACATGGACCACTTCTTCTTGGTGCATTCCTCTGTTGATGGACATTTTCGTTGCTTCCAAGCGTTGCCTATGGTAAATATTGCTGGAGTGCAGGATTGCCAGCCTGCGATTTTTGATTTTCATTCTCTCAGGTGATAGACCCAGCAGTGGGTATGATTGATTGACTGGTATGGTAGCTCAACGTTTACCTTTTCAAGGCACCTCAATTGTGCTGTCATTAGTGGCTCTTACCACGTCCCCCTTAGAATCGAGGGTACGCATTTCTCCACAATCACGTCAGCATTTCTTGTTTGCAGCATTTTTGTTGATGGCCATTCTGACTGGGGTGAGCTGATAGGTTTTTGTAATTTGGGTTTACATGTCTGTAAAAATTCCTACAATTCATCATTTTTCCACGCCTTTTGCTTTTCTGTTAAAAGAAAAAAGAAAAAGAGTGTGAGTATAATATACCTCTTCAAATTTTCTTTTTGGAAGGTTGCACTCTAGAATTTTTTGGTCGATTTTCGACCTCAGTATTTTTTGGAGGGCAGGTGTCATTTACAGAACTGCAATTGGTGAACATTTAGTGACCTTTTGCAGTGGGTTTAAAGCTGCTGTTGTGGGAAACGGCCACAAGGATGCAGCATTTCTCCATTCCCAAATCGGGGTACTAGGGCAGCAGAGCCGTTCTGGAAGTCGTTTGCCTAGGTGGTCAATTTGAATGGAATGTGCCAGGAAAACCCCCCATAAGTTTATGTCTCATTACTCCTAGTTCGTTGTTTTAATTTTTTCAATTGGGGTAATGGTTAGAATGTTGCTTGTCCAAGGTGTACACACTCTGGTTCATCTACATATTCTATATACCTATTTATGTAGAGATCCTCTTCCCGTGTAAATTATTACAGAGTGTTCCGTAAACCTTCCTTGCTATATGGTCGGTCTTTTTGATATATGTATATAATATGTATTTGTATACATATGGTAACGCTAATCTTCATTTATCCATTCCCCCACCTTTCCTTTTAGATAAGCATAGTTTTTTTTTTTTTAATAAGTCTGTGATGGACTTTCTCTGTGGAAATATGTTCATTTGTGTCAGTTATTAGAGAACGCCTATAAGTGATATCATGGGATATAGGACTTTTGCTTTCCGACTTACCTCATGTTCTGTGATTATCTCCAAGATCATCTATGGTGCCTCAAAGAGCAGTGTTTCATTGTTTTCCATGGCTAGTATTCATTGTGTACATGGGCCGCTTCTTCCTTTTCCTTTCATCTGTTGATGGACATTTTGGTTGCTTCACTGTCTTGTCTATTGTGAATAAGGCTGCAGTGCAGCTTTTGCAGCCCGGGTCTTCTTCATTCTGGTCTTCTCAGGTGAGAGGCCCATTGGTGCGCCTGCTGGATTGAATGGTACCTCAATTTTTCCTTTTCAACGCAGCTCCTTTCTGTTCTCATTATTAGCGTTTAACCCTTTTACATCTCACCAGCAGCTAGAGGGTACACAGTTCTCTAAAACCTCTTCAGCATTGACTGTTTGTAGACTTTTTGCCAATGGTCAGTCGACGGGTGTGAGTTGAGAACTTTTCGTAGATTAGATTGCATGAGTCTAATACTTCCTGAGGTTGAGCTTTTATCCATTTCCCTTTCTTTAAAAAGAGAGTGAGTAAAACTTACCTCTTCATACTAGCTTCGTGAACATTTTGCCTGTTTTGAATTTTTTTTATCCATTCCCTACCTCAGCACAATTTTGAGGGCAGGTGTCCTTTACAGCCCTGCGTCCTTGTGAATGAATGGTAAGTGACCATTAGCTGTGGGTTAAAAGCTGCTCTTGCGGGAATCGGCCACAAGGCGGCAGCATTTCTCCTTTACCAAATCTGGTTACTAGGGCAACAGAGCCTTACTGGAAGTGGTGTTCTAGGTTGCAAATTAGAATGGAATGTGCGAGGCAAAAGCCCTTTAAGTTTATGTCTCATTACTTCTTGTTGGTATTTTTAACTTAATTTTTATTTTTTATCACAGCAAACTTGATTACAATGTTTTGTTTGTTCTAGGTGTGCAAGATGTGGTTCTTTCACACATATACATATATCTATTCTTCTTCGGATCCTTTTCCCATGTAGGTTATGACACAGTGTTGAGTAGTCTTCTCTTGGTATTGCGTAGGTCTTTGGTGATTATGTATTTCACGTGTGTTTGTGTCTCTCTGTTAACCTCAGTATGGTAATGTATCCAATCCTCACACCTTTCCATTTGGTGAACCATAAGTTTTTTTAATGAATCTATGATAGTGTTTCTCTGTGGAAATACCTTTGTCTGTATCATTTTTTAGGTAACACCTATATGTGATATGATAGGCTATGTGTCTTTCGCTTTCTCACTTACTCCGAGTTGCGTGATTACTTCTAGACTCATCTATGGTGCTGCAAATGGCATTGTTTCATTTTTTCACTAGCTCATATTCCATCTGTACAGGTAGCAGTTCTTCTTTGTCCACCCATCTGTCGGTGGACTTTTTGGTTACTTCCATATCTTGGCCATTGTAATACTGTGCAATGCAGATTTGCGTGCCTGTGTCCTTCCAATTCTGTCTTCTTAGGTTATAGGTCCAGGAATAGGTCTGCTGGATCATATGGTAGCTCAATGTTTACCTTTTAAAGGCACCTCTATTCTGATCTCTTTAGTGGCTCTTTCCAGGTTACGTCCCACTTAAAGTGGAGGGTATGTATTTCTTCCCAGCACCTTCAGCATTTATTCTTTGTAGTTTTTGCTGATGGTTATTCTGAGTGGTGTGAGCTGATACCTCTTTGTGGTTGAATTTGCATGTGTCTCATAATGCGTTGAAATTGAGCTTTAAGACTTGTCCTTTTTATTTTTCCAGCTGTGATTGGAGCTTATTTCTTCAAAGTGTTTTCTTAAAGTATGTGTCACCGTTTGAAATATTTTGGCCATGATCTCCCTCAAGACATTTTGAGGGCAGGTTTCATTTACAGCCCTGCAGTACTTGTTCATATGAAGTGACCATTAGCTCAGGCTTTAAACCTGCTTTTGCAGGTAACGGCCAGAGAGCGGCAGCCTTTCTACGTTCCCCTTGCTGCTACTAGGGAAACAGACCTACCGGTCCGTGGTGTTCTTCGGTTATAAATTAGAGTGCAATGTGCCCGGATAAACCCACAAATGTTGATGTCTCCTTGCTTTTCTTTGTTTTTAAATTTAATTTATATTTATTATTAATTAGAGTAATATTCCATTGTGTACGTGGACCACTTCTTCTTGGTGCATTCCTCGGTTGATGGACATTTTCATTGCTTCCAAGTGTTGGCTATGGTAAATATTGCTGGCGTACAGGTTTGCCAGCCTGTGACTTTTTGATTCTCATTTTCTCAGGTGATAGGCCAAGCAGTGGTTGTGATTGATTGACTGGTAGCTCAATGTTTCCCTTTTCAAAGCACCTACATTGTGTTTTCATTAGTGGCTCTTTACATGCCCCCCCTTACCACCGAGGGTACGCATTTCTCCACACTCCCTTCACCGTTTATTTTTTGCAGCACTTTTCCTAATGGCCATTGTGACTGCTGCGAGCTGATAGGTTTTTGTAATATGGGTATGCATGTCATTAAAATTTTTAAAATTCATCATATTCCTACGCCTTTTTCTTTTCTCTTAAAAGAAAAAACCGTGAGTACAATATAGCTCTTGAAATTGTCTTCTTCGAAGGTTGCCCTCTTCTGAATTTTTTGGTCGATTTTTGACCCCAGAAATTTTCTGGAGGGCAGGCGCCATTTACAGAACTGCAAGTTGGTGAAAATTTAGTGACCTTTTGCAGTGGGTTCAAAGCTGCTGTTGTGGGAAACGTCCACAAGGAGGTAGCATTTCTCCATTCCCCAATCTGGGTACTAGGGCAGCAGAGCCTTTCTGGAAGTCATTGTCCTAGGTTGTAAATTAGAATGGAATTTGCCAGGAGAAATCCCCATAAGTTTATGTCTCATTACTTCTTCTTGGTTTTTAAAATTTTTTTAATCTGGGTAAAGTTTAGAAAATTGTTTGTCCTAGGTGTACACAATCTGGTTCATTTGTACATTATGTATGTCTATTAATGTACAGATCCTCTTCCCATGTAAAATATTACAGTGTTCCGTCGACCTCCCTTGCTATATGTTCGGTCTTTTTGATACATGTATATAATATGTATTTGTATATGTATAGTCACACTAATCTTCATTTCTCAATTTCCCCCCTCCTTTCCTTTTAGATGAGCATAGTTTGTTTTCTACGCCTGTGAGTGTCTTTCTCTTTGGAAATATGTTCATCTGTGTCAGTTATTAGATAATGCCGTACGTGATAATATGGGATATAGGTCTTTTGCTTTCCGACCTACTTCATGTTTTGTGATTATCTCCAGGCTCATCTATGGTGCCTCAAAGAGCAGTGCTTCAATGTTTTCCATGGCTAATATTCCATTGTGTACATGGACCACTTCTTCTTGGTGCATTCCTCTGTTGATGGACATTTTCGTTGCTTCCAAGCGTTGCCTATGGTAAATATTGCTGGAGTGCAGGATTGCCAGCCTGCGATTTTTGATTTTCATTCTCTCAGGTGATAGACCCAGCAGTGGGTATGATTGATTGACTGGTATGGTAGCTCAACGTTTACCTTTTCAAGGCACCTCAATTGTGCTGTCATTAGTGGCTCTTACCACGTCCCCCTTAGAATCGAGGGTACGCATTTCTCCACAATCACGTCAGCATTTCTTGTTTGCAGCATTTTTGTTGATGGCCATTCTGACTGGGGTGAGCTGATAGGTTTTTGTAATTTGGGTTTACATGTCTGTAAAAATTCCTACAATTCATCATTTTTCCACGCCTTTTGCTTTTCTGTTAAAAGAAAAAAGAAAAAGAGTGTGAGTATAATATACCTCTTCAAATTTTCTTTTTGGAAGGTTGCACTCTAGAATTTTTTGGTCGATTTTCGACCTCAGTATTTTTTGGAGGGCAGGTGTCATTTACAGAACTGCAATTGGTGAACATTTAGTGACCTTTTGCAGTGGGTTTAAAGCTGCTGTTGTGGGAAACGGCCACAAGGATGCAGCATTTCTCCATTCCCAAATCGGGGTACTAGGGCAGCAGAGCCGTTCTGGAAGTCGTTTGCCTAGGTGGTCAATTTGAATGGAATGTGCCAGGAAAACCCCCCATAAGTTTATGTCTCATTACTCCTAGTTCGTTGTTTTAATTTTTTCAATTGGGGTAATGGTTAGAATGTTGCTTGTCCAAGGTGTACACACTCTGGTTCATCTACATATTCTATATACCTATTTATGTAGAGATCCTCTTCCCGTGTAAATTATTACAGAGTGTTCCGTAAACCTTCCTTGCTATATGGTCGGTCTTTTTGATATATGTATATAATATGTATTTGTATACATATGGTAACGCTAATCTTCATTTATCCATTCCCCCACCTTTCCTTTTAGATAAGCATAGTTTTTTTTTTTTTAATAAGTCTGTGATGGACTTTCTCTGTGGAAATATGTTCATTTGTGTCAGTTATTAGAGAACGCCTATAAGTGATATCATGGGATATAGGACTTTTGCTTTCCGACTTACCTCATGTTCTGTGATTATCTCCAAGATCATCTATGGTGCCTCAAAGAGCAGTGTTTCATTGTTTTCCATGGCTAGTATTCATTGTGTACATGGGCCGCTTCTTCCTTTTCCTTTCATCTGTTGATGGACATTTTGGTTGCTTCACTGTCTTGTCTATTGTGAATAAGGCTGCAGTGCAGCTTTTGCAGCCCGGGTCTTCTTCATTCTGGTCTTCTCAGGTGAGAGGCCCATTGGTGCGCCTGCTGGATTGAATGGTACCTCAATTTTTCCTTTTCAACGCAGCTCCTTTCTGTTCTCATTATTAGCGTTTAACCCTTTTACATCTCACCAGCAGCTAGAGGGTACACAGTTCTCTAAAACCTCTTCAGCATTGACTGTTTGTAGACTTTTTGCCAATGGTCAGTCGACGGGTGTGAGTTGAGAACTTTTCGTAGATTAGATTGCATGAGTCTAATACTTCCTGAGGTTGAGCTTTTATCCATTTCCCTTTCTTTAAAAAGAGAGTGAGTAAAACTTACCTCTTCATACTAGCTTCGTGAACATTTTGCCTGTTTTGAATTTTTTTTATCCATTCCCTACCTCAGCACAATTTTGAGGTCAGGTGTCCTTTACAGCCCTGCGTCCTTGTGAATGAATGGTAAGTGACCATTAGCTGTGGGTTAAAAGCTGCTCTTGCGGGAATCGGCCACAAGGCGGCAGCATTTCTCCTTTACCAAATCTGGTTACTAGGGCAACAGAGCCTTACTGGAAGTGGTGTTCTAGGTTGCAAATTAGAATGGAATGTGCGAGGCAAAAGCCCTTTAAGTTTATGTCTCATTACTTCTTGTTGGTATTTTTAACTTAATTTTTATTTTTTATCACAGCAAACTTGATTACAATGTTTTGTTTGTTCTAGGTGTGCAAGATGTGGTTCTTTCACACATATACATATATCTATTCTTCTTCGGATCCTTTTCCCATGTAGGTTATGACACAGTGTTGAGTAGTCTTCTCTTGGTATTGCGTAGGTCTTTGGTGATTATGTATTTCACGTGTGTTTGTGTCTCTCTGTTAACCTCAGTATGGTAATGTATCCAATCCTCACACCTTTCCATTTGGTGAACCATAAGTTTTTTTAATGAATCTATGATAGTGTTTCTCTGTGGAAATACCTTTGTCTGTATCATTTTTTAGGTAACACCTATATGTGATATGATAGGCTATGTGTCTTTCGCTTTCTCACTTACTCCGAGTTGCGTGATTACTTCTAGACTCATCTATGGTGCTGCAAATGGCATTGTTTCATTTTTTCACTAGCTCATATTCCATCTGTACAGGTAGCAGTTCTTTTTTGTCCACCCATCTGTCGGTGGACTTTTTGGTTACTTCCATATCTTGGCCATTGTAATACTGTGCAATGCAGATTTGCGTGCCTGTGTCCTTCCAATTCTGTCTTCTTAGGTTATAGGTCCAGGAATAGGTCTGCTGGATCATATGGTAGCTCAATGTTTACCTTTTAAAGGCACCTCTATTCTGATCTCTTTAGTGGCTCTTTCCAGGTTACGTCCCACTTAAAGTGGAGGGTATGTATTTCTTCCCAGCACCTTCAGCATTTATTCTTTGTAGTTTTTGCTGATGGTTATTCTGAGTGGTGTGAGCTGATACCTCTTTGTGGTTGAATTTGCATGTGTCTCATAATGCGTTGAAATTGAGCTTTAAGACTTGTCCTTTTTATTTTTCCAGCTGTGATTGGAGCTTATTTCTTCAAAGTGTTTTCTTAAAGTATGTGTCACCGTTTGAAATATTTTGGCCATGATCTCCCTCAAGACATTTTGAGGGCAGGTTTCATTTACAGCCCTGCAGTACTTGTTCATATGAAGTGACCATTAGCTCAGGCTTTAAACCTGCTTTTGCAGGTAACGGCCAGAGAGCGGCAGCCTTTCTACGTTCCCCTTGCTGCTACTAGGGAAACAGACCTACCGGTCCGTGGTGTTCTTCGGTTATAAATTAGAGTGCAATGTGCCCGGATAAACCCACAAATGTTGATGTCTCCTTGCTTTTCTTTGTTTTTAAATTTAATTTATATTTATTATTAATTAGAGTAATATTCCATTGTGTACGTGGACCACTTCTTCTTGGTGCATTCCTCGGTTGATGGACATTTTCATTGCTTCCAAGTGTTGGCTATGGTAAATATTGCTGGCGTACAGGTTTGCCAGCCTGTGACTTTTTGATTCTCATTTTCTCAGGTGATAGGCCAAGCAGTGGTTGTGATTGATTGACTGGTAGCTCAATGTTTCCCTTTTCAAAGCACCTACATTGTGTTTTCATTAGTGGCTCTTTACATGCCCCCCCTTACCACCGAGGGTACGCATTTCTCCACACTCCCTTCACCGTTTATTTTTTGCAGCACTTTTCCTAATGGCCATTGTGACTGCTGCGAGCTGATAGGTTTTTGTAATATGGGTATGCATGTCATTAAAATTTTTAAAATTCATCATATTCCTACGCCTTTTTCTTTTCTCTTAAAAGAAAAAACCGTGAGTACAATATAGCTCTTGAAATTGTCTTCTTCGAAGGTTGCCCTCTTCTGAATTTTTTGGTCGATTTTTGACCCCAGAAATTTTCTGGAGGGCAGGCGCCATTTACAGAACTGCAAGTTGGTGAAAATTTAGTGACCTTTTGCAGTGGGTTCAAAGCTGCTGTTGTGGGAAACGTCCACAAGGAGGTAGCATTTCTCCATTCCCCAATCTGGGTACTAGGGCAGCAGAGCCTTTCTGGAAGTCATTGTCCTAGGTTGTAAATTAGAATGGAATTTGCCAGGAGAAATCCCCATAAGTTTATGTCTCATTACTTCTTCTTGGTTTTTAAAATTTTTTTAATCTGGGTAAAGTTTAGAAAATTGTTTGTCCTAGGTGTACACAATCTGGTTCATTTGTACATTATGTATGTCTATTAATGTACAGATCCTCTTCCCATGTAAAATATTACAGTGTTCCGTCGACCTCCCTTGCTATATGTTCGGTCTTTTTGATACATGTATATAATATGTATTTGTATATGTATAGTCACACTAATCTTCATTTCTCAATTTCCCCCCTCCTTTCCTTTTAGATGAGCATAGTTTGTTTTCTACGCCTGTGAGTGTCTTTCTCTTTGGAAATATGTTCATCTGTGTCAGTTATTAGATAATGCCGTACGTGATAATATGGGATATAGGTCTTTTGCTTTCCGACCTACTTCATGTTTTGTGATTATCTCCAGGCTCATCTATGGTGCCTCAAAGAGCAGTGCTTCAATGTTTTCCATGGCTAATATTCCATTGTGTACATGGACCACTTCTTCTTGGTGCATTCCTCTGTTGATGGACATTTTCGTTGCTTCCAAGCGTTGCCTATGGTAAATATTGCTGGAGTGCAGGATTGCCAGCCTGCGATTTTTGATTTTCATTCTCTCAGGTGATAGACCCAGCAGTGGGTATGATTGATTGACTGGTATGGTAGCTCAACGTTTACCTTTTCAAGGCACCTCAATTGTGCTGTCATTAGTGGCTCTTACCACGTCCCCCTTAGAATCGAGGGTACGCATTTCTCCACAATCACGTCAGCATTTCTTGTTTGCAGCATTTTTGTTGATGGCCATTCTGACTGGGGTGAGCTGATAGGTTTTTGTAATTTGGGTTTACATGTCTGTAAAAATTCCTACAATTCATCATTTTTCCACGCCTTTTGCTTTTCTGTTAAAAGAAAAAAGAAAAAGAGTGTGAGTATAATATACCTCTTCAAATTTTCTTTTTGGAAGGTTGCACTCTAGAATTTTTTGGTCGATTTTCGACCTCAGTATTTTTTGGAGGGCAGGTGTCATTTACAGAACTGCAATTGGTGAACATTTAGTGACCTTTTGCAGTGGGTTTAAAGCTGCTGTTGTGGGAAACGGCCACAAGGATGCAGCATTTCTCCATTCCCAAATCGGGGTACTAGGGCAGCAGAGCCGTTCTGGAAGTCATTTGCCTAGGTGGTCAATTTGAATGGAATGTGCCAGGAAAACCCCCCATAAGTTTATGTCTCATTACTCCTAGATCGTTGTTTTAATTTTTTCAATTGGGGTAATGGTTAGAATGTTGCTTGTCCAAGGTGTACACACTCTGGTTCATCTACATATTCTATATACCTATTTATGTAGAGATCCTCTTCCCGTGTAAATTATTACACAGTGTTCCGTAAACCTTCCTTGCTATATGGTCGGTCTTTTTGATATATGTATATAATATGTATTTGTATACCTATGGTAACGCTAATCTTCATTTATCCATTCCCCCACCTTTCCTTTTAGATAAGCATAGTTTTTTTTTTTTTAATAAGTCTGTGATGGACTTTCTCTGTGGAAATATGTTCATTTGTGTCAGTTATTAGAGAACGCCTATAAGTGATATCATGGGATATAGGACTTTTGCTTTCCGACTTACCTCATGTTCTGTGATTATCTCCAAGATCATCTATGGTGCCTCAAAGAGCAGTGTTTCATTGTTTTCCATGGCTAGTATTCATTGTGTACATGGGCCGCTTCTTCCTTTTCCTTTCATCTGTTGATGGACATTTTGGTTGCTTCACTGTCTTGTCTATTGTGAATAAGGCTGCAGTGCAGCTTTTGCAGCCCGGGTCTTCTTCATTCTGGTCTTCTCAGGTGAGAGGCCCATTGGTGCGCCTGCTGGATTGAATGGTACCTCAATTTTTCCTTTTCAACGCAGCTCCTTTCTGTTCTCATTATTAGCGTTTAACCCTTTTACATCTCACCAGCAGCTAGAGGGTACACAGTTCTCTAAAACCTCTTCAGCATTGACTGTTTGTAGACTTTTTGCCAATGGTCAGTCGACGGGTGTGAGTTGAGAACTTTTCGTAGATTAGATTGCATGAGTCTAATACTTCCTGAGGTTGAGCTTTTATCCATTTCCCTTTCTTTAAAAAGAGAGTGAGTAAAACTTACCTCTTCATACTAGCTTCGTGAACATTTTGCCTGTTTTGAATTTTTTTTATCCATTCCCTACCTCAGCACAATTTTGAGGTCAGGTGTCCTTTACAGCCCTGCGTCCTTGTGAATGAATGGTAAGTGACCATTAGCTGTGGGTTAAAAGCTGCTCTTGCGGGAATCGGCCACAAGGCGGCAGCATTTCTCCTTTACCAAATCTGGTTACTAGGGCAACAGAGCCTTACTGGAAGTGGTGTTCTAGGTTGCAAATTAGAATGGAATGTGCGAGGCAAAAGCCCTTTAAGTTTATGTCTCATTACTTCTTGTTGGTATTTTTAACTTAATTTTTATTTTTTATCACAGCAAACTTGATTACAATGTTTTGTTTGTTCTAGGTGTGCAAGATGTGGTTCTTTCACACATATACATATATCTATTCTTCTTCGGATCCTTTTCCCATGTAGGTTATGACACAGTGTTGAGTAGTCTTCTCTTGGTATTGCGTAGGTCTTTGGTGATTATGTATTTCACGTGTGTTTGTGTCTCTCTGTTAACCTCAGTATGGTAATGTATCCAATCCTCACACCTTTCCATTTGGTGAACCATAAGTTTTTTTAATGAATCTATGATAGTGTTTCTCTGTGGAAATACCTTTGTCTGTATCATTTTTTAGGTAACACCTATATGTGATATGATAGGCTATGTGTCTTTCGCTTTCTCACTTACTCCGAGTTGCGTGATTACTTCTAGACTCATCTATGGTGCTGCAAATGGCATTGTTTCATTTTTTCACTAGCTCATATTCCATCTGTACAGGTAGCAGTTCTTTTTTGTCCACCCATCTGTCGGTGGACTTTTTGGTTACTTCCATATCTTGGCCATTGTAATACTGTGCAATGCAGATTTGCGTGCCTGTGTCCTTCCAATTCTGTCTTCTTAGGTTATAGGTCCAGGAATAGGTCTGCTGGATCATATGGTAGCTCAATGTTTACCTTTTAAAGGCACCTCTATTCTGATCTCTTTAGTGGCTCTTTCCAGGTTACGTCCCACTTAAAGTGGAGGGTATGTATTTCTTCCCAGCACCTTCAGCATTTATTCTTTGTAGTTTTTGCTGATGGTTATTCTGAGTGGTGTGAGCTGATACCTCTTTGTGGTTGAATTTGCATGTGTCTCATAATGCGTTGAAATTGAGCTTTAAGACTTGTCCTTTTTATTTTTCCAGCTGTGATTGGAGCTTATTTCTTCAAAGTGTTTTCTTAAAGTATGTGTCACCGTTTGAAATATTTTGGCCATGATCTCCCTCAAGACATTTTGAGGGCAGGTTTCATTTACAGCCCTGCAGTACTTGTTCATATGAAGTGACCATTAGCTCAGGCTTTAAACCTGCTTTTGCAGGTAACGGCCAGAGAGCGGCAGCCTTTCTACGTTCCCCTTGCTGCTACTAGGGAAACAGACCTACCGGTCCGTGGTGTTCTTCGGTTATAAATTAGAGTGCAATGTGCCCGGATAAACCCACAAATGTTGATGTCTCCTTGCTTTTCTTTGTTTTTAAATTTAATTTATATTTATTATTAATTAGAGTAATATTCCATTGTGTACGTGGACCACTTCTTCTTGGTGCATTCCTCGGTTGATGGACATTTTCATTGCTTCCAAGTGTTGGCTATGGTAAATATTGCTGGCGTACAGGTTTGCCAGCCTGTGACTTTTTGATTCTCATTTTCTCAGGTGATAGGCCAAGCAGTGGTTGTGATTGATTGACTGGTAGCTCAATGTTTCCCTTTTCAAAGCACCTACATTGTGTTTTCATTAGTGGCTCTTTACATGCCCCCCCTTACCACCGAGGGTACGCATTTCTCCACACTCCCTTCACCGTTTATTTTTTGCAGCACTTTTCCTAATGGCCATTGTGACTGCTGCGAGCTGATAGGTTTTTGTAATATGGGTATGCATGTCATTAAAATTTTTAAAATTCATCATATTCCTACGCCTTTTTCTTTTCTCTTAAAAGAAAAAACCGTGAGTACAATATAGCTCTTGAAATTGTCTTCTTCGAAGGTTGCCCTCTTCTGAATTTTTTGGTCGATTTTTGACCCCAGAAATTTTCTGGAGGGCAGGCGCCATTTACAGAACTGCAAGTTGGTGAAAATTTAGTGACCTTTTGCAGTGGGTTCAAAGCTGCTGTTGTGGGAAACGTCCACAAGGAGGTAGCATTTCTCCATTCCCCAATCTGGGTACTAGGGCAGCAGAGCCTTTCTGGAAGTCATTGTCCTAGGTTGTAAATTAGAATGGAATTTGCCAGGAGAAATCCCCATAAGTTTATGTCTCATTACTTCTTCTTGGTTTTTAAAATTTTTTTAATCTGGGTAAAGTTTAGAAAATTGTTTGTCCTAGGTGTACACAATCTGGTTCATTTGTACATTATGTATGTCTATTAATGTACAGATCCTCTTCCCATGTAAAATATTACAGTGTTCCGTCGACCTCCCTTGCTATATGTTCGGTCTTTTTGATACATGTATATAATATGTATTTGTATATGTATAGTCACACTAATCTTCATTTCTCAATTTCCCCCCTCCTTTCCTTTTAGATGAGCATAGTTTGTTTTCTACGCCTGTGAGTGTCTTTCTCTTTGGAAATATGTTCATCTGTGTCAGTTATTAGATAATGCCGTACGTGATAATATGGGATATAGGTCTTTTGCTTTCCGACCTACTTCATGTTTTGTGATTATCTCCAGGCTCATCTATGGTGCCTCAAAGAGCAGTGCTTCAATGTTTTCCATGGCTAATATTCCATTGTGTACATGGACCACTTCTTCTTGGTGCATTCCTCTGTTGATGGACATTTTCGTTGCTTCCAAGCGTTGCCTATGGTAAATATTGCTGGAGTGCAGGATTGCCAGCCTGCGATTTTTGATTTTCATTCTCTCAGGTGATAGACCCAGCAGTGGGTATGATTGATTGACTGGTATGGTAGCTCAACGTTTACCTTTTCAAGGCACCTCAATTGTGCTGTCATTAGTGGCTCTTACCACGTCCCCCTTAGAATCGAGGGTACGCATTTCTCCACAATCACGTCAGCATTTCTTGTTTGCAGCATTTTTGTTGATGGCCATTCTGACTGGGGTGAGCTGATAGGTTTTTGTAATTTGGGTTTACATGTCTGTAAAAATTCCTACAATTCATCATTTTTCCACGCCTTTTGCTTTTCTGTTAAAAGAAAAAAGAAAAAGAGTGTGAGTATAATATACCTCTTCAAATTTTCTTTTTGGAAGGTTGCACTCTAGAATTTTTTGGTCGATTTTCGACCTCAGTATTTTTTGGAGGGCAGGTGTCATTTACAGAACTGCAATTGGTGAACATTTAGTGACCTTTTGCAGTGGGTTTAAAGCTGCTGTTGTGGGAAATGGCCACAAGGATGCAGCATTTCTCCATTCCCAAATCGGGGTACTAGGGCAGCAGAGCCGTTCTGGAAGTCATTTGCCTAGGTGGTCAATTTGAATGGAATGTGCCAGGAAAACCCCCCATAAGTTTATGTCTCATTACTCCTAGATCGTTGTTTTAATTTTTTCAATTGGGGTAATGGTTAGAATGTTGCTTGTCCAAGGTGTACACACTCTGGTTCATCTACATATTCTATATACCTATTTATGTAGAGATCCTCTTCCCGTGTAAATTATTACACAGTGTTCCGTAAACCTTCCTTGCTATATGGTCGGTCTTTTTGATATATGTATATAATATGTATTTGTATACCTATGGTAACGCTAATCTTCATTTATCCATTCCCCCACCTTTCCTTTTAGATAAGCATAGTTTTTTTTTTTTTAATAAGTCTGTGATGGACTTTCTCTGTGGAAATATGTTCATTTGTGTCAGTTATTAGAGAACGCCTATAAGTGATATCATGGGATATAGGACTTTTGCTTTCCGACTTACCTCATGTTCTGTGATTATCTCCAAGATCATCTATGGTGCCTCAAAGAGCAGTGTTTCATTGTTTTCCATGGCTAGTATTCATTGTGTACATGGGCCGCTTCTTCCTTTTCCTTTCATCTGTTGATGGACATTTTGGTTGCTTCACTGTCTTGTCTATTGTGAATAAGGCTGCAGTGCAGCTTTTGCAGCCCGGGTCTTCTTCATTCTGGTCTTCTCAGGTGAGAGGCCCATTGGTGCGCCTGCTGGATTGAATGGTACCTCAATTTTTCCTTTTCAACGCAGCTCCTTTCTGTTCTCATTATTAGCGTTTAACCCTTTTACATCTCACCAGCAGCTAGAGGGTACACAGTTCTCTAAAACCTCTTCAGCATTGACTGTTTGTAGACTTTTTGCCAATGGTCAGTCGACGGGTGTGAGTTGAGAACTTTTCGTAGATTAGATTGCATGAGTCTAATACTTCCTGAGGTTGAGCTTTTATCCATTTCCCTTTCTTTAAAAAGAGAGTGAGTAAAACTTACCTCTTCATACTAGCTTCGTGAACATTTTGCCTGTTTTGAATTTTTTTTATCCATTCCCTACCTCAGCACAATTTTGAGGTCAGGTGTCCTTTACAGCCCTGCGTCCTTGTGAATGAATGGTAAGTGACCATTAGCTGTGGGTTAAAAGCTGCTCTTGCGGGAATCGGCCACAAGGCGGCAGCATTTCTCCTTTACCAAATCTGGTTACTAGGGCAACAGAGCCTTACTGGAAGTGGTGTTCTAGGTTGCAAATTAGAATGGAATGTGCGAGGCAAAAGCCCTTTAAGTTTATGTCTCATTACTTCTTGTTGGTATTTTTAACTTAATTTTTATTTTTTATCACAGCAAACTTGATTACAATGTTTTGTTTGTTCTAGGTGTGCAAGATGTGGTTCTTTCACACATATACATATATCTATTCTTCTTCGGATCCTTTTCCCATGTAGGTTATGACACAGTGTTGAGTAGTCTTCTCTTGGTATTGCGTAGGTCTTTGGTGATTATGTATTTCACGTGTGTTTGTGTCTCTCTGTTAACCTCAGTATGGTAATGTATCCAATCCTCACACCTTTCCATTTGGTGAACCATAAGTTTTTTTAATGAATCTATGATAGTGTTTCTCTGTGGAAATACCTTTGTCTGTATCATTTTTTAGGTAACACCTATATGTGATATGATAGGCTATGTGTCTTTCGCTTTCTCACTTACTCCGAGTTGCGTGATTACTTCTAGACTCATCTATGGTGCTGCAAATGGCATTGTTTCATTTTTTCACTAGCTCATATTCCATCTGTACAGGTAGCAGTTCTTCTTTGTCCACCCATCTGTCGGTGGACTTTTTGGTTACTTCCATATCTTGGCCATTGTAATACTGTGCAATGCAGATTTGCGTGCCTGTGTCCTTCCAATTCTGTCTTCTTAGGTTATAGGTCCAGGAATAGGTCTGCTGGATCATATGGTAGCTCAATGTTTACCTTTTAAAGGCACCTCTATTCTGATCTCTTTAGTGGCTCTTTCCAGGTTACGTCCCACTTAAAGTGGAGGGTATGTATTTCTTCCCAGCACCTTCAGCATTTATTCTTTGTAGTTTTTGCTGATGGTTATTCTGAGTGGTGTGAGCTGATACCTCTTTGTGGTTGAATTTGCATGTGTCTCATAATGCGTTGAAATTGAGCTTTAAGACTTGTCCTTTTTATTTTTCCAGCTGTGATTGGAGCTTATTTCTTCAAAGTGTTTTCTTAAAGTATGTGTCACCGTTTGAAATATTTTGGCCATGATCTCCCTCAAGACATTTTGAGGGCAGGTTTCATTTACAGCCCTGCAGTACTTGTTCATATGAAGTGACCATTAGCTCAGGCTTTAAACCTGCTTTTGCAGGTAACGGCCAGAGAGCGGCAGCCTTTCTACGTTCCCCTTGCTGCTACTAGGGAAACAGACCTACCGGTCCGTGGTGTTCTTCGGTTATAAATTAGAGTGCAATGTGCCCGGATAAACCCACAAATGTTGATGTCTCCTTGCTTTTCTTTGTTTTTAAATTTAATTTATATTTATTATTAATTAGAGTAATATTCCATTGTGTACGTGGACCACTTCTTCTTGGTGCATTCCTCGGTTGATGGACATTTTCATTGCTTCCAAGTGTTGGCTATGGTAAATATTGCTGGCGTACAGGTTTGCCAGCCTGTGACTTTTTGATTCTCATTTTCTCAGGTGATAGGCCAAGCAGTGGTTGTGATTGATTGACTGGTAGCTCAATGTTTCCCTTTTCAAAGCACCTACATTGTGTTTTCATTAGTGGCTCTTTACATGCCCCCCCTTACCACCGAGGGTACGCATTTCTCCACACTCCCTTCACCGTTTATTTTTTGCAGCACTTTTCCTAATGGCCATTGTGACTGCTGCGAGCTGATAGGTTTTTGTAATATGGGTATGCATGTCATTAAAATTTTTAAAATTCATCATATTCCTACGCCTTTTTCTTTTCTCTTAAAAGAAAAAACCGTGAGTACAATATAGCTCTTGAAATTGTCTTCTTCGAAGGTTGCCCTCTTCTGAATTTTTTGGTCGATTTTTGACCCCAGAAATTTTCTGGAGGGCAGGCGCCATTTACAGAACTGCAAGTTGGTGAAAATTTAGTGACCTTTTGCAGTGGGTTCAAAGCTGCTGTTGTGGGAAACGTCCACAAGGAGGTAGCATTTCTCCATTCCCCAATCTGGGTACTAGGGCAGCAGAGCCTTTCTGGAAGTCATTGTCCTAGGTTGTAAATTAGAATGGAATTTGCCAGGAGAAATCCCCATAAGTTTATGTCTCATTACTTCTTCTTGGTTTTTAAAATTTTTTTAATCTGGGTAAAGTTTAGAAAATTGTTTGTCCTAGGTGTACACAATCTGGTTCATTTGTACATTATGTATGTCTATTAATGTACAGATCCTCTTCCCATGTAAAATATTACAGTGTTCCGTCGACCTCCCTTGCTATATGTTCGGTCTTTTTGATACATGTATATAATATGTATTTGTATATGTATAGTCACACTAATCTTCATTTCTCAATTTCCCCCCTCCTTTCCTTTTAGATGAGCATAGTTTGTTTTCTACGCCTGTGAGTGTCTTTCTCTTTGGAAATATGTTCATCTGTGTCAGTTATTAGATAATGCCGTACGTGATAATATGGGATATAGGTCTTTTGCTTTCCGACCTACTTCATGTTTTGTGATTATCTCCAGGCTCATCTATGGTGCCTCAAAGAGCAGTGCTTCAATGTTTTCCATGGCTAATATTCCATTGTGTACATGGACCACTTCTTCTTGGTGCATTCCTCTGTTGATGGACATTTTCGTTGCTTCCAAGCGTTGCCTATGGTAAATATTGCTGGAGTGCAGGATTGCCAGCCTGCGATTTTTGATTTTCATTCTCTCAGGTGATAGACCCAGCAGTGGGTATGATTGATTGACTGGTATGGTAGCTCAACGTTTACCTTTTCAAGGCACCTCAATTGTGCTGTCATTAGTGGCTCTTACCACGTCCCCCTTAGAATCGAGGGTACGCATTTCTCCACAATCACGTCAGCATTTCTTGTTTGCAGCATTTTTGTTGATGGCCATTCTGACTGGGGTGAGCTGATAGGTTTTTGTAATTTGGGTTTACATGTCTGTAAAAATTCCTACAATTCATCATTTTTCCACGCCTTTTGCTTTTCTGTTAAAAGAAAAAAGAAAAAGAGTGTGAGTATAATATACCTCTTCAAATTTTCTTTTTGGAAGGTTGCACTCTAGAATTTTTTGGTCGATTTTCGACCTCAGTATTTTTTGGAGGGCAGGTGTCATTTACAGAACTGCAATTGGTGAACATTTAGTGACCTTTTGCAGTGGGTTTAAAGCTGCTGTTGTGGGAAACGGCCACAAGGATGCAGCATTTCTCCATTCCCAAATCGGGGTACTAGGGCAGCAGAGCCGTTCTGGAAGTCATTTGCCTAGGTGGTCAATTTGAATGGAATGTGCCAGGAAAACCCCCCATAAGTTTATGTCTCATTACTCCTAGATCGTTGTTTTAATTTTTTCAATTGGGGTAATGGTTAGAATGTTGCTTGTCCAAGGTGTACACACTCTGGTTCATCTACATATTCTATATACCTATTTATGTAGAGATCCTCTTCCCGTGTAAATTATTACACAGTGTTCCGTAAACCTTCCTTGCTATATGGTCGGTCTTTTTGATATATGTATATAATATGTATTTGTATACATATGGTAACGCTAATCTTCATTTATCCATTCCCCCACCTTTCCTTTTAGATAAGCATAGTTTTTTTTTTTTTAATAAGTCTGTGATGGACTTTCTCTGTGGAAATATGTTCATTTGTGTCAGTTATTAGAGAACGCCTATAAGTGATATCATGGGATATAGGACTTTTGCTTTCCGACTTACCTCATGTTCTGTGATTATCTCCAAGATCATCTATGGTGCCTCAAAGAGCAGTGTTTCATTGTTTTCCATGGCTAGTATTCATTGTGTACATGGGCCGCTTCTTCCTTTTCCTTTCATCTGTTGATGGACATTTTGGTTGCTTCACTGTCTTGTCTATTGTGAATAAGGCTGCAGTGCAGCTTTTGCAGCCCGGGTCTTCTTCATTCTGGTCTTCTCAGGTGAGAGGCCCATTGGTGCGCCTGCTGGATTGAATGGTACCTCAATTTTTCCTTTTCAACGCAGCTCCTTTCTGTTCTCATTATTAGCGTTTAACCCTTTTACATCTCACCAGCAGCTAGAGGGTACACAGTTCTCTAAAACCTCTTCAGCATTGACTGTTTGTAGACTTTTTGCCAATGGTCAGTCGACGGGTGTGAGTTGAGAACTTTTCGTAGATTAGATTGCATGAGTCTAATACTTCCTGAGGTTGAGCTTTTATCCATTTCCCTTTCTTTAAAAAGAGAGTGAGTAAAACTTACCTCTTCATACTAGCTTCGTGAACATTTTGCCTGTTTTGAATTTTTTTTATCCATTCCCTACCTCAGCACAATTTTGAGGTCAGGTGTCCTTTACAGCCCTGCGTCCTTGTGAATGAATGGTAAGTGACCATTAGCTGTGGGTTAAAAGCTGCTCTTGCGGGAATCGGCCACAAGGCGGCAGCATTTCTCCTTTACCAAATCTGGTTACTAGGGCAACAGAGCCTTACTGGAAGTGGTGTTCTAGGTTGCAAATTAGAATGGAATGTGCGAGGCAAAAGCCCTTTAAGTTTATGTCTCATTACTTCTTGTTGGTATTTTTAACTTAATTTTTATTTTTTATCACAGCAAACTTGATTACAATGTTTTGTTTGTTCTAGGTGTGCAAGATGTGGTTCTTTCACACATATACATATATCTATTCTTCTTCGGATCCTTTTCCCATGTAGGTTATGACACAGTGTTGAGTAGTCTTCTCTTGGTATTGCGTAGGTCTTTGGTGATTATGTATTTCACGTGTGTTTGTGTCTCTCTGTTAACCTCAGTATGGTAATGTATCCAATCCTCACACCTTTCCATTTGGTGAACCATAAGTTTTTTTAATGAATCTATGATAGTGTTTCTCTGTGGAAATACCTTTGTCTGTATCATTTTTTAGGTAACACCTATATGTGATATGATAGGCTATGTGTCTTTCACTTTCTCACTTACTCCGAGTTGCGTGATTACTTCTAGACTCATCTATGGTGCTGCAAATGGCATTGTTTCATTTTTTCACTAGCTCATATTCCATCTGTACAGGTAGCAGTTCTTCTTTGTCCACCCATCTGTCGGTGGACTTTTTGGTTACTTCCATATCTTGGCCATTGTAATACTGTGCAATGCAGATTTGCGTGCCTGTGTCCTTCCAATTCTGTCTTCTTAGGTTATAGGTCCAGGAATAGGTCTGCTGGATCATATGGTAGCTCAATGTTTACCTTTTAAAGGCACCTCTATTCTGATCTCTTTAGTGGCTCTTTCCAGGTTACGTCCCACTTAAAGTGGAGGGTATGTATTTCTTCCCAGCACCTTCAGCATTTATTCTTTGTAGTTTTTGCTGATGGTTATTCTGAGTGGTGTGAGCTGATACCTCTTTGTGGTTGAATTTGCATGTGTCTCATAATGCGTTGAAATTGAGCTTTAAGACTTGTCCTTTTTATTTTTCCAGCTGTGATTGGAGCTTATTTCTTCAAAGTGTTTTCTTAAAGTATGTGTCACCGTTTGAAATATTTTGGCCATGATCTCCCTCAAGACATTTTGAGGGCAGGTTTCATTTACAGCCCTGCAGTACTTGTTCATATGAAGTGACCATTAGCTCAGGCTTTAAACCTGCTTTTGCAGGTAACGGCCAGAGAGCGGCAGCCTTTCTACGTTCCCCTTGCTGCTACTAGGGAAACAGACCTACCGGTCCGTGGTGTTCTTCGGTTATAAATTAGAGTGCAATGTGCCCGGATAAACCCACAAATGTTGATGTCTCCTTGCTTTTCTTTGTTTTTAAATTTAATTTATATTTATTATTAATTAGAGTAATATTCCATTGTGTACGTGGACCACTTCTTCTTGGTGCATTCCTCGGTTGATGGACATTTTCATTGCTTCCAAGTGTTGGCTATGGTAAATATTGCTGGCGTACAGGTTTGCCAGCCTGTGACTTTTTGATTCTCATTTTCTCAGGTGATAGGCCAAGCAGTGGTTGTGATTGATTGACTGGTAGCTCAATGTTTCCCTTTTCAAAGCACCTACATTGTGTTTTCATTAGTGGCTCTTTACATGCCCCCCCTTACCACCGAGGGTACGCATTTCTCCACACTCCCTTCACCGTTTATTTTTTGCAGCACTTTTCCTAATGGCCATTGTGACTGCTGCGAGCTGATAGGTTTTTGTAATATGGGTATGCATGTCATTAAAATTTTTAAAATTCATCATATTCCTACGCCTTTTTCTTTTCTCTTAAAAGAAAAAACCGTGAGTACAATATAGCTCTTGAAATTGTCTTCTTCGAAGGTTGCCCTCTTCTGAATTTTTTGGTCGATTTTTGACCCCAGAAATTTTCTGGAGGGCAGGCGCCATTTACAGAACTGCAAGTTGGTGAAAATTTAGTGACCTTTTGCAGTGGGTTCAAAGCTGCTGTTGTGGGAAACGTCCACAAGGAGGTAGCATTTCTCCATTCCCCAATCTGGGTACTAGGGCAGCAGAGCCTTTCTGGAAGTCATTGTCCTAGGTTGTAAATTAGAATGGAATTTGCCAGGAGAAATCCCCATAAGTTTATGTCTCATTACTTCTTCTTGGTTTTTAAAATTTTTTTAATCTGGGTAAAGTTTAGAAAATTGTTTGTCCTAGGTGTACACAATCTGGTTCATTTGTACATTATGTATGTCTATTAATGTACAGATCCTCTTCCCATGTAAAATATTACAGTGTTCCGTCGACCTCCCTTGCTATATGTTCGGTCTTTTTGATACATGTATATAATATGTATTTGTATATGTATAGTCACACTAATCTTCATTTCTCAATTTCCCCCCTCCTTTCCTTTTAGATGAGCATAGTTTGTTTTCTACGCCTGTGAGTGTCTTTCTCTTTGGAAATATGTTCATCTGTGTCAGTTATTAGATAATGCCGTACGTGATAATATGGGATATAGGTCTTTTGCTTTCCGACCTACTTCATGTTTTGTGATTATCTCCAGGCTCATCTATGGTGCCTCAAAGAGCAGTGCTTCAATGTTTTCCATGGCTAATATTCCATTGTGTACATGGACCACTTCTTCTTGGTGCATTCCTCTGTTGATGGACATTTTCGTTGCTTCCAAGCGTTGCCTATGGTAAATATTGCTGGAGTGCAGGATTGCCAGCCTGCGATTTTTGATTTTCATTCTCTCAGGTGATAGACCCAGCAGTGGGTATGATTGATTGACTGGTATGGTAGCTCAACGTTTACCTTTTCAAGGCACCTCAATTGTGCTGTCATTAGTGGCTCTTACCACGTCCCCCTTAGAATCGAGGGTACGCATTTCTCCACAATCACGTCAGCATTTCTTGTTTGCAGCATTTTTGTTGATGGCCATTCTGACTGGGGTGAGCTGATAGGTTTTTGTAATTTGGGTTTACATGTCTGTAAAAATTCCTACAATTCATCATTTTTCCACGCCTTTTGCTTTTCTGTTAAAAGAAAAAAGAAAAAGAGTGTGAGTATAATATACCTCTTCAAATTTTCTTTTTGGAAGGTTGCACTCTAGAATTTTTTGGTCGATTTTCGACCTCAGTATTTTTTGGAGGGCAGGTGTCATTTACAGAACTGCAATTGGTGAACATTTAGTGACCTTTTGCAGTGGGTTTAAAGCTGCTGTTGTGGGAAACGGCCACAAGGATGCAGCATTTCTCCATTCCCAAATCGGGGTACTAGGGCAGCAGAGCCGTTCTGGAAGTCATTTGCCTAGGTGGTCAATTTGAATGGAATGTGCCAGGAAAACCCCCCATAAGTTTATGTCTCATTACTCCTAGATCGTTGTTTTAATTTTTTCAATTGGGGTAATGGTTAGAATGTTGCTTGTCCAAGGTGTACACACTCTGGTTCATCTACATATTCTATATACCTATTTATGTAGAGATCCTCTTCCCGTGTAAATTATTACACAGTGTTCCGTAAACCTTCCTTGCTATATGGTCGGTCTTTTTGATATATGTATATAATATGTATTTGTATACCTATGGTAACGCTAATCTTCATTTATCCATTCCCCCACCTTTCCTTTTAGATAAGCATAGTTTTTTTTTTTTTAATAAGTCTGTGATGGACTTTCTCTGTGGAAATATGTTCATTTGTGTCAGTTATTAGAGAACGCCTATAAGTGATATCATGGGATATAGGACTTTTGCTTTCCGACTTACCTCATGTTCTGTGATTATCTCCAAGATCATCTATGGTGCCTCAAAGAGCAGTGTTTCATTGTTTTCCATGGCTAGTATTCATTGTGTACATGGGCCGCTTCTTCCTTTTCCTTTCATCTGTTGATGGACATTTTGGTTGCTTCACTGTCTTGTCTATTGTGAATAAGGCTGCAGTGCAGCTTTTGCAGCCCGGGTCTTCTTCATTCTGGTCTTCTCAGGTGAGAGGCCCATTGGTGCGCCTGCTGGATTGAATGGTACCTCAATTTTTCCTTTTCAACGCAGCTCCTTTCTGTTCTCATTATTAGCGTTTAACCCTTTTACATCTCACCAGCAGCTAGAGGGTACACAGTTCTCTAAAACCTCTTCAGCATTGACTGTTTGTAGACTTTTTGCCAATGGTCAGTCGACGGGTGTGAGTTGAGAACTTTTCGTAGATTAGATTGCATGAGTCTAATACTTCCTGAGGTTGAGCTTTTATCCATTTCCCTTTCTTTAAAAAGAGAGTGAGTAAAACTTACCTCTTCATACTAGCTTCGTGAACATTTTGCCTGTTTTGAATTTTTTTTATCCATTCCCTACCTCAGCACAATTTTGAGGGCAGGTGTCCTTTACAGCCCTGCGTCCTTGTGAATGAATGGTAAGTGACCATTAGCTGTGGGTTAAAAGCTGCTCTTGCGGGAATCGGCCACAAGGCGGCAGCATTTCTCCTTTACCAAATCTGGTTACTAGGGCAACAGAGCCTTACTGGAAGTGGTGTTCTAGGTTGCAAATTAGAATGGAATGTGCGAGGCAAAAGCCCTTTAAGTTTATGTCTCATTACTTCTTGTTGGTATTTTTAACTTAATTTTTATTTTTTATCACAGCAAACTTGATTACAATGTTTTGTTTGTTCTAGGTGTGCAAGATGTGGTTCTTTCACACATATACATATATCTATTCTTCTTCGGATCCTTTTCCCATGTAGGTTATGACACAGTGTTGAGTAGTCTTCTCTTGGTATTGCGTAGGTCTTTGGTGATTATGTATTTCACGTGTGTTTGTGTCTCTCTGTTAACCTCAATATGGTAATGTATCCAATCCTCACACCTTTCCATTTGGTGAACCATAAGTTTTTTTAATGAATCCATGATAGTGTTTCTCTGTGGAAATACCTTTGTCTGTATCATTTTTTAGGTAACACCTATATGTGATATGATAGGCTATGTGTCTTTCGCTTTCTCACTTACTCCGAGTTGCGTGATTACTTCTAGACTCATCTATGGTGCTGCAAATGGCATTGTTTCATTTTTTCACTAGCTCATATTCCATCTGTACAGGTAGCAGTTCTTCTTTGTCCACCCATCTGTCGGTGGACTTTTTGGTTACTTCCATATCTTGGCCATTGTAATACTGTGCAATGCAGATTTGCGTGCCTGTGTCCTTCCAATTCTGTCTTCTTAGGTTATAGGTCCAGGAATAGGTCTGCTGGATCATATGGTAGCTCAATGTTTACCTTTTAAAGGCACCTCTATTCTGATCTCTTTAGTGGCTCTTTCCAGGTTACGTCCCACTTAAAGTGGAGGGTATGTATTTCTTCCCAGCACCTTCAGCATTTATTCTTTGTAGTTTTTGCTGATGGTTATTCTGAGTGGTGTGAGCTGATACCTCTTTGTGGTTGAATTTGCATGTGTCTCATAATGCGTTGAAATTGAGCTTTAAGACTTGTCCTTTTTATTTTTCCAGCTGTGATTGGAGCTTATTTCTTCAAAGTGTTTTCTTAAAGTATGTGTCACCGTTTGAAATATTTTGGCCATGATCTCGCTCAAGACATTTTGAGGGCAGGTTTCATTTACAGCCCTGCAGTACTTGTTCATATGAAGTGACCATTAGCTCAGGCTTTAAACCTGCTTTTGCAGGTAACGGCCAGAGAGCGGCAGCCTTTCTACGTTCCCCTTGCTGCTACTAGGGAAACAGACCTACCGGTCCGTGGTGTTCTTCGGTTATAAATTAGAGTGCAATGTGCCCGGATAAACCCACAAATGTTGATGTCTCCTTGCTTTTCTTTGTTTTTAAATTTAATTTATATTTATTATTAATTAGAGTAATATTCCATTGTGTACGTGGACCACTTCTTCTTGGTGCATTCCTCGGTTGATGGACATTTTCATTGCTTCCAAGTGTTGGCTATGGTAAATATTGCTGGCGTACAGGTTTGCCAGCCTGTGACTTTTTGATTCTCATTTTCTCAGGTGATAGGCCAAGCAGTGGTTGTGATTGATTGACTGGTAGCTCAATGTTTCCCTTTTCAAAGCACCTACATTGTGTTTTCATTAGTGGCTCTTTACATGCCCCCCCTTACCACCGAGGGTACGCATTTCTCCACACTCCCTTCACCGTTTATTTTTTGCAGCACTTTTCCTAATGGCCATTGTGACTGCTGCGAGCTGATAGGTTTTTGTAATATGGGTATGCATGTCATTAAAATTTTTAAAATTCATCATATTCCTACGCCTTTTTCTTTTCTCTTAAAAGAAAAAACCGTGAGTACAATATAGCTCTTGAAATTGTCTTCTTCGAAGGTTGCCCTCTTCTGAATTTTTTGGTCGATTTTTGACCCCAGAAATTTTCTGGAGGGCAGGCGCCATTTACAGAACTGCAAGTTGGTGAAAATTTAGTGACCTTTTGCAGTGGGTTCAAAGCTGCTGTTGTGGGAAACGTCCACAAGGAGGTAGCATTTCTCCATTCCCCAATCTGGGTACTAGGGCAGCAGAGCCTTTCTGGAAGTCATTGTCCTAGGTTGTAAATTAGAATGGAATTTGCCAGGAGAAATCCCCATAAGTTTATGTCTCATTACTTCTTCTTGGTTTTTAAAATTTTTTTAATCTGGGTAAAGTTTAGAAAATTGTTTGTCCTAGGTGTACACAATCTGGTTCATTTGTACATTATGTATGTCTATTAATGTACAGATCCTCTTCCCATGTAAAATATTACAGTGTTCCGTCGACCTCCCTTGCTATATGTTCGGTCTTTTTGATACATGTATATAATATGTATTTGTATATGTATAGTCACACTAATCTTCATTTCTCAATTTCCCCCCTCCTTTCCTTTTAGATGAGCATAGTTTGTTTTCTACGCCTGTGAGTGTCTTTCTCTTTGGAAATATGTTCATCTGTGTCAGTTATTAGATAATGCCGTACGTGATAATATGGGATATAGGTCTTTTGCTTTCCGACCTACTTCATGTTTTGTGATTATCTCCAGGCTCATCTATGGTGCCTCAAAGAGCAGTGCTTCAATGTTTTCCATGGCTAATATTCCATTGTGTACATGGACCACTTCTTCTTGGTGCATTCCTCTGTTGATGGACATTTTCGTTGCTTCCAAGCGTTGCCTATGGTAAATATTGCTGGAGTGCAGGATTGCCAGCCTGCGATTTTTGATTTTCATTCTCTCAGGTGATAGACCCAGCAGTGGGTATGATTGATTGACTGGTATGGTAGCTCAACGTTTACCTTTTCAAGGCACCTCAATTGTGCTGTCATTAGTGGCTCTTACCACGTCCCCCTTAGAATCGAGGGTACGCATTTCTCCACAATCACGTCAGCATTTCTTGTTTGCAGCATTTTTGTTGATGGCCATTCTGACTGGGGTGAGCTGATAGGTTTTTGTAATTTGGGTTTACATGTCTGTAAAAATTCCTACAATTCATCATTTTTCCACGCCTTTTGCTTTTCTGTTAAAAGAAAAAAGAAAAAGAGTGTGAGTATAATATACCTCTTCAAATTTTCTTTTTGGAAGGTTGCACTCTAGAATTTTTTGGTCGATTTTCGACCTCAGTATTTTTTGGAGGGCAGGTGTCATTTACAGAACTGCAATTGGTGAACATTTAGTGACCTTTTGCAGTGGGTTTAAAGCTGCTGTTGTGGGAAACGGCCACAAGGATGCAGCATTTCTCCATTCCCAAATCGGGGTACTAGGGCAGCAGAGCCGTTCTGGAAGTCATTTGCCTAGGTGGTCAATTTGAATGGAATGTGCCAGGAAAACCCCCCATAAGTTTATGTCTCATTACTCCTAGATCGTTGTTTTAATTTTTTCAATTGGGGTAATGGTTAGAATGTTGCTTGTCCAAGGTGTACACACTCTGGTTCATCTACATATTCTATATACCTATTTATGTAGAGATCCTCTTCCCGTGTAAATTATTACACAGTGTTCCGTAAACCTTCCTTGCTATATGGTCGGTCTTTTTGATATATGTATATAATATGTATTTGTATACCTATGGTAACGCTAATCTTCATTTATCCATTCCCCCACCTTTCCTTTTAGATAAGCATAGTTTTTTTTTTTTAATAAGTCTGTGATGGACTTTCTCTGTGGAAATATGTTCATTTGTGTCAGTTATTAGAGAACGCCTATAAGTGATATCATGGGATATAGGACTTTTGCTTTCCGACTTACCTCATGTTCTGTGATTATCTCCAAGATCATCTATGGTGCCTCAAAGAGCAGTGTTTCATTGTTTTCCATGGCTAGTATTCATTGTGTACATGGGCCGCTTCTTCCTTTTCCTTTCATCTGTTGATGGACATTTTGGTTGCTTCACTGTCTTGTCTATTGTGAATAAGGCTGCAGTGCAGCTTTTGCAGCCCGGGTCTTCTTCATTCTGGTCTTCTCAGGTGAGAGGCCCATTGGTGCGCCTGCTGGATTGAATGGTACCTCAATTTTTCCTTTTCAACGCAGCTCCTTTCTGTTCTCATTATTAGCGTTTAACCCTTTTACATCTCACCAGCAGCTAGAGGGTACACAGTTCTCTAAAACCTCTTCAGCATTGACTGTTTGTAGACTTTTTGCCAATGGTCAGTCGACGGGTGTGAGTTGAGAACTTTTCGTAGATTAGATTGCATGAGTCTAATACTTCCTGAGGTTGAGCTTTTATCCATTTCCCTTTCTTTAAAAAGAGAGTGAGTAAAACTTACCTCTTCATACTAGCTTCGTGAACATTTTGCCTGTTTTGAATTTTTTTTATCCATTCCCTACCTCAGCACAATTTTGAGGGCAGGTGTCCTTTACAGCCCTGCGTCCTTGTGAATGAATGGTAAGTGACCATTAGCTGTGGGTTAAAAGCTGCTCTTGCGGGAATCGGCCACAAGGCGGCAGCATTTCTCCTTTACCAAATCTGGTTACTAGGGCAACAGAGCCTTACTGGAAGTGGTGTTCTAGGTTGCAAATTAGAATGGAATGTGCGAGGCAAAAGCCCTTTAAGTTTATGTCTCATTACTTCTTGTTGGTATTTTTAACTTAATTTTTATTTTTTATCACAGCAAACTTGATTACAATGTTTTGTTTGTTCTAGGTGTGCAAGATGTGGTTCTTTCACACATATACATATATCTATTCTTCTTCGGATCCTTTTCCCATGTAGGTTATGACACAGTGTTGAGTAGTCTTCTCTTGGTATTGCGTAGGTCTTTGGTGATTATGTATTTCACGTGTGTTTGTGTCTCTCTGTTAACCTCAGTATGGTAATGTATCCAATCCTCACACCTTTCCATTTGGTGAACCATAAGTTTTTTTAATGAATCTATGATAGTGTTTCTCTGTGGAAATACCTTTGTCTGTATCATTTTTTAGGTAACACCTATATGTGATATGATAGGCTATGTGTCTTTCGCTTTCTCACTTACTCCGAGTTGCGTGATTACTTCTAGACTCATCTATGGTGCTGCAAATGGCATTGTTTCATTTTTTCACTAGCTCATATTCCATCTGTACAGGTAGCAGTTCTTCTTTGTCCACCCATCTGTCGGTGGACTTTTTGGTTACTTCCATATCTTGGCCATTGTAATACTGTGCAATGCAGATTTGCGTGCCTGTGTCCTTCCAATTCTGTCTTCTTAGGTTATAGGTCCAGGAATAGGTCTGCTGGATCATATGGTAGCTCAATGTTTACCTTTTAAAGGCACCTCTATTCTGATCTCTTTAGTGGCTCTTTCCAGGTTACGTCCCACTTAAAGTGGAGGGTATGTATTTCTTCCCAGCACCTTCAGCATTTATTCTTTGTAGTTTTTGCTGATGGTTATTCTGAGTGGTGTGAGCTGATACCTCTTTGTGGTTGAATTTGCATGTGTCTCATAATGCGTTGAAATTGAGCTTTAAGACTTGTCCTTTTTATTTTTCCAGCTGTGATTGGAGCTTATTTCTTCAAAGTGTTTTCTTAAAGTATGTGTCACCGTTTGAAATATTTTGGCCATGATCTCCCTCAAGACATTTTGAGGGCAGGTTTCATTTACAGCCCTGCAGTACTTGTTCATATGAAGTGACCATTAGCTCAGGCTTTAAACCTGCTTTTGCAGGTAACGGCCAGAGAGCGGCAGCCTTTCTACGTTCCCCTTGCTGCTACTAGGGAAACAGACCTACCGGTCCGTGGTGTTCTTCGGTTATAAATTAGAGTGCAATGTGCCCGGATAAACCCACAAATGTTGATGTCTCCTTGCTTTTCTTTGTTTTTAAATTTAATTTATATTTATTATTAATTAGAGTAATATTCCATTGTGTACGTGGACCACTTCTTCTTGGTGCATTCCTCGGTTGATGGACATTTTCATTGCTTCCAAGTGTTGGCTATGGTAAATATTGCTGGCGTACAGGTTTGCCAGCCTGTGACTTTTTGATTCTCATTTTCTCAGGTGATAGGCCAAGCAGTGGTTGTGATTGATTGACTGGTAGCTCAATGTTTCCCTTTTCAAAGCACCTACATTGTGTTTTCATTAGTGGCTCTTTACATGCCCCCCCTTACCACCGAGGGTACGCATTTCTCCACACTCCCTTCACCGTTTATTTTTTGCAGCACTTTTCCTAATGGCCATTGTGACTGCTGCGAGCTGATAGGTTTTTGTAATATGGGTATGCATGTCATTAAAATTTTTAAAATTCATCATATTCCTACGCCTTTTTCTTTTCTCTTAAAAGAAAAAACCGTGAGTACAATATAGCTCTTGAAATTGTCTTCTTCGAAGGTTGCCCTCTTCTGAATTTTTTGGTCGATTTTTGACCCCAGAAATTTTCTGGAGGGCAGGCGCCATTTACAGAACTGCAAGTTGGTGAAAATTTAGTGACCTTTTGCAGTGGGTTCAAAGCTGCTGTTGTGGGAAACGTCCACAAGGAGGTAGCATTTCTCCATTCCCCAATCTGGGTACTAGGGCAGCAGAGCCTTTCTGGAAGTCATTGTCCTAGGTTGTAAATTAGAATGGAATTTGCCAGGAGAAATCCCCATAAGTTTATGTCTCATTACTTCTTCTTGGTTTTTAAAATTTTTTTAATCTGGGTAAAGTTTAGAAAATTGTTTGTCCTAGGTGTACACAATCTGGTTCATTTGTACATTATGTATGTCTATTAATGTACAGATCCTCTTCCCATGTAAAATATTACAGTGTTCCGTCGACCTCCCTTGCTATATGTTCGGTCTTTTTGATACATGTATATAATATGTATTTGTATATGTATAGTCACACTAATCTTCATTTCTCAATTTCCCCCCTCCTTTCCTTTTAGATGAGCATAGTTTGTTTTCTACGCCTGTGAGTGTCTTTCTCTTTGGAAATATGTTCATCTGTGTCAGTTATTAGATAATGCCGTACGTGATAATATGGGATATAGGTCTTTTGCTTTCCGACCTACTTCATGTTTTGTGATTATCTCCAGGCTCATCTATGGTGCCTCAAAGAGCAGTGCTTCAATGTTTTCCATGGCTAATATTCCATTGTGTACATGGACCACTTCTTCTTGGTGCATTCCTCTGTTGATGGACATTTTCGTTGCTTCCAAGCGTTGCCTATGGTAAATATTGCTGGAGTGCAGGATTGCCAGCCTGCGATTTTTGATTTTCATTCTCTCAGGTGATAGACCCAGCAGTGGGTATGATTGATTGACTGGTATGGTAGCTCAACGTTTACCTTTTCAAGGCACCTCAATTGTGCTGTCATTAGTGGCTCTTACCACGTCCCCCTTAGAATCGAGGGTACGCATTTCTCCACAATCACGTCAGCATTTCTTGTTTGCAGCATTTTTGTTGATGGCCATTCTGACTGGGGTGAGCTGATAGGTTTTTGTAATTTGGGTTTACATGTCTGTAAAAATTCCTACAATTCATCATTTTTCCACGCCTTTTGCTTTTCTGTTAAAAGAAAAAAGAAAAAGAGTGTGAGTATAATATACCTCTTCAAATTTTCTTTTTGGAAGGTTGCACTCTAGAATTTTTTGGTCGATTTTCGACCTCAGTATTTTTTGGAGGGCAGGTGTCATTTACAGAACTGCAATTGGTGAACATTTAGTGACCTTTTGCAGTGGGTTTAAAGCTGCTGTTGTGGGAAACGGCCACAAGGATGCAGCATTTCTCCATTCCCAAATCGGGGTACTAGGGCAGCAGAGCCGTTCTGGAAGTCATTTGCCTAGGTGGTCAATTTGAATGGAATGTGCCAGGAAAACCCCCCATAAGTTTATGTCTCATTACTCCTAGATCGTTGTTTTAATTTTTTCAATTGGGGTAATGGTTAGAATGTTGCTTGTCCAAGGTGTACACACTCTGGTTCATCTACATATTCTATATACCTATTTATGTAGAGATCCTCTTCCCGTGTAAATTATTACACAGTGTTCCGTAAACCTTCCTTGCTATATGGTCGGTCTTTTTGATATATGTATATAATATGTATTTGTATACCTATGGTAACGCTAATCTTCATTTATCCATTCCCCCACCTTTCCTTTTAGATAAGCATAGTTTTTTTTTTTTTAATAAGTCTGTGATGGACTTTCTCTGTGGAAATATGTTCATTTGTGTCAGTTATTAGAGAACGCCTATAAGTGATATCATGGGATATAGGACTTTTGCTTTCCGACTTACCTCATGTTCTGTGATTATCTCCAAGATCATCTATGGTGCCTCAAAGAGCAGTGTTTCATTGTTTTCCATGGCTAGTATTCATTGTGTACATGGGCCGCTTCTTCCTTTTCCTTTCATCTGTTGATGGACATTTTGGTTGCTTCACTGTCTTGTCTATTGTGAATAAGGCTGCAGTGCAGCTTTTGCAGCCCGGGTCTTCTTCATTCTGGTCTTCTCAGGTGAGAGGCCCATTGGTGCGCCTGCTGGATTGAATGGTACCTCAATTTTTCCTTTTCAACGCAGCTCCTTTCTGTTCTCATTATTAGCGTTTAACCCTTTTACATCTCACCAGCAGCTAGAGGGTACACAGTTCTCTAAAACCTCTTCAGCATTGACTGTTTGTAGACTTTTTGCCAATGGTCAGTCGACGGGTGTGAGTTGAGAACTTTTCGTAGATTAGATTGCATGAGTCTAATACTTCCTGAGGTTGAGCTTTTATCCATTTCCCTTTCTTTAAAAAGAGAGTGAGTAAAACTTACCTCTTCATACTAGCTTCGTGAACATTTTGCCTGTTTTGAATTTTTTTTATCCATTCCCTACCTCAGCACAATTTTGAGGTCAGGTGTCCTTTACAGCCCTGCGTCCTTGTGAATGAATGGTAAGTGACCATTAGCTGTGGGTTAAAAGCTGCTCTTGCGGGAATCGGCCACAAGGCGGCAGCATTTCTCCTTTACCAAATCTGGTTACTAGGGCAACAGAGCCTTACTGGAAGTGGTGTTCTAGGTTGCAAATTAGAATGGAATGTGCGAGGCAAAAGCCCTTTAAGTTTATGTCTCATTACTTCTTGTTGGTATTTTTAACTTAATTTTTATTTTTTATCACAGCAAACTTGATTACAATGTTTTGTTTGTTCTAGGTGTGCAAGATGTGGTTCTTTCACACATATACATATATCTATTCTTCTTCGGATCCTTTTCCCATGTAGGTTATGACACAGTGTTGAGTAGTCTTCTCTTGGTATTGCGTAGGTCTTTGGTGATTATGTATTTCACGTGTGTTTGTGTCTCTCTGTTAACCTCAGTATGGTAATGTATCCAATCCTCACACCTTTCCATTTGGTGAACCATAAGTTTTTTTAATGAATCTATGATAGTGTTTCTCTGTGGAAATACCTTTGTCTGTATCATTTTTTAGGTAACACCTATATGTGATATGATAGGCTATGTGTCTTTCGCTTTCTCACTTACTCCGAGTTGCGTGATTACTTCTAGACTCATCTATGGTGCTGCAAATGGCATTGTTTCATTTTTTCACTAGCTCATATTCCATCTGTACAGGTAGCAGTTCTTTTTTGTCCACCCATCTGTCGGTGGACTTTTTGGTTACTTCCATATCTTGGCCATTGTAATACTGTGCAATGCAGATTTGCGTGCCTGTGTCCTTCCAATTCTGTCTTCTTAGGTTATAGGTCCAGGAATAGGTCTGCTGGATCATATGGTAGCTCAATGTTTACCTTTTAAAGGCACCTCTATTCTGATCTCTTTAGTGGCTCTTTCCAGGTTACGTCCCACTTAAAGTGGAGGGTATGTATTTCTTCCCAGCACCTTCAGCATTTATTCTTTGTAGTTTTTGCTGATGGTTATTCTGAGTGGTGTGAGCTGATACCTCTTTGTGGTTGAATTTGCATGTGTCTCATAATGCGTTGAAATTGAGCTTTAAGACTTGTCCTTTTTATTTTTCCAGCTGTGATTGGAGCTTATTTCTTCAAAGTGTTTTCTTAAAGTATGTGTCACCGTTTGAAATATTTTGGCCATGATCTCCCTCAAGACATTTTGAGGGCAGGTTTCATTTACAGCCCTGCAGTACTTGTTCATATGAAGTGACCATTAGCTCAGGCTTTAAACCTGCTTTTGCAGGTAACGGCCAGAGAGCGGCAGCCTTTCTACGTTCCCCTTGCTGCTACTAGGGAAACAGACCTACCGGTCCGTGGTGTTCTTCGGTTATAAATTAGAGTGCAATGTGCCCGGATAAACCCACAAATGTTGATGTCTCCTTGCTTTTCTTTGTTTTTAAATTTAATTTATATTTATTATTAATTAGAGTAATATTCCATTGTGTACGTGGACCACTTCTTCTTGGTGCATTCCTCGGTTGATGGACATTTTCATTGCTTCCAAGTGTTGGCTATGGTAAATATTGCTGGCGTACAGGTTTGCCAGCCTGTGACTTTTTGATTCTCATTTTCTCAGGTGATAGGCCAAGCAGTGGTTGTGATTGATTGACTGGTAGCTCAATGTTTCCCTTTTCAAAGCACCTACATTGTGTTTTCATTAGTGGCTCTTTACATGCCCCCCCTTACCACCGAGGGTACGCATTTCTCCACACTCCCTTCACCGTTTATTTTTTGCAGCACTTTTCCTAATGGCCATTGTGACTGCTGCGAGCTGATAGGTTTTTGTAATATGGGTATGCATGTCATTAAAATTTTTAAAATTCATCATATTCCTACGCCTTTTTCTTTTCTCTTAAAAGAAAAAACCGTGAGTACAATATAGCTCTTGAAATTGTCTTCTTCGAAGGTTGCCCTCTTCTGAATTTTTTGGTCGATTTTTGACCCCAGAAATTTTCTGGAGGGCAGGCGCCATTTACAGAACTGCAAGTTGGTGAAAATTTAGTGACCTTTTGCAGTGGGTTCAAAGCTGCTGTTGTGGGAAACGTCCACAAGGAGGTAGCATTTCTCCATTCCCCAATCTGGGTACTAGGGCAGCAGAGCCTTTCTGGAAGTCATTGTCCTAGGTTGTAAATTAGAATGGAATTTGCCAGGAGAAATCCCCATAAGTTTATGTCTCATTACTTCTTCTTGGTTTTTAAAATTTTTTTAATCTGGGTAAAGTTTAGAAAATTGTTTGTCCTAGGTGTACACAATCTGGTTCATTTGTACATTATGTATGTCTATTAATGTACAGATCCTCTTCCCATGTAAAATATTACAGTGTTCCGTCGACCTCCCTTGCTATATGTTCGGTCTTTTTGATACATGTATATAATATGTATTTGTATATGTATAGTCACACTAATCTTCATTTCTCAATTTCCCCCCTCCTTTCCTTTTAGATGAGCATAGTTTGTTTTCTACGCCTGTGAGTGTCTTTCTCTTTGGAAATATGTTCATCTGTGTCAGTTATTAGATAATGCCGTACGTGATAATATGGGATATAGGTCTTTTGCTTTCCGACCTACTTCATGTTTTGTGATTATCTCCAGGCTCATCTATGGTGCCTCAAAGAGCAGTGCTTCAATGTTTTCCATGGCTAATATTCCATTGTGTACATGGACCACTTCTTCTTGGTGCATTCCTCTGTTGATGGACATTTTCGTTGCTTCCAAGCGTTGCCTATGGTAAATATTGCTGGAGTGCAGGATTGCCAGCCTGCGATTTTTGATTTTCATTCTCTCAGGTGATAGACCCAGCAGTGGGTATGATTGATTGACTGGTATGGTAGCTCAACGTTTACCTTTTCAAGGCACCTCAATTGTGCTGTCATTAGTGGCTCTTACCACGTCCCCCTTAGAATCGAGGGTACGCATTTCTCCACAATCACGTCAGCATTTCTTGTTTGCAGCATTTTTGTTGATGGCCATTCTGACTGGGGTGAGCTGATAGGTTTTTGTAATTTGGGTTTACATGTCTGTAAAAATTCCTACAATTCATCATTTTTCCACGCCTTTTGCTTTTCTGTTAAAAGAAAAAAGAAAAAGAGTGTGAGTATAATATACCTCTTCAAATTTTCTTTTTGGAAGGTTGCACTCTAGAATTTTTTGGTCGATTTTCGACCTCAGTATTTTTTGGAGGGCAGGTGTCATTTACAGAACTGCAATTGGTGAACATTTAGTGACCTTTTGCAGTGGGTTTAAAGCTGCTGTTGTGGGAAACGGCCACAAGGATGCAGCATTTCTCCATTCCCAAATCGGGGTACTAGGGCAGCAGAGCCGTTCTGGAAGTCATTTGCCTAGGTGGTCAATTTGAATGGAATGTGCCAGGAAAACCCCCCATAAGTTTATGTCTCATTACTCCTAGATCGTTGTTTTAATTTTTTCAATTGGGGTAATGGTTAGAATGTTGCTTGTCCAAGGTGTACACACTCTGGTTCATCTACATATTCTATATACCTATTTATGTAGAGATCCTCTTCCCGTGTAAATTATTACACAGTGTTCCGTAAACCTTCCTTGCTATATGGTCGGTCTTTTTGATATATGTATATAATATGTATTTGTATACCTATGGTAACGCTAATCTTCATTTATCCATTCCCCCACCTTTCCTTTTAGATAAGCATAGTTTTTTTTTTTTTAATAAGTCTGTGATGGACTTTCTCTGTGGAAATATGTTCATTTGTGTCAGTTATTAGAGAACGCCTATAAGTGATATCATGGGATATAGGACTTTTGCTTTCCGACTTACCTCATGTTCTGTGATTATCTCCAAGATCATCTATGGTGCCTCAAAGAGCAGTGTTTCATTGTTTTCCATGGCTAGTATTCATTGTGTACATGGGCCGCTTCTTCCTTTTCCTTTCATCTGTTGATGGACATTTTGGTTGCTTCACTGTCTTGTCTATTGTGAATAAGGCTGCAGTGCAGCTTTTGCAGCCCGGGTCTTCTTCATTCTGGTCTTCTCAGGTGAGAGGCCCATTGGTGCGCCTGCTGGATTGAATGGTACCTCAATTTTTCCTTTTCAACGCAGCTCCTTTCTGTTCTCATTATTAGCGTTTAACCCTTTTACATCTCACCAGCAGCTAGAGGGTACACAGTTCTCTAAAACCTCTTCAGCATTGACTGTTTGTAGACTTTTTGCCAATGGTCAGTCGACGGGTGTGAGTTGAGAACTTTTCGTAGATTAGATTGCATGAGTCTAATACTTCCTGAGGTTGAGCTTTTATCCATTTCCCTTTCTTTAAAAAGAGAGTGAGTAAAACTTACCTCTTCATACTAGCTTCGTGAACATTTTGCCTGTTTTGAATTTTTTTTATCCATTCCCTACCTCAGCACAATTTTGAGGGCAGGTGTCCTTTACAGCCCTGCGTCCTTGTGAATGAATGGTAAGTGACCATTAGCTGTGGGTTAAAAGCTGCTCTTGCGGGAATCGGCCACAAGGCGGCAGCATTTCTCCTTTACCAAATCTGGTTACTAGGGCAACAGAGCCTTACTGGAAGTGGTGTTCTAGGTTGCAAATTAGAATGGAATGTGCGAGGCAAAAGCCCTTTAAGTTTATGTCTCATTACTTCTTGTTGGTATTTTTAACTTAATTTTTATTTTTTATCACAGCAAACTTGATTACAATGTTTTGTTTGTTCTAGGTGTGCAAGATGTGGTTCTTTCACACATATACATATATCTATTCTTCTTCGGATCCTTTTCCCATGTAGGTTATGACACAGTGTTGAGTAGTCTTCTCTTGGTATTGCGTAGGTCTTTGGTGATTATGTATTTCACGTGTGTTTGTGTCTCTCTGTTAACCTCAGTATGGTAATGTATCCAATCCTCACACCTTTCCATTTGGTGAACCATAAGTTTTTTTAATGAATCTATGATAGTGTTTCTCTGTGGAAATACCTTTGTCTGTATCATTTTTTAGGTAACACCTATATGTGATATGATAGGCTATGTGTCTTTCGCTTTCTCACTTACTCCGAGTTGCGTGATTACTTCTAGACTCATCTATGGTGCTGCAAATGGCATTGTTTCATTTTTTCACTAGCTCATATTCCATCTGTACAGGTAGCAGTTCTTCTTTGTCCACCCATCTGTCGGTGGACTTTTTGGTTACTTCCATATCTTGGCCATTGTAATACTGTGCAATGCAGATTTGCGTGCCTGTGTCCTTCCAATTCTGTCTTCTTAGGTTATAGGTCCAGGAATAGGTCTGCTGGATCATATGGTAGCTCAATGTTTACCTTTTAAAGGCACCTCTATTCTGATCTCTTTAGTGGCTCTTTCCAGGTTACGTCCCACTTAAAGTGGAGGGTATGTATTTCTTCCCAGCACCTTCAGCATTTATTCTTTGTAGTTTTTGCTGATGGTTATTCTGAGTGGTGTGAGCTGATACCTCTTTGTGGTTGAATTTGCATGTGTCTCATAATGCGTTGAAATTGAGCTTTAAGACTTGTCCTTTTTATTTTTCCAGCTGTGATTGGAGCTTATTTCTTCAAAGTGTTTTCTTAAAGTATGTGTCACCGTTTGAAATATTTTGGCCATGATCTCCCTCAAGACATTTTGAGGGCAGGTTTCATTTACAGCCCTGCAGTACTTGTTCATATGAAGTGACCATTAGCTCAGGCTTTAAACCTGCTTTTGCAGGTAACGGCCAGAGAGCGGCAGCCTTTCTACGTTCCCCTTGCTGCTACTAGGGAAACAGACCTACCGGTCCGTGGTGTTCTTCGGTTATAAATTAGAGTGCAATGTGCCCGGATAAACCCACAAATGTTGATGTCTCCTTGCTTTTCTTTGTTTTTAAATTTAATTTATATTTATTATTAATTAGAGTAATATTCCATTGTGTACGTGGACCACTTCTTCTTGGTGCATTCCTCGGTTGATGGACATTTTCATTGCTTCCAAGTGTTGGCTATGGTAAATATTGCTGGCGTACAGGTTTGCCAGCCTGTGACTTTTTGATTCTCATTTTCTCAGGTGATAGGCCAAGCAGTGGTTGTGATTGATTGACTGGTAGCTCAATGTTTCCCTTTTCAAAGCACCTACATTGTGTTTTCATTAGTGGCTCTTTACATGCCCCCCCTTACCACCGAGGGTACGCATTTCTCCACACTCCCTTCACCGTTTATTTTTTGCAGCACTTTTCCTAATGGCCATTGTGACTGCTGCGAGCTGATAGGTTTTTGTAATATGGGTATGCATGTCATTAAAATTTTTAAAATTCATCATATTCCTACGCCTTTTTCTTTTCTCTTAAAAGAAAAAACCGTGAGTACAATATAGCTCTTGAAATTGTCTTCTTCGAAGGTTGCCCTCTTCTGAATTTTTTGGTCGATTTTTGACCCCAGAAATTTTCTGGAGGGCAGGCGCCATTTACAGAACTGCAAGTTGGTGAAAATTTAGTGACCTTTTGCAGTGGGTTCAAAGCTGCTGTTGTGGGAAACGTCCACAAGGAGGTAGCATTTCTCCATTCCCCAATCTGGGTACTAGGGCAGCAGAGCCTTTCTGGAAGTCATTGTCCTAGGTTGTAAATTAGAATGGAATTTGCCAGGAGAAATCCCCATAAGTTTATGTCTCATTACTTCTTCTTGGTTTTTAAAATTTTTTTAATCTGGGTAAAGTTTAGAAAATTGTTTGTCCTAGGTGTACACAATCTGGTTCATTTGTACATTATGTATGTCTATTAATGTACAGATCCTCTTCCCATGTAAAATATTACAGTGTTCCGTCGACCTCCCTTGCTATATGTTCGGTCTTTTTGATACATGTATATAATATGTATTTGTATATGTATAGTCACACTAATCTTCATTTCTCAATTTCCCCCCTCCTTTCCTTTTAGATGAGCATAGTTTGTTTTCTACGCCTGTGAGTGTCTTTCTCTTTGGAAATATGTTCATCTGTGTCAGTTATTAGATAATGCCGTACGTGATAATATGGGATATAGGTCTTTTGCTTTCCGACCTACTTCATGTTTTGTGATTATCTCCAGGCTCATCTATGGTGCCTCAAAGAGCAGTGCTTCAATGTTTTCCATGGCTAATATTCCATTGTGTACATGGACCACTTCTTCTTGGTGCATTCCTCTGTTGATGGACATTTTCGTTGCTTCCAAGCGTTGCCTATGGTAAATATTGCTGGAGTGCAGGATTGCCAGCCTGCGATTTTTGATTTTCATTCTCTCAGGTGATAGACCCAGCAGTGGGTATGATTGATTGACTGGTATGGTAGCTCAACGTTTACCTTTTCAAGGCACCTCAATTGTGCTGTCATTAGTGGCTCTTACCACGTCCCCCTTAGAATCGAGGGTACGCATTTCTCCACAATCACGTCAGCATTTCTTGTTTGCAGCATTTTTGTTGATGGCCATTCTGACTGGGGTGAGCTGATAGGTTTTTGTAATTTGGGTTTACATGTCTGTAAAAATTCCTACAATTCATCATTTTTCCACGCCTTTTGCTTTTCTGTTAAAAGAAAAAAGAAAAAGAGTGTGAGTATAATATACCTCTTCAAATTTTCTTTTTGGAAGGTTGCACTCTAGAATTTTTTGGTCGATTTTCGACCTCAGTATTTTTTGGAGGGCAGGTGTCATTTACAGAACTGCAATTGGTGAACATTTAGTGACCTTTTGCAGTGGGTTTAAAGCTGCTGTTGTGGGAAACGGCCACAAGGATGCAGCATTTCTCCATTCCCAAATCGGGGTACTAGGGCAGCAGAGCCGTTCTGGAAGTCATTTGCCTAGGTGGTCAATTTGAATGGAATGTGCCAGGAAAACCCCCCATAAGTTTATGTCTCATTACTCCTAGATCATTGTTTTAATTTTTTCAATTGGGGTAATGGTTAGAATGTTGCTTGTCCAAGGTGTACACACTCTGGTTCATCTACATATTCTATATACCTATTTATGTAGAGATCCTCTTCCCGTGTAAATTATTACACAGTGTTCCGTAAACCTTCCTTGCTATATGGTCGGTCTTTTTGATATATGTATATAATATGTATTTGTATACCTATGGTAACGCTAATCTTCATTTATCCATTCCCCCACCTTTCCTTTTAGATAAGCATAGTTTTTTTTTTTTTAATAAGTCTGTGATGGACTTTCTCTGTGGAAATATGTTCATTTGTGTCAGTTATTAGAGAACGCCTATAAGTGATATCATGGGATATAGGACTTTTGCTTTCCGACTTACCTCATGTTCTGTGATTATCTCCAAGATCATCTATGGTGCCTCAAAGAGCAGTGTTTCATTGTTTTCCATGGCTAGTATTCATTGTGTACATGGGCCGCTTCTTCCTTTTCCTTTCATCTGTTGATGGACATTTTGGTTGCTTCACTGTCTTGTCTATTGTGAATAAGGCTGCAGTGCAGCTTTTGCAGCCCGGGTCTTCTTCATTCTGGTCTTCTCAGGTGAGAGGCCCATTGGTGCGCCTGCTGGATTGAATGGTACCTCAATTTTTCCTTTTCAACGCAGCTCCTTTCTGTTCTCATTATTAGCGTTTAACCCTTTTACATCTCACCAGCAGCTAGAGGGTACACAGTTCTCTAAAACCTCTTCAGCATTGACTGTTTGTAGACTTTTTGCCAATGGTCAGTCGACGGGTGTGAGTTGAGAACTTTTCGTAGATTAGATTGCATGAGTCTAATACTTCCTGAGGTTGAGCTTTTATCCATTTCCCTTTCTTTAAAAAGAGAGTGAGTAAAACTTACCTCTTCATACTAGCTTCGTGAACATTTTGCCTGTTTTGAATTTTTTTTATCCATTCCCTACCTCAGCACAATTTTGAGGGCAGGTGTCCTTTACAGCCCTGCGTCCTTGTGAATGAATGGTAAGTGACCATTAGCTGTGGGTTAAAAGCTGCTCTTGCGGGAATCGGCCACAAGGCGGCAGCATTTCTCCTTTACCAAATCTGGTTACTAGGGCAACAGAGCCTTACTGGAAGTGGTGTTCTAGGTTGCAAATTAGAATGGAATGTGCGAGGCAAAAGCCCTTTAAGTTTATGTCTCATTACTTCTTGTTGGTATTTTTAACTTAATTTTTATTTTTTATCACAGCAAACTTGATTACAATGTTTTGTTTGTTCTAGGTGTGCAAGATGTGGTTCTTTCACACATATACATATATCTATTCTTCTTCGGATCCTTTTCCCATGTAGGTTATGACACAGTGTTGAGTAGTCTTCTCTTGGTATTGCGTAGGTCTTTGGTGATTATGTATTTCACGTGTGTTTGTGTCTCTCTGTTAACCTCAGTATGGTAATGTATCCAATCCTCACACCTTTCCATTTGGTGAACCATAAGTTTTTTTAATGAATCTATGATAGTGTTTCTCTGTGGAAATACCTTTGTCTGTATCATTTTTTAGGTAACACCTATATGTGATATGATAGGCTATGTGTCTTTCGCTTTCTCACTTACTCCGAGTTGCGTGATTACTTCTAGACTCATCTATGGTGCTGCAAATGGCATTGTTTCATTTTTTCACTAGCTCATATTCCATCTGTACAGGTAGCAGTTCTTCTTTGTCCACCCATCTGTCGGTGGACTTTTTGGTTACTTCCATATCTTGGCCATTGTAATACTGTGCAATGCAGATTTGCGTGCCTGTGTCCTTCCAATTCTGTCTTCTTAGGTTATAGGTCCAGGAATAGGTCTGCTGGATCATATGGTAGCTCAATGTTTACCTTTTAAAGGCACCTCTATTCTGATCTCTTTAGTGGCTCTTTCCAGGTTACGTCCCACTTAAAGTGGAGGGTATGTATTTCTTCCCAGCACCTTCAGCATTTATTCTTTGTAGTTTTTGCTGATGGTTATTCTGAGTGGTGTGAGCTGATACCTCTTTGTGGTTGAATTTGCATGTGTCTCATAATGCGTTGAAATTGAGCTTTAAGACTTGTCCTTTTTATTTTTCCAGCTGTGATTGGAGCTTATTTCTTCAAAGTGTTTTCTTAAAGTATGTGTCACCGTTTGAAATATTTTGGCCATGATCTCCCTCAAGACATTTTGAGGGCAGGTTTCATTTACAGCCCTGCAGTACTTGTTCATATGAAGTGACCATTAGCTCAGGCTTTAAACCTGCTTTTGCAGGTAACGGCCAGAGAGCGGCAGCCTTTCTACGTTCCCCTTGCTGCTACTAGGGAAACAGACCTACCGGTCCGTGGTGTTCTTCGGTTATAAATTAGAGTGCAATGTGCCCGGATAAACCCACAAATGTTGATGTCTCCTTGCTTTTCTTTGTTTTTAAATTTAATTTATATTTATTATTAATTAGAGTAATATTCCATTGTGTACGTGGACCACTTCTTCTTGGTGCATTCCTCGGTTGATGGACATTTTCATTGCTTCCAAGTGTTGGCTATGGTAAATATTGCTGGCGTACAGGTTTGCCAGCCTGTGACTTTTTGATTCTCATTTTCTCAGGTGATAGGCCAAGCAGTGGTTGTGATTGATTGACTGGTAGCTCAATGTTTCCCTTTTCAAAGCACCTACATTGTGTTTTCATTAGTGGCTCTTTACATGCCCCCCCTTACCACCGAGGGTACGCATTTCTCCACACTCCCTTCACCGTTTATTTTTTGCAGCACTTTTCCTAATGGCCATTGTGACTGCTGCGAGCTGATAGGTTTTTGTAATATGGGTATGCATGTCATTAAAATTTTTAAAATTCATCATATTCCTACGCCTTTTTCTTTTCTCTTAAAAGAAAAAACCGTGAGTACAATATAGCTCTTGAAATTGTCTTCTTCGAAGGTTGCCCTCTTCTGAATTTTTTGGTCGATTTTTGACCCCAGAAATTTTCTGGAGGGCAGGCGCCATTTACAGAACTGCAAGTTGGTGAAAATTTAGTGACCTTTTGCAGTGGGTTCAAAGCTGCTGTTGTGGGAAACGTCCACAAGGAGGTAGCATTTCTCCATTCCCCAATCTGGGTACTAGGGCAGCAGAGCCTTTCTGGAAGTCATTGTCCTAGGTTGTAAATTAGAATGGAATTTGCCAGGAGAAATCCCCATAAGTTTATGTCTCATTACTTCTTCTTGGTTTTTAAAATTTTTTTAATCTGGGTAAAGTTTAGAAAATTGTTTGTCCTAGGTGTACACAATCTGGTTCATTTGTACATTATGTATGTCTATTAATGTACAGATCCTCTTCCCATGTAAAATATTACAGTGTTCCGTCGACCTCCCTTGCTATATGTTCGGTCTTTTTGATACATGTATATAATATGTATTTGTATATGTATAGTCACACTAATCTTCATTTCTCAATTTCCCCCCTCCTTTCCTTTTAGATGAGCATAGTTTGTTTTCTACGCCTGTGAGTGTCTTTCTCTTTGGAAATATGTTCATCTGTGTCAGTTATTAGATAATGCCGTACGTGATAATATGGGATATAGGTCTTTTGCTTTCCGACCTACTTCATGTTTTGTGATTATCTCCAGGCTCATCTATGGTGCCTCAAAGAGCAGTGCTTCAATGTTTTCCATGGCTAATATTCCATTGTGTACATGGACCACTTCTTCTTGGTGCATTCCTCTGTTGATGGACATTTTCGTTGCTTCCAAGCGTTGCCTATGGTAAATATTGCTGGAGTGCAGGATTGCCAGCCTGCGATTTTTGATTTTCATTCTCTCAGGTGATAGACCCAGCAGTGGGTATGATTGATTGACTGGTATGGTAGCTCAACGTTTACCTTTTCAAGGCACCTCAATTGTGCTGTCATTAGTGGCTCTTACCACGTCCCCCTTAGAATCGAGGGTACGCATTTCTCCACAATCACGTCAGCATTTCTTGTTTGCAGCATTTTTGTTGATGGCCATTCTGACTGGGGTGAGCTGATAGGTTTTTGTAATTTGGGTTTACATGTCTGTAAAAATTCCTACAATTCATCATTTTTCCACGCCTTTTGCTTTTCTGTTAAAAGAAAAAAGAAAAAGAGTGTGAGTATAATATACCTCTTCAAATTTTCTTTTTGGAAGGTTGCACTCTAGAATTTTTTGGTCGATTTTCGACCTCAGTATTTTTTGGAGGGCAGGTGTCATTTACAGAACTGCAATTGGTGAACATTTAGTGACCTTTTGCAGTGGGTTTAAAGCTGCTGTTGTGGGAAACGGCCACAAGGATGCAGCATTTCTCCATTCCCAAATCGGGGTACTAGGGCAGCAGAGCCGTTCTGGAAGTCATTTGCCTAGGTGGTCAATTTGAATGGAATGTGCCAGGAAAACCCCCCATAAGTTTATGTCTCATTACTCCTAGATCGTTGTTTTAATTTTTTCAATTGGGGTAATGGTTAGAATGTTGCTTGTCCAAGGTGTACACACTCTGGTTCATCTACATATTCTATATACCTATTTATGTAGAGATCCTCTTCCCGTGTAAATTATTACACAGTGTTCCGTAAACCTTCCTTGCTATATGGTCGGTCTTTTTGATATATGTATATAATATGTATTTGTATACATATGGTAACGCTAATCTTCATTTATCCATTCCCCCACCTTTCCTTTTAGATAAGCATAGTTTTTTTTTTTTAATAAGTCTGTGATGGACTTTCTCTGTGGAAATATGTTCATTTGTGTCAGTTATTAGAGAACGCCTATAAGTGATATCATGGGATATAGGACTTTTGCTTTCCGACTTACCTCATGTTCTGTGATTATCTCCAAGATCATCTATGGTGCCTCAAAGAGCAGTGTTTCATTGTTTTCCATGGCTAGTATTCATTGTGTACATGGGCCGCTTCTTCCTTTTCCTTTCATCTGTTGATGGACATTTTGGTTGCTTCACTGTCTTGTCTATTGTGAATAAGGCTGCAGTGCAGCTTTTGCAGCCCGGGTCTTCTTCATTCTGGTCTTCTCAGGTGAGAGGCCCATTGGTGCGCCTGCTGGATTGAATGGTACCTCAATTTTTCCTTTTCAACGCAGCTCCTTTCTGTTCTCATTATTAGCGTTTAACCCTTTTACATCTCACCAGCAGCTAGAGGGTACACAGTTCTCTAAAACCTCTTCAGCATTGACTGTTTGTAGACTTTTTGCCAATGGTCAGTCGACGGGTGTGAGTTGAGAACTTTTCGTAGATTAGATTGCATGAGTCTAATACTTCCTGAGGTTGAGCTTTTATCCATTTCCCTTTCTTTAAAAAGAGAGTGAGTAAAACTTACCTCTTCATACTAGCTTCGTGAACATTTTGCCTGTTTTGAATTTTTTTTATCCATTCCCTACCTCAGCACAATTTTGAGGGCAGGTGTCCTTTACAGCCCTGCGTCCTTGTGAATGAATGGTAAGTGACCATTAGCTGTGGGTTAAAAGCTGCTCTTGCGGGAATCGGCCACAAGGCGGCAGCATTTCTCCTTTACCAAATCTGGTTACTAGGGCAACAGAGCCTTACTGGAAGTGGTGTTCTAGGTTGCAAATTAGAATGGAATGTGCGAGGCAAAAGCCCTTTAAGTTTATGTCTCATTACTTCTTGTTGGTATTTTTAACTTAATTTTTATTTTTTATCACAGCAAACTTGATTACAATGTTTTGTTTGTTCTAGGTGTGCAAGATGTGGTTCTTTCACACATATACATATATCTATTCTTCTTCGGATCCTTTTCCCATGTAGGTTATGACACAGTGTTGAGTAGTCTTCTCTTGGTATTGCGTAGGTCTTTGGTGATTATGTATTTCACGTGTGTTTGTGTCTCTCTGTTAACCTCAGTATGGTAATGTATCCAATCCTCACACCTTTCCATTTGGTGAACCATAAGTTTTTTTAATGAATCTATGATAGTGTTTCTCTGTGGAAATACCTTTGTCTGTATCATTTTTTAGGTAACACCTATATGTGATATGATAGGCTATGTGTCTTTCGCTTTCTCACTTACTCCGAGTTGCGTGATTACTTCTAGACTCATCTATGGTGCTGCAAATGGCATTGTTTCATTTTTTCACTAGCTCATATTCCATCTGTACAGGTAGCAGTTCTTCTTTGTCCACCCATCTGTCGGTGGACTTTTTGGTTACTTCCATATCTTGGCCATTGTAATACTGTGCAATGCAGATTTGCGTGCCTGTGTCCTTCCAATTCTGTCTTCTTAGGTTATAGGTCCAGGAATAGGTCTGCTGGATCATATGGTAGCTCAATGTTTACCTTTTAAAGGCACCTCTATTCTGATCTCTTTAGTGGCTCTTTCCAGGTTACGTCCCACTTAAAGTGGAGGGTATGTATTTCTTCCCAGCACCTTCAGCATTTATTCTTTGTAGTTTTTGCTGATGGTTATTCTGAGTGGTGTGAGCTGATACCTCTTTGTGGTTGAATTTGCATGTGTCTCATAATGCGTTGAAATTGAGCTTTAAGACTTGTCCTTTTTATTTTTCCAGCTGTGATTGGAGCTTATTTCTTCAAAGTGTTTTCTTAAAGTATGTGTCACCGTTTGAAATATTTTGGCCATGATCTCCCTCAAGACATTTTGAGGGCAGGTTTCATTTACAGCCCTGCAGTACTTGTTCATATGAAGTGACCATTAGCTCAGGCTTTAAACCTGCTTTTGCAGGTAACGGCCAGAGAGCGGCAGCCTTTCTACGTTCCCCTTGCTGCTACTAGGGAAACAGACCTACCGGTCCGTGGTGTTCTTCGGTTATAAATTAGAGTGCAATGTGCCCGGATAAACCCACAAATGTTGATGTCTCCTTGCTTTTCTTTGTTTTTAAATTTAATTTATATTTATTATTAATTAGAGTAATATTCCATTGTGTACGTGGACCACTTCTTCTTGGTGCATTCCTCGGTTGATGGACATTTTCATTGCTTCCAAGTGTTGGCTATGGTAAATATTGCTGGCGTACAGGTTTGCCAGCCTGTGACTTTTTGATTCTCATTTTCTCAGGTGATAGGCCAAGCAGTGGTTGTGATTGATTGACTGGTAGCTCAATGTTTCCCTTTTCAAAGCACCTACATTGTGTTTTCATTAGTGGCTCTTTACATGCCCCCCCTTACCACCGAGGGTACGCATTTCTCCACACTCCCTTCACCGTTTATTTTTTGCAGCACTTTTCCTAATGGCCATTGTGACTGCTGCGAGCTGATAGGTTTTTGTAATATGGGTATGCATGTCATTAAAATTTTTAAAATTCATCATATTCCTACGCCTTTTTCTTTTCTCTTAAAAGAAAAAACCGTGAGTACAATATAGCTCTTGAAATTGTCTTCTTCGAAGGTTGCCCTCTTCTGAATTTTTTGGTCGATTTTTGACCCCAGAAATTTTCTGGAGGGCAGGCGCCATTTACAGAACTGCAAGTTGGTGAAAATTTAGTGACCTTTTGCAGTGGGTTCAAAGCTGCTGTTGTGGGAAACGTCCACAAGGAGGTAGCATTTCTCCATTCCCCAATCTGGGTACTAGGGCAGCAGAGCCTTTCTGGAAGTCATTGTCCTAGGTTGTAAATTAGAATGGAATTTGCCAGGAGAAATCCCCATAAGTTTATGTCTCATTACTTCTTCTTGGTTTTTAAAATTTTTTTAATCTGGGTAAAGTTTAGAAAATTGTTTGTCCTAGGTGTACACAATCTGGTTCATTTGTACATTATGTATGTCTATTAATGTACAGATCCTCTTCCCATGTAAAATATTACAGTGTTCCGTCGACCTCCCTTGCTATATGTTCGGTCTTTTTGATACATGTATATAATATGTATTTGTATATGTATAGTCACACTAATCTTCATTTCTCAATTTCCCCCCTCCTTTCCTTTTAGATGAGCATAGTTTGTTTTCTACGCCTGTGAGTGTCTTTCTCTTTGGAAATATGTTCATCTGTGTCAGTTATTAGATAATGCCGTACGTGATAATATGGGATATAGGTCTTTTGCTTTCCGACCTACTTCATGTTTTGTGATTATCTCCAGGCTCATCTATGGTGCCTCAAAGAGCAGTGCTTCAATGTTTTCCATGGCTAATATTCCATTGTGTACATGGACCACTTCTTCTTGGTGCATTCCTCTGTTGATGGACATTTTCGTTGCTTCCAAGCGTTGCCTATGGTAAATATTGCTGGAGTGCAGGATTGCCAGCCTGCGATTTTTGATTTTCATTCTCTCAGGTGATAGACCCAGCAGTGGGTATGATTGATTGACTGGTATGGTAGCTCAACGTTTACCTTTTCAAGGCACCTCAATTGTGCTGTCATTAGTGGCTCTTACCACGTCCCCCTTAGAATCGAGGGTACGCATTTCTCCACAATCACGTCAGCATTTCTTGTTTGCAGCATTTTTGTTGATGGCCATTCTGACTGGGGTGAGCTGATAGGTTTTTGTAATTTGGGTTTACATGTCTGTAAAAATTCCTACAATTCATCATTTTTCCACGCCTTTTGCTTTTCTGTTAAAAGAAAAAAGAAAAAGAGTGTGAGTATAATATACCTCTTCAAATTTTCTTTTTGGAAGGTTGCACTCTAGAATTTTTTGGTCGATTTTCGACCTCAGTATTTTTTGGAGGGCAGGTGTCATTTACAGAACTGCAATTGGTGAACATTTAGTGACCTTTTGCAGTGGGTTTAAAGCTGCTGTTGTGGGAAACGGCCACAAGGATGCAGCATTTCTCCATTCCCAAATCGGGGTACTAGGGCAGCAGAGCCGTTCTGGAAGTCATTTGCCTAGGTGGTCAATTTGAATGGAATGTGCCAGGAAAACCCCCCATAAGTTTATGTCTCATTACTCCTAGATCGTTGTTTTAATTTTTTCAATTGGGGTAATGGTTAGAATGTTGCTTGTCCAAGGTGTACACACTCTGGTTCATCTACATATTCTATATACCTATTTATGTAGAGATCCTCTTCCCGTGTAAATTATTACACAGTGTTCCGTAAACCTTCCTTGCTATATGGTCGGTCTTTTTGATATATGTATATAATATGTATTTGTATACATATGGTAACGCTAATCTTCATTTATCCATTCCCCCACCTTTCCTTTTAGATAAGCATAGTTTTTTTTTTTTAATAAGTCTGTGATGGACTTTCTCTGTGGAAATATGTTCATTTGTGTCAGTTATTAGAGAACGCCTATAAGTGATATCATGGGATATAGGACTTTTGCTTTCCGACTTACCTCATGTTCTGTGATTATCTCCAAGATCATCTATGGTGCCTCAAAGAGCAGTGTTTCATTGTTTTCCATGGCTAGTATTCATTGTGTACATGGGCCGCTTCTTCCTTTTCCTTTCATCTGTTGATGGACATTTTGGTTGCTTCACTGTCTTGTCTATTGTGAATAAGGCTGCAGTGCAGCTTTTGCAGCCCGGGTCTTCTTCATTCTGGTCTTCTCAGGTGAGAGGCCCATTGGTGCGCCTGCTGGATTGAATGGTACCTCAATTTTTCCTTTTCAACGCAGCTCCTTTCTGTTCTCATTATTAGCGTTTAACCCTTTTACATCTCACCAGCAGCTAGAGGGTACACAGTTCTCTAAAACCTCTTCAGCATTGACTGTTTGTAGACTTTTTGCCAATGGTCAGTCGACGGGTGTGAGTTGAGAACTTTTCGTAGATTAGATTGCATGAGTCTAATACTTCCTGAGGTTGAGCTTTTATCCATTTCCCTTTCTTTAAAAAGAGAGTGAGTAAAACTTACCTCTTCATACTAGCTTTGTGAACATTTTGCCTGTTTTGAATTTTTTTTATCCATTCCCTACCTCAGCACAATTTTGAGGGCAGGTGTCCTTTACAGCCCTGCGTCCTTGTGAATGAATGGTAAGTGACCATTAGCTGTGGGTTAAAAGCTGCTCTTGCGGGAATCGGCCACAAGGCGGCAGCATTTCTCCTTTACCAAATCTGGTTACTAGGGCAACAGAGCCTTACTGGAAGTGGTGTTCTAGGTTGCAAATTAGAATGGAATGTGCGAGGCAAAAGCCCTTTAAGTTTATGTCTCATTACTTCTTGTTGGTATTTTTAACTTAATTTTTATTTTTTATCACAGCAAACTTGATTACAATGTTTTGTTTGTTCTAGGTGTGCAAGATGTGGTTCTTTCACACATATACATATATCTATTCTTCTTCGGATCCTTTTCCCATGTAGGTTATGACACAGTGTTGAGTAGTCTTCTCTTGGTATTGCGTAGGTCTTTGGTGATTATGTATTTCACGTGTGTTTGTGTCTCTCTGTTAACCTCAATATGGTAATGTATCCAATCCTCACACCTTTCCATTTGGTGAACCATAAGTTTTTTTAATGAATCCATGATAGTGTTTCTCTGTGGAAATACCTTTGTCTGTATCATTTTTTAGGTAACACCTATATGTGATATGATAGGCTATGTGTCTTTCGCTTTCTCACTTACTCCGAGTTGCGTGATTACTTCTAGACTCATCTATGGTGCTGCAAATGGCATTGTTTCATTTTTTCACTAGCTCATATTCCATCTGTACAGGTAGCAGTTCTTCTTTGTCCACCCATCTGTCGGTGGACTTTTTGGTTACTTCCATATCTTGGCCATTGTAATACTGTGCAATGCAGATTTGCGTGCCTGTGTCCTTCCAATTCTGTCTTCTTAGGTTATAGGTCCAGGAATAGGTCTGCTGGATCATATGGTAGCTCAATGTTTACCTTTTAAAGGCACCTCTATTCTGATCTCTTTAGTGGCTCTTTCCAGGTTACGTCCCACTTAAAGTGGAGGGTATGTATTTCTTCCCAGCACCTTCAGCATTTATTCTTTGTAGTTTTTGCTGATGGTTATTCTGAGTGGTGTGAGCTGATACCTCTTTGTGGTTGAATTTGCATGTGTCTCATAATGCGTTGAAATTGAGCTTTAAGACTTGTCCTTTTTATTTTTCCAGCTGTGATTGGAGCTTATTTCTTCAAAGTGTTTTCTTAAAGTATGTGTCACCGTTTGAAATATTTTGGCCATGATCTCCCTCAAGACATTTTGAGGGCAGGTTTCATTTACAGCCCTGCAGTACTTGTTCATATGAAGTGACCATTAGCTCAGGCTTTAAACCTGCTTTTGCAGGTAACGGCCAGAGAGCGGCAGCCTTTCTACGTTCCCCTTGCTGCTACTAGGGAAACAGACCTACCGGTCCGTGGTGTTCTTCGGTTATAAATTAGAGTGCAATGTGCCCGGATAAACCCACAAATGTTGATGTCTCCTTGCTTTTCTTTGTTTTTAAATTTAATTTATATTTATTATTAATTAGAGTAATATTCCATTGTGTACGTGGACCACTTCTTCTTGGTGCATTCCTCGGTTGATGGACATTTTCATTGCTTCCAAGTGTTGGCTATGGTAAATATTGCTGGCGTACAGGTTTGCCAGCCTGTGACTTTTTGATTCTCATTTTCTCAGGTGATAGGCCAAGCAGTGGTTGTGATTGATTGACTGGTAGCTCAATGTTTCCCTTTTCAAAGCACCTACATTGTGTTTTCATTAGTGGCTCTTTACATGCCCCCCCTTACCACCGAGGGTACGCATTTCTCCACACTCCCGTCACCGTTTATTTTTTGCAGCACTTTTCCTAATGGCCATTGTGACTGCTGCGAGCTGATAGGTTTTTGTAATATGGGTATGCATGTCATTAAAATTTTTAAAATTCATCATATTCCTACGCCTTTTTCTTTTCTCTTAAAAGAAAAAACCGTGCGTACAATATAGCTCTTGAAATTGTCTTCTTCGAAGGTTGCCCTCTTCTGAATTTTTTGGTCGATTTTTGACCCCAGAAATTTTCTGGAGGGCAGGCGCCATTTACAGAACTGCAAGTTGGTGAAAATTTAGTGACCTTTTGCAGTGGGTTCAAAGCTGCTGTTGTGGGAAACGTCCACAAGGAGGTAGCATTTCTCCATTCCCCAATCTGGGTACTAGGGCAGCAGAGCCTTTCTGGAAGTCATTGTCCTAGGTTGTAAATTAGAATGGAATTTGCCAGGAGAAATCCCCATAAGTTTATGTCTCATTACTTCTTCTTGGTTTTTAAAATTTTTTTAATCTGGGTAAAGTTTAGAAAATTGTTTGTCCTAGGTGTACACAATCTGGTTCATTTGTACATTATGTATGTCTATTAATGTACAGATCCTCTTCCCATGTAAAATATTACAGTGTTCCGTCGACCTCCCTTGCTATATGTTCGGTCTTTTTGATACATGTATATAATATGTATTTGTATATGTATAGTCACACTAATCTTCATTTCTCAATTTCCCCCCTCCTTTCCTTTTAGATGAGCATAGTTTGTTTTCTACGCCTGTGAGTGTCTTTCTCTTTGGAAATATGTTCATCTGTGTCAGTTATTAGATAATGCCGTACGTGATAATATGGGATATAGGTCTTTTGCTTTCCGACCTACTTCATGTTTTGTGATTATCTCCAGGCTCATCTATGGTGCCTCAAAGAGCAGTGCTTCAATGTTTTCCATGGCTAATATTCCATTGTGTACATGGACCACTTCTTCTTGGTGCATTCCTCTGTTGATGGACATTTTCGTTGCTTCCAAGCGTTGCCTATGGTAAATATTGCTGGAGTGCAGGATTGCCAGCCTGCGATTTTTGATTTTCATTCTCTCAGGTGATAGACCCAGCAGTGGGTATGATTGATTGACTGGTATGGTAGCTCAACGTTTACCTTTTCAAGGCACCTCAATTGTGCTTTCATTAGTGGCTCTTACTGCGTCCCCCCTTAGAATCGAGGGTACGCATCTCTCCACAATCACGTCAGCATTTATTGTTTGCAGCATTTTTGTTGATGGTCATTCTGACTGGTGTGAGCTGATAGGTTTTTGTAATTTGGGTTTACATGTCTGTAAAAATTCCTACAATTCATCATTTTTCCACGCCTTTTTCTTTTCTGTTAAAAGAAAAAAAGTGTGAGTATAATATACCTCTTCAAATTTTCTTTTTGGAAGGTTGCATTCTAGAGTTTTTTGGTCGATTTTCGACCTCAGTATATTTTGGAGGGCGGGTGTCATTTACAGACCTGCAATTGGTGAATATTTAGTGACCTTTTGCAGCGGGTTTAAAGCTGCTGTTGTGGGAAACGACCACAAGGCTGCAGCATTTCTCCATTCCCAAATCTGGGTACTAGGGCAGCAGAGCCGTTCTGGAAGTCGTTTGCCTAGGTTGTAAATTTGAATGGAATGTGCCAGGAGAACCCCCCATAAGTTTATGTCTCATTACTCCTAGTTCGTTGTTTTAATTTTTTCAATTGGGGTAATGGTTAGAATGTTGCTTGTCCAATGTGTACACACTCTGGTTCATCTACATATTCTATATACCTATTTATGTAGAGATCCTCTTCCCGTGTAAATTATTACAGAGTGTTCCGTAAACCTTCCTTGCTATATGGTCGTTCTTTTTGATATATGTATATAATATGTATTTGTATACCTATGGTAACGCAAATCTTCATTTATCCATTCCCCCCACCTTTCCTTTTAGATAAGCATAGTTTTTTTTAATAAGCCTGTGATTGACTTTCTCTGTGGAAATATGTTCATTTGTGTCAGTTATTAGAGAACGCGTATAAGTGATATCATAGGATATAGGACTTTTGCTTTCCGACTTACCTCATGTTCTGTGATTATCTCCAAGATCATCTATGGTGCCTCAAAGAGCAGTGTTTCATTGTTTTCCATGGCTAGTATTCATTATGCACATGGACCGCTTCTTCTTTATCCTTTCATCTGTTGATGGACATTTTGGTTGCTTCACTGTCTTGTCTATTGTGAATAAGCCTGCAGTGCAGCTTTTGCAGCCCTGGTCTTCTTCATTCTGGTCTTCTTAGGTGAAGAGCCCATTGGTTCGCCTGCTGGATTGAATGGTACCTCTATTTTTCCTTTTCAACGCAGCTTCTTTCTGTTCTCATTATTAGCGTTTAACCCTTTTACATCTCACCAGCAGCTGGAGGGTACACAGTTCTCTAAAACCTCTTCAGCATTGATTGTTTGTAGACTTTTTGCCAATGGTCAGTCGACTGGTGTGAGTTGAAAACTTTTTGTAGGTTAGATAGCATGAGTCTAATACTTCCTGAGGTGGAGCTTTTATCCATTTCCCTTTCTTTAAAAAGAAAGTGAGTAAAACTTACCTCTTCATACTAGCTTCGTGAACATTTTGCCTGTTTTGAATTTTTTTTATCCATTCCCTACCTCAGCACAATTTTGAGGGCAGGTGTCCTTTACAGCCCTGCGTCCTTGTGAATGAATGGTAAGTGACCATTAGCTGTGGGTTAAAAGCTGCTGTTGCGGGAATCGGCCACAAGGCGGCAGCATTTCTCCTTTACCAAATCTGGTTACTAGGGCAACAGAGCCTTACTGGAAGTGGAGTTCTAGGTGGTAAATTAGAATGGAATGTGCGAGGCAAAAGCCCTTTAAGTTTATGTCTCATTACTTCTTGTTGGTATTTTTAACTTAATTTTTATTTTTTATCACAGCAAACTTGATTACAATGTTTTGTTTGTTCTAGGTGTGCAAGATGTGGTTCTTTCACACATATACATATATCTATTTTTCTTCGGATCCTTTTCCCATGTAGGTTACGAAACAATGTTGAGTAGTCTTCTCTTGGTATTGCGTAGGTCTTTGGTGATTATATATTTCACATGTGTTTGTATCTCTCTGTTAACCTCAATACGGTAATGTATCCAATCCTCACACCTTTCCATTTGGTGAACCATAAGTTTTTTTAATGAATCTATGATAGTGTTTCTCTGTGGAAATATCTTTGTTTGTATCATTTTTTAGGTAACACCTATATGTGATATGATAGGATATGTGTCTTTCGCTTTCTCACTTACTCCAAGTTGCGTGATTACTTCTAGACTCATCTATGGTGCTGCAAATGGCATTGTTTCATTTTTTCACTAGCTCATATTCCATCTGTACATGTAGCAGTTCTTCTTTGTCCACCCATCTGTCGGTGGACTTTTTGGTTACTTCCATATCTTGGCTATTGTAATACTATGCAATGCAGATTTGCGTACCTTTGTCCTTCCAATTCTGTCTTCTTAGTTTATAGGTCCAGGAATAGGTCTGCTGGATCATATGGTAGCTCAATGTTTACCTTTAAAAGGCAATTCTATTCCGTTCTCCTTAGTGGCTCTTTCCAGGTTACGTCCCACTTAAAGTGGAGGGTATGTATTTCTTCCCAGCACCTTCAGCATTTATTCTTTGTAGTTTTTGCTGATGGTTATTCTGAGTGGTGTGAGCTGATACCTCTTTGTGGTTGAATTTCCATGTGTCTCATAATGCGTTGAAATTGAGCTGTAAGACATGTCCTTTTTATTTTTCCAGCTGTGATTGGAGCTTATTTCTTCAAAGTGTTTTCTTAAAGTATGTGTCACCATTTGAAATATTTTGGCCATGATCTCCCTCAAGACATTTTGAGGGCAGGTTTCATTTACAGCCCTGCAGTACTTGTTCATATGAAGTGACCATTAGCTCAGGCTTTAAACCTGCTTTTGCAGGTAACGGCCAGAGAGCGGCAGCCTTTCTACGTTCCCCTTGCTGCTACTAGGGAAACAGACCTACCGGTCCGTGGTGTTCTTCGGTTATAAATTAGAGTGCAATGTGCCCGGATAAACCCACAAATGTTGATGTCTCCTTGCTTTTCTTTGTTTTTAAATTTAATTTATATTTATTCTTAATTAGAGTAATATTCCATTGTGTACGTGGACCACTTCTTCTTGGTGCATTCCTCGGTTGATGGACATTTTCATTGCTTCCAAGTGTTGGCTATGGTAAATATTGCTGGCGTACAGGTTTGCCAGCCTGTGACTTTTTGATTCTCATTTTCTCAGGTGATAGGCCAAGCAGTGGTTGTGATTGATTGACTGGTAGCTCAATGTTTCCCTTTTCAAAGCACCTACATTGTGTTTTCATTATTGGCTCTTTACATGCCCCCCCTTACCACCGAGGGTACGCATTTCTCCACACTCCCGTCACCGTTTATTTTTTGCAGCACTTTTCCTAATGGCCATTGTGACTGCTGCGAGCTGATAGGTTTTTGTAATATGGGTATGCATGTCATTAAAATTTTTAAAATTCATCATATTCCTACGCCTTTTTCTTTTCTCTTAAAAGAAAAAACCGTGAGTACAATATAGCTCTTGAAATTGTCTTCTTCGAAGGTTGCCCTCTTCTGAATTTTTTGGTCGATTTTTGACCCCAGAAATTTTCTGGAGGGCAGGCGCCATTTACAGAACTGCAAGTTGGTGAAAATTTAGTGACCTTTTGCAGTGGGTTCAAAGCTGCTGTTGTGGGAAACGTCCACAAGGAGGTAGCATTTCTCCATTCCCCAATCTGGGTACTAGGGCAGCAGAGCCTTTCTGGAAGTCATTGTCCTAGGTTGTAAATTAGAATGGAATTTGCCAGGAGAAATCCCCATAAGTTTATGTCTCATTACTTCTTCTTGGTTTTTAAAATTTTTTTAATCTGGGTAAAGTTTAGAAAATTGTTTGTCCTAGGTGTACACAATCTGGTTCATTTGTACATTATGTATGTCTATTAATGTACAGATCCCCTTCCCATGTAAAATATTACAGTGTTCCATCGACCTCCCTTGCTATATGTTCGGTCTTTTTGATACATGTATATAATATGTATTTGTATATGTATAGTCACACTAATCTTCATTTCTCAATTTCCCCCCTCCTTTCCTTTTAGATGAGCATAGTTTGTTTTCTACGCCTGTGAGTGTCTTTCTCTTTGGAAATATGTTCATCTGTGTCAGTTATTAGATAATGCCGTACGTGATAATATGGGATATAGGTCTTTTGCTTTCCGACCTACTTCATGTTTTGTGCTTATCTCCAGGTTCATCTATGGTGCCTCAAAGAGCAGTGCTTCAATGTTTTCCATGGCTAATATTCCATTGTGTACATGGACCACTTCTTCTTGGTGCATTTCTCTGTTGATGGACATTTTCGTTGCTTCCAAGCGTTGCCTATGGTAAATATTGCTGGAGTGCAGGATTGCCAGCCTGCGATTTTTGATTTTCATTCTCTCAGGTGATAGACCCAGCAGTGGGTATGATTGATTGACTGGTATGGTAGCTCAACGTTTACCTTTTCAAGGCACCTCAATTGTGCTGTCATTAGTGGCTCTTACCACGTCCCCCTTAGAATCGAGGGTACGCATTTCTCCACAATCACGTCAGCATTTATTGTTTGCAGCATTTTTGTTGATGGCCATTCTGACTGGGGTGAGCTGATAGGTTTTTGTAATTTGGGTTTACATGTCTGTAAAAATTCCTACAATTCATCATTTTTCCACGCCTTTTGCTTTTCTGTTAAAAGAAAAAAGAGTGTGAGTATAATATACCTCTTCAAATTTTCTTTTTGGAAGGTTACACTCTAGAATTTTTTGGTCGATTTTCGACCTCAGTATTTTTTGGAGGGCAGGTGTCATTTACAGAACTGCAATTGGTGAACATTTAGTGACCTTTTGCAGTGGGTTTAAAGCTGCTGTTGTGGGAAACGGCCACAAGGATGCAGCATTTCTCCATTCCCAAATCGGGGTACTAGGGCAGCAGAGCCCGTTCTGGAAGTCGTTTGCCTAGGTGGTCAATTTGAATGGAATGTGCCAGGAAAACCCCCCATAAGTTTATGTCTCATTACTCCTAGTTCGTTGTTTTAATTTTTTCAATTGGGGTAATGGTTAGAATGTTGCTTGTCCAAGGTGTACACACTCTGGTTCATCTACATATTCTATATACCTATTTATGTAGAGATCCTCTTCCCGTGTAAATTATTACAGAGTGTTCCGTAAACCTTCCTTGCTATATGGTCGGTCTTTTTGATATATGTATATAATATGTATTTGTATACATATGGTAACGCTAATCTTCATTTATCCATTCCCCCACCTTTCCTTTTAGATAAGCATAGTTTTTTTTTTTAATAAGTCTGTGATGGACTTTCTCTGTGGAAATATGTTCATTTGTGTCAGTTATTAGAGAACGCCTATAAGTGATATCATGGGATATAGGACTTTTGCTTTCCGACTTACCTCATGTTCTGTGATTATCTCCAAGATCATCTATGGTGCCTCAAAGAGCAGTGTTTCATTGTTTTCCATGGCTAGTATTCATTGTGTACATGGGCCGCTTCTTCCTTTTCCTTTCATCTGTTGATGGACATTTTGGTTGCTTCACTGTCTTGTCTATTGTGAATAAGGCTGCAGTGCAGCTTTTGCAGCCCGGGTCTTCTTCATTCTGGTCTTCTCAGGTGAGAGGCCCATTGGTGCGCCTGCTGGATTGAATGGTACCTCAATTTTTCCTTTTCAACGCAGCTCCTTTCTGTTCTCATTATTAGCGTTTAACCCTTTTACATCTCACCAGCAGCTAGAGGGTACACAGTTCTCTAAAACCTCTTCAGCATTGACTGTTTGTAGACTTTTTGCCAATGGTCAGTCGACGGGTGTGAGTTGAGAACTTTTCGTAGATTAGATTGCATGAGTCTAATACTTCCTGAGGTTGAGCTTTTATCCATTTCCCTTTCTTTAAAAAGAGAGTGAGTAAAACTTACCTCTTCATACTAGCTTCGTGAACATTTTGCCTGTTTTGAATTATTTTTATCCATTCCCTACCTCAGCACAATTTTGAGGGCAGGTGTCCTTTACAGCCCTGCGTCCTTGTGAATGAATGGTAAGTGACCATTAGCTGTGGGTTAAAAGCTGCTGTTGCGGGAATCGGCCACAAGGCGGCAGCATTTCTCCTTTACCAAATCTGGTTACTAGGGCAACAGAGCCTTACTGGAAGTGGTGTTCTAGGTTGTAAATTAGAATGGAATGTGCGAGGAAAAAGCCCTTTAAGTTTATGTCTCATTACTTCTTGTTGGTATTTTTAACTTAATTTTTATTTTTTTTCACAGCAAACTTGATTACAATGTTTTGTTTGTTCTAGGTGTGCAAGATGTGGTTCTTTCACACATATACATATATCTATTTTTCTTCGGATCCTTTTCCCATGTAGATTACGACACAATGTTGAGTAGTCTTCTCTTGGTATTGCGTAGGTCTTTGGTGATTATATATTTCACATGTGTTTGTATCTCTCTGTTCACCTCAATACGGTAATGTATCCAATCTTCACACCTTTCCATTTGGTGAACCATAAGATTTTTTTTCATGAATCTATGATAGTGTTTCTCTGTGGAAATACCTTTGTTTGTATCATTTTTTAGGTAACACCTATATGTGATATGATAGGATATGTGTCTTTCGCTTTCTCACTTACTCCAAGTTGCGTGATTACTTCTAGACTCATCTATGGTGCTGCAAATGGCATTGTTTCATTTTTTCCCTAGCTCATATTCCATCTGTACATGTAGCAGTTTTTCTTTGTCCACCCATCTGTCGTTGGACTTTTTGGTTACTTCCGTATCTTGGCCATTGTTATACTATGCAATGCAGATTTGCGTACCTGTGTCCTTCCAATTCTGTCTTCTTAGGTTATAGGTCCAGGAATAGGTCTGCTGGATCATATGGTAGCTCAATGTTTACCTTTTAAAGGCACCTCTATTCTTTTCTCTTTAGTGGCTCTTTCCAGGTTACGTCCCACTTAAAGTGGAGGGTATGCATTTCTTCCCAGCACCTTCAGCATTTATTCTTTGTAGTTTTTGCTGATGGTTATTCTGAGTGGTGTGAGCTGATACCTCTTTGTGGTTGAATTTGCATGTGTCTCATAATGCGTTGAAATTGAGCTGTAAGACATGTCCTTTTTATTTTTCCAGCTGTGATTGGAGCTTATTTCTTCAAAGTGTTTTCTTAAAGTATGTGTCACCATTTGAAATATTTTGGCCATGATCTCCCTCAAGACATTTTGAGGGCAGGTTTCATTTACAGCCCTGCAGTACTTGTTCATATGAAGTGACCATTAGCTCAGGCTTTAAACCTGCTTTTGCAGGTAACGGCCAGAGAGCGGCAGCCTTTCTACGTTCCCCTTGCTGCTACTAGGGAAACAGACCTACCGGTCCGTGGTGTTCTTCGGTTATAAATTAGAGTGCAATGTGCCCGGATAAACCCACAAATGTTGATGTCTCCTTGATTTTCTTTGTTTTTAAATTTAATTTATATTTATTATTAATTAGAGTAATATTCCATTGTGTACGTGGACCACTTCTTCTTGGTGCATTCCTCGGTTGATGGACATTTTCATTGCTTCCAAGTGTTGGCTATGGTAAATATTGCTGGCGTACAGGTTTGCCAGCCTGTGACTTTTTGATTCTCATTTTCTCAGGTGATAGGCCAAGCAGTGGTTGTGATTGATTGACTGGTAGCTCAATGTTTCCCTTTTCAAAGCACCTACATTGTGTTTTCATTATTGGCTCTTTACATGCCCCCCCTTACCACCGAGGGTACGCATTTCTCCACACTCCCGTCACCGTTTATTTTTTGCAGCACTTTTCCTAATGGCCATTGTGACTGCTGCGAGCTGATAGGTTTTTGTAATATGGGTATGCATGTCATTAAAATTTTTAAAATTCATCATATTCCTACGCCTTTTTCTTTTCTCTTAAAAGAAAAAACCGTGAGTACAATATAGCTCTTGAAATTGTCTTCTTCGAAGGTTGCCCTCTTCTGAATTTTTTGGTCGATTTTTGACCCCAGAAATTTTCTGGAGGGCAGGCGCCATTTACAGAACTGCAAGTTGGTGAAAATTTAGTGACCTTTTGCAGTGGGTTCAAAGCTGCTGTTGTGGGAAACGTCCACAAGGAGGTAGCATTTCTCCATTCCCCAATCTGGGTACTAGGGCAGCAGAGCCTTTCTGGAAGTCATTGTCCTAGGTTGTAAATTAGAATGGAATTTGCCAGGAGAAATCCCCATAAGTTTATGTCTCATTACTTATTCTTGGTTTTTAAAATTTTTTTAATCTGGGTAAAGTTTAGAAAATTGTTTGTCCTAGGTGTACACAATCTGGTTCATTTGTACATTATGTATGTCTATTAATGTACAGATCCCCTTCCCATGTAAAATATTACAGTGTTCCATCGACCTCCCTTGCTATATGTTCGGTCTTTTTGATACATGTATATAATATGTATTTGTATATGTATAGTCACACTAATCTTCATTTCTCAATTTCCCCCCTCCTTTCCTTTTAGATGAGCATAGTTTGTTTTCTACGCCTGTGAGTGTCTTTCTCTTTGGAAATATGTTCATCTGTGTCAGTTATTAGATAATGCCGTACGTGATAATATGGGATATAGGTCTTTTGCTTTCCGACCTACTTCATGTTTTGTGCTTATCTCCAGGTTCATCTATGGTGCCTCAAAGAGCAGTGCTTCAATGTTTTCCATGGCTAATATTCCATTGTGTACATGGACCACTTCTTCTTGGTGCATTTCTCTGTTGATGGACATTTTCGTTGCTTCCAAGCGTTGCCTATGGTAAATATTGCTGGAGTGCAGGATTGCCAGCCTGCGATTTTTGATTTTCATTCTCTCAGGTGATAGACCCAGCAGTGGGTATGATTGATTGACTGGTATGGTAGCTCAACGTTTACCTTTTCAAGGCACCTCAATTGTGCTGTCATTAGTGGCTCTTACCACGTCCCCCTTAGAATCGAGGGTACGCATTTCTCCACAATCACGTCAGCATTTATTGTTTGCAGCATTTTTGTTGATGGCCATTCTGACTGGGGTGAGCTGATAGGTTTTTGTAATTTGGGTTTACATGTCTGTAAAAATTCCTACAATTCATCATTTTTCCACGCCTTTTGCTTTTCTGTTAAAAGAAAAAAGAAAAAGAGTGTGAGTATAATATACCTCTTCAAATTTTCTTTTTGGAAGGTTGCACTCTAGAATTTTTTGGTCGATTTTCGACCTCAGTATTTTTTGGAGGGCAGGTGTCATTTACAGAACTGCAATTGGTGAACATTTAGTGACCTTTTGCAGTGGGTTTAAAGCTGCTGTTGTGGGAAACGGCCACAAGGATGCAGCATTTCTCCATTCCCAAATCGGGGTACTAGGGCAGCAGAGCCGTTCTGGAAGTCGTTTGCCTAGGTGGTCAATTTGAATGGAATGTGCCAGGAAAACCCCCCATAAGTTTATGTCTCATTACTCCTAGTTCGTTGTTTTAATTTTTTCAATTGGGGTAATGGTTAGAATGTTGCTTGTCCAAGGTGTACACACTCTGGTTCATCTACATATTCTATATACCTATTTATGTAGAGATCCTCTTCCCGTGTAAATTATTACAGAGTGTTCCGTAAACCTTCCTTGCTATATGGTCGGTCTTTTTGATATATGTATATAATATGTATTTGTATACATATGGTAACGCTAATCTTCATTTATCCATTCCCCCACCTTTCCTTTTAGATAAGCATAGTTTTTTTTTTTTAATAAGTCTGTGATGGACTTTCTCTGTGGAAATATGTTCATTTGTGTCAGTTATTAGAGAACGCCTATAAGTGATATCATGGGATATAGGACTTTTGCTTTCCGACTTACCTCATGTTCTGTGATTATCTCCAAGATCATCTATGGTGCCTCAAAGAGCAGTGTTTCATTGTTTTCCATGGCTAGTATTCATTGTGTACATGGGCCGCTTCTTCCTTTTCCTTTCATCTGTTGATGGACATTTTGGTTGCTTCACTGTCTTGTCTATTGTGAATAAGGCTGCAGTGCAGCTTTTGCAGCCCGGGTCTTCTTCATTCTGGTCTTCTCAGGTGAGAGGCCCATTGGTGCGCCTGCTGGATTGAATGGTACCTCAATTTTTCCTTTTCAACGCAGCTCCTTTCTGTTCTCATTATTAGCGTTTAACCCTTTTACATCTCACCAGCAGCTAGAGGGTACACAGTTCACTAAAACCTCTTCAGCATTGACTGTAGACTTTTTGCCAATGGTCAGTCGACGGGTGTGAGTTGAAAACTTTTCGTAGATTAGATTGCATGAGTCTAATACTTCCTGAGGTTGAGCTTTTATCCATTTCCCTTTCTTTAAAAAGAGAGTGAGTAAAACTTACCTCTTCATACTAGCTTTGTGAACATTTTGCCTGTTTTGAATTTTTTTTATCCATTCCCTACCTCAGCACAATTTTGAGGGCAGGTGTCCTTTACAGCCCTGCGTCCTTGTGAATGAATGGTAAGTGACCATTAGCTGTGGGTTAAAAGCTGCTCTTGCGGGAATCGGCCACAAGGCGGCAGCATTTCTCCTTTACCAAATCTGGTTACTAGGGCAACAGAGCCTTACTGGAAGTGGTGTTCTAGGTTGCAAATTAGAATGGAATGTGCGAGGCAAAAGCCCTTTAAGTTTATGTCTCATTACTTCTTGTTGGTATTTTTAACTTAATTTTTATTTTTTATCACAGCAAACTTGATTACAATGTTTTGTTTGTTCTAGGTGTGCAAGATGTGGTTCTTTCACACATATACATATATCTATTCTTCTTCGGATCCTTTTCCCATGTAGGTTATGACACAGTGTTGAGTAGTCTTCTCTTGGTATTGCGTAGGTCTTTGGTGATTATGTTTTTCACGTGTGTTTGTGTCTCTCTGTTAACCTCAATATGGTAATGTATCCAATCCTCACACTTTTCCATTTGGTGAACCATAAGTTTTTTTAATGAATCTATGATAGTGTTTCTCTGTGGAAATACCTTTGTCTGTATCATTTTTTAGGTAACACCTATATGCGATATGATAGGCTATGTGTCTTTCGCTTTCTCACTTACTCCGAGTTGCGTGATTACTTCTAGACTCATCTATGGTGCTGCAAATGGCATTGTTTCATTTTTTCACTAGCTCATATTCCATCTGTACAGGTAGCAGTTCTTCTTTGTCCACCCATCTGTCGGTGGACTTTTTGGTTACTTCCATATCTTGGCCATTGTAATACTGTGCAATGCAGATTTGCGTGCCTGTGTCCTTCCAATTCTGTCTTCTTAGGTTATAGGTCCAGGAATAGGTCTGCTGGATCATATGGTAGCTCAATGTTTACCTTTTAAAGGCACCTCTATTCTGATCTCTTTAGTGGCTCTTTCCAGGTTACGTCCCACTTAAAGTGGAGGGTATGTATTTCTTCCCAGCACCTTCAGCATTTATTCTTTGTAGTTTTTGCTGATGGTTATTCTGAGTGGTGTGAGCTGATACCTCTTTGTGGTTGAATTTGCATGTGTCTCATAATGCGTTGAAATTGAGCTTTAAGACTTGTCCTTTTTATTTTTCCAGCTGTGATTGGAGCTTATTTCTTCAAAGTGTTTTCTTAAAGTATGTGTCACCGTTTGAAATATTTTGGCCATGATCTCCCTCAAGACATTTTGAGGGCAGGTTTCATTTACAGCCCTGCAGTACTTGTTCATATGAAGTGACCATTAGCTCAGGCTTTAAACCTGCTTTTGCAGGTAACGGCCAGAGAGCGGCAGCCTTTCTACGTTCCCCTTGCTGCTACTAGGGAAACAGACCTACCGGTCCGTGGTGTTCTTCGGTTATAAATTAGAGTGCAATGTGCCCGGATAAACCCACAAATGTTGATGTCTCCTTGCTTTTCTTTGTTTTTAAATTTAATTTATATTTATTATTAATTAGAGTAATATTCCATTGTGTACGTGGACCACTTCTTCTTGGTGCATTCCTCGGTTGATGGACATTTTCATTGCTTCCAAGTGTTGGCTATGGTAAATATTGCTGGCGTACAGGTTTGCCAGCCTGTGACTTTTTGATTCTCATTTTCTCAGGTGATAGGCCAAGCAGTGGTTGTGATTGATTGACTGGTAGCTCAATGTTTCCCTTTTCAAAGCACCTACATTGTGTTTTCATTAGTGGCTCTTTACATGCCCCCCCTTACCACCGAGGGTACGCATTTCTCCACACTCCCTTCACCGTTTATTTTTTGCAGCACTTTTCCTAATGGCCATTGTGACTGCTGCGAGCTGATAGGTTTTTGTAATATGGGTATGCATGTCATTAAAATTTTTAAAATTCATCATATTCCTACGCCTTTTTCTTTTCTCTTAAAAGAAAAAACCGTGAGTACAATATAGCTCTTGAAATTGTCTTCTTCGAAGGTTGCCCTCTTCTGAATTTTTTGGTCGATTTTTGACCCCAGAAATTTTCTGGAGGGCAGGCGCCATTTACAGAACTGCAAGTTGGTGAAAATTTAGTGACCTTTTGCAGTGGGTTCAAAGCTGCTGTTGTGGGAAACGTCCACAAGGAGGTAGCATTTCTCCATTCCCCAATCTGGGTACTAGGGCAGCAGAGCCTTTCTGGAAGTCATTGTCCTAGGTTGTAAATTAGAATGGAATTTGCCAGGAGAAATCCCCATAAGTTTATGTCTCATTACTTCTTCTTGGTTTTTAAAATTTTTTTAATCTGGGTAAAGTTTAGAAAATTGTTTGTCCTAGGTGTACACAATCTGGTTCATTTGTACATTATGTATGTCTATTAATGTACAGATCCTCTTCCCATGTAAAATATTACAGTGTTCCGTCGACCTCCCTTGCTATATGTTCGGTCTTTTTGATACATGTATATAATATGTATTTGTATATGTATAGTCACACTAATCTTCATTTCTCAATTTCCCCCCTCCTTTCCTTTTAGATGAGCATAGTTTGTTTTCTACGCCTGTGAGTGTCTTTCTCTTTGGAAATATGTTCATCTGTGTCAGTTATTAGATAATGCCGTACGTGATAATATGGGATATAGGTCTTTTGCTTTCCGACCTACTTCATGTTTTGTGATTATCTCCAGGCTCATCTATGGTGCCTCAAAGAGCAGTGCTTCAATGTTTTCCATGGCTAATATTCCATTGTGTACATGGACCACTTCTTCTTGGTGCATTCCTCTGTTGATGGACATTTTCGTTGCTTCCAAGCGTTGCCTATGGTAAATATTGCTGGAGTGCAGGATTGCCAGCCTGCGATTTTTGATTTTCATTCTCTCAGGTGATAGACCCAGCAGTGGGTATGATTGATTGACTGGTATGGTAGCTCAACGTTTACCTTTTCAAGGCACCTCAATTGTGCTGTCATTAGTGGCTCTTACCACGTCCCCCTTAGAATCGAGGGTACGCATTTCTCCACAATCACGTCAGCATTTCTTGTTTGCAGCATTTTTGTTGATGGCCATTCTGACTGGGGTGAGCTGATAGGTTTTTGTAATTTGGGTTTACATGTCTGTAAAAATTCCTACAATTCATCATTTTTCCACGCCTTTTTCTTTTCTGTTAAAAGAAAAAAAGTGTGAGTATAATATACCTCTTCAAATTTTCTTTTTGGAAGGTTGCACTCTAGAGTTTTTTGGTCGATTTTCGACCTCAGTATATTTTGGAGGGCGGGTGTCATTTACAGACCTGCAATTGGTGAATATTTAGTGACCTTTTGCAGTGGGTTTAAAGCTGCTGTTGTGGGAAACGACCACAAGGCTGCAGCATTTCTCCATTCCCAAATCTGGGTACTAGGGCAGCAGAGCCGTTCTGGAAGTCGTTTGCCTAGGTTGTAAATTTGAATGGAATGTGCCAGGAGAACCCCCCATAAGTTTATGTCTCATTACTCCTAGTTCGTTGTTTTAATTTTTTCAATTGGGGTAATGGTTAGAATGTTGCTTGTCCAATGTGTACACACTCTGGTTCATCTACATATTCTATATACCTATTTATGTAGAGATCCTCTTCCCGTGTAAATTATTACAGAGTGTTCCGTAAACCTTCCTTGCTATATGGTCGTTCTTTTTGATATATGTATATAATATGTATTTGTATACCTATGGTAACGCAAATCTTCATTTATCCATTCCCCCCACCTTTCCTTTTAGATAAGCATAGTTTTTTTTAATAAGCCTGTGATTGACTTTCTCTGTGGAAATATGTTCATTTGTGTCAGTTATTAGAGAACGCGTATAAGTGATATCATAGGATATAGGACTTTTGCTTTCCGACTTACCTCATGTTCTGTGATTATCTCCAAGATCATCTATGGTGCCTCAAAGAGCAGTGTTTCATTGTTTTCCATGGCTAGTATTCATTATGCACATGGACCGCTTCTTCTTTATCCTTTCATCTGTTGATGGACATTTTGGTTGCTTCACTGTCTTGTCTATTGTGAATAAGCCTGCAGTGCAGCTTTTGCAGCCCTGGTCTTCTTCATTCTGGTCTTCTTAGGTGAAGAGCCCATTGGTTCGCCTGCTGGATTGAATGGTACCTCTATTTTTCCTTTTCAACGCAGCTTCTTTCTGTTCTCATTATTAGCGTTTAACCCTTTTACATCTCACCAGCAGCTGGAGGGTACACAGTTCTCTAAAACCTCTTCAGCATTGATTGTTTGTAGACTTTTTGCCAATGGTCAGTCGACTGGTGTGAGTTGAAAACTTTTTGTAGGTTAGATAGCATGAGTCTAATACTTCCTGAGGTGGAGCTTTTATCCATTTTCCTTTCTTTAAAAAGAGAGTGAGTAAAACTTACCTCTTCATACTATCTTCTTGAAAATTTTGCCTGTTTTGAATTTTTTTTTATCCATTCCCTACCTCAGCACAATTTTGAGGGCAGGTGTCCTTTACAGCCCTGAGTCCTTGTGAATGGTAAGTGACCATTAGCTGTGGGTTAAAAGCTGCTGTTGCGGGAATCGGCCACAAGGCGGCAGCATTTCTCCTTTACCAAATCTGGTTACTAGGGCAACAGAGCCTTACTGGAAGTGGAGTTCTAGGTGGTAAATTAGAATGGAATGTGCGAGGCAAAAGCCCTTTAAGTTTATGTCTCATTACTTCTTGTTGGTATTTTTAACTTAATTTTTATTTTTTATCACAGCAAACTTGATTACAATGTTTTGTTTGTTCTAGGTGTGCAAGATGTGGTTCTTTCACACATATACATATATCTATTTTTCTTCGGATCCTTTTCCCATGTAGGTTACGAAACAATGTTGAGTAGTCTTCTCTTGGTATTGCGTAGGTCTTTGCTGATTATATATTTCACATGTTTTTGTATCTCTCTGTTAACCTCAATACGGTAATGTATCCAATCCTCACACCTTTCCATTTGGTGAACCATAAGTTTTTTTAATGAATCTATGATAGTGTTTCTCTGTGGAAATATCTTTGTTTGTATCATTTTTTAGGTAACACCTATATGTGATATGATAGGATATGTGTCTTTCGCTTTCTCACTTACTCCAAGTTGCGTGATTACTTCTAGACTCATCTATGGTGCTGCAAATGGCATTGTTTCATTTTTTCACTAGCTCATATTCCATCTGTACATGTAGCAGTTCTTCTTTGTCCACCCATCTGTCGGTGGACTTTTTGGTTACTTCCATATCTTGGCTATTGTAATACTATGCAATGCAGATTTGCGTACCTTTGTCCTTCCAATTCTGTCTTCTTAGTTTATAGGTCCAGGAATAGGTCTGCTGGATCATATGGTAGCTCAATGTTTACCTTTAAAAGGCAATTCTATTCCGTTCTCCTTAGTGGCTCTTTCCAGGTTACGTCCCACTTAAAGTGGAGGGTATGTATTTCTTCCCAGCACCTTCAGCATTTATTCTTTGTAGTTTTTGCTGATGGTTATTCTGAGTGGTGTGAGCTGATACCTCTTTGTGGTTGAATTTGCATGTGTCTCATAATGCGTTGAAATTGAGCTTTAAGACATGTCCTTTTTATTTTTCCAGCTGTGATTGGAGCTTATTTCTTCAAAGTGTTTTCTTAAAGTATGTGTCACCATTTGAAATATTTTGGCCATTATCTCCCTCAAGACATTTTGAGGGCAGGTTTCATTTACAGCCCTGCAGTACTTGTTCATATGAAGTGACCATTAGCTCAGGCTTTAAACCTGCTTTTGCAGGTAACGGCCAGAGAGCGGCAGCCTTTCTACGTTCCCCTTGCTGCTACTAGGGAAACAGACCTACCGGTCCGTGGTGTTCTTCGGTTATAAATTAGAGTGCAATGTGCCCGGATAAACCCACAAATGTTGATGTCTCCTTGCTTTTCTTTGTTTTTAAATTTAATTTATATTTATTATTAATTAGAGTAATATTCCATTGTGTACGTGGACCACTTCTTCTTGGTGCATTCCTCGGTTGATGGACATTTTCATTGCTTCCAAGTGTTGGCTATGGTAAATATTGCTGGCGTACAGGTTTGCCAGCCTGTGACTTTTTGATTCTCATTTTCTCAGGTGATAGGCCAAGCAGTGGTTGTGATTGATTGACTGGTAGCTCAATGTTTCCCTTTTCAAAGCACCTACATTGTGTTTTCATTATTGGCTCTTTACATGCCCCCCCTTACCACCGAGGGTACGCATTTCTCCACACTCCCGTCACCGTTTATTTTTTGCAGCACTTTTCCTAATGGCCATTGTGACTGCTGCGAGCTGATAGGTTTTTGTAATATGGGTATGCATGTCATTAAAATTTTTAAAATTCATCATATTCCTACGCCTTTTTCTTTTCTCTTAAAAGAAAAAACCGTGAGTACAATATAGCTCTTGAAATTGTCTTCTTCGAAGGTTGCCCTCTTCTGAATTTTTTGGTCGATTTTTGACCCCAGAAATTTTCTGGAGGGCAGGCGCCATTTACAGAACTGCAAGTTGGTGAAAATTTAGTGACCTTTTGCAGTGGGTTCAAAGCTGCTGTTGTGGGAAACGTCCACAAGGAGGTAGCATTTCTCCATTCCCCAATCTGGGTACTAGGGCAGCAGAGCCTTTCTGGAAGTCATTGTCCTAGGTTGTAAATTAGAATGGAATTTGCCAGGAGAAATCCCCATAAGTTTATGTCTCATTACTTATTCTTGGTTTTTAAAATTTTTTTAATCTGGGTAAAGTTTAGAAAATTGTTTGTCCTAGGTGTACACAATCTGGTTCATTTGTACATTATGTATGTCTATTAATGTACAGATCCCCTTCCCATGTAAAATATTACAGTGTTCCATCGACCTCCCTTGCTATATGTTCGGTCTTTTTGATACATGTATATAATATGTATTTGTATATGTATAGTCACACTAATCTTCATTTCTCAATTTCCCCCCTCCTTTCCTTTTAGATGAGCATAGTTTGTTTTCTACGCCTGTGAGTGTCTTTCTCTTTGGAAATATGTTCATCTGTGTCAGTTATTAGATAATGCCGTACGTGATAATATGGGATATAGGTCTTTTGCTTTCCGACCTACTTCATGTTTTGTGCTTATCTCCAGGTTCATCTATGGTGCCTCAAAGAGCAGTGCTTCAATGTTTTCCATGGCTAATATTCCATTGTGTACATGGACCACTTCTTCTTGGTGCATTCCTCTGTTGATGGACATTTTCGTTGCTTCCAAGCGTTGCCTATGGTAAATATTGCTGGAGTGCAGGATTGCCAGCCTGCGATTTTTGATTTTCATTCTCTCAGGTGATAGACCCAGCAGTGGGTATGATTGATTGACTGGTATGGTAGCTCAACGTTTACCTTTTCAAGGCACCTCAATTGTGCTGTCATTAGTGGCTCTTACCACGTCCCCCTTAGAATCGAGGGTACGCATTTCTCCACAATCACGTCAGCATTTATTGTTTGCAGCATTTTTGTTGATGGCCATTCTGACTGGGGTGAGCTGATAGGTTTTTGTAATTTGGGTTTACATGTCTGTAAAAATTCCTACAATTCATCATTTTTCCACGCCTTTTGCTTTTCTGTTAAAAGAAAAAAGAGTGTGAGTATAATATACCTCTTCAAATTTTCTTTTTGGAAGGTTGCACTCTAGAATTTTTTGGTCGATTTTCGACCTCAGTATTTTTTGGAGGGCAGGTGTCATTTACAGAACTGCAATTGGTGAACATTTAGTGACCTTTTGCAGTGGGTTTAAAGCTGCTGTTGTGGGAAACGGCCACAAGGATGCAGCATTTCTCCATTCCCAAATCGGGGTACTAGGGCAGCAGAGCCCGTTCTGGAAGTCGTTTGCCTAGGTGGTCAATTTGAATGGAATGTGCCAGGAAAACCCCCCATAAGTTTATGTCTCATTACTCCTAGTTCGTTGTTTTAATTTTTTCAATTGGGGTAATGGTTAGAATGTTGCTTGTCCAAGGTGTACACACTCTGGTTCATCTACATATTCTATATACCTATTTATGTAGAGATCCTCTTCCCGTGTAAATTATTACAGAGTGTTCCGTAAACCTTCCTTGCTATATGGTCGGTCTTTTTGATATATGTATATAATATGTATTTGTATACATATGGTAACGCTAATCTTCATTTATCCATTCCCCCACCTTTCCTTTTAGATAAGCATAGTTTTTTTTTTTTAATAAGTCTGTGATGGACTTTCTCTGTGGAAATATGTTCATTTGTGTCAGTTATTAGAGAACGCCTATAAGTGATATCATGGGATATAGGACTTTTGCTTTCCGACTTACCTCATGTTCTGTGATTATCTCCAAGATCATCTATGGTGCCTCAAAGAGCAGTGTTTCATTGTTTTCCATGGCTAGTATTCATTGTGTACATGGGCCGCTTCTTCCTTTTCCTTTCATCTGTTGATGGACATTTTGGTTGCTTCACTGTCTTGTCTATTGTGAATAAGGCTGCAGTGCAGCTTTTGCAGCCCGGGTCTTCTTCATTCTGGTCTTCTCAGGTGAGAGGCCCATTGGTGCGCCTGCTGGATTGAATGGTACCTCAATTTTTCCTTTTCAACGCAGCTCCTTTCTGTTCTCATTATTAGCGTTTAACCCTTTTACATCTCACCAGCAGCTAGAGGGTACACAGTTCTCTAAAACCTCTTCAGCATTGACTGTAGACTTTTTGCCAATGGTCAGTCGACGGGTGTGAGTTGAAAACTTTTCGTAGATTAGATTGCATGAGTCTAATACTTCCTGAGGTTGAGCTTTTATCCATTTCCCTTTCTTTAAAAAGAAAGTGAGTAAAACTTACCTCTTCATACTAGCTTCGTGAACATTTTGCCTGTTTTGAATTTTTTTTATCCATTCCCTACCTCAGCACAATTTTGAGGGCAGGTGTCCTTTACAGCCCTGCGTCCTTGTGAATGAATGGTAAGTGACCATTAGCTGTGGGTTAAAAGCTGCTGTTGCGGGAATCGGCCACAAGGCGGCAGCATTTCTCCTTTACCAAATCTGGTTACTAGGGCAACAGAGCCTTACTGGAAGTGGTGTTCTAGGTTGTAAATTAGAATGGAATGTGCGAGGCAAAAGCCCTTTAAGTTTATGTCTCATTACTTCTTGTTGGTATTTTTAACTTAATTTTTATTTTTTTTCACAGCAAACTTGATTACAATGTTTTGTTTGTTCTAGGTGTGCAAGATGTGGTTCTTTCACACATATACATATATCTATTTTTCTTCGGATCCTTTTCCCATGTAGATTACGACACAATGTTGAGTAGTCTTCTCTTGGTATTGCGTAGGTCTTTGGTGATTATATATTTCACATGTGTTTGTATCTCTCTGTTCACCTCAATACGGTAATGTATCCAATCTTCACACCTTTCCATTTGGTGAACCATAAGATTTTTTTTCATGAATCTATGATAGTGTTTCTCTGTGGAAATACCTTTGTTTGTATCATTTTTTAGGTAACACCTATATGTGATATGATAGGATATGTGTCTTTCGCTTTCTCACTTACTCCAAGTTGCGTGATTACTTCTAGACTCATCTATGGTGCTGCAAATGGCATTGTTTCATTTTTTCACTAGCTCATATTCCATCTGTACATGTAGCAGTTCTTCTTTGTCCACCCATCTGTCGTTGGACTTTTTGGTTACTTCCGTATCTTGGCTATTGTTATACTATGCAATGCAGATTTGCGTACCTGTGTCCTTCCAATTCTGTCTTCTTAGGTTATAGGTCCAGGAATAGGTCTGCTGGATCATATGGTAGCTCAATGTTTACCTTTTAAAGGCACCTCTATTCTTTTCTCTTTAGTGGCTCTTTCCAGGTTACGTCCCACTTAAAGTGGAGGGTATGCATTTCTTCCCAGCACCTTCAGCATTTATTCTTTGTAGTTTTTGCTGATGGTTATTCTGAGTGGTGTGAGCTGATACCTCTTTGTGGTTGAATTTGCATGTGTCTCATAATGCGTTGAAATTGAGCTGTAAGACATGTCCTTTTTATTTTTCCAGCTGTGATTGGAGCTTATTTCTTCAAAGTGTTTTCTTAAAGTATTTGTCACCATTTGAAATATTTTGGCCATTATCTCCCTCAAGACATTTTGAGGGCAGGTTTCATTTACAGCCCTGCAGTACTTGTTCATATGAAGTGACCATTAGCTCAGGCTTTAAACCTGCTTTTGCAGGTAACGGCCAGAGAGCGGCAGCCTTTCTACGTTCCCCTTGCTGCTACTAGGGAAACAGACCTACCGGTCCGTGGTGTTCTTCGGTTATAAATTAGAGTGCAATGTGCCCGGATAAACCCACAAATGTTGATGTCTCCTTGCTTTTCTTTGTTTTTAAATTTAATTTATATTTATTATTAATTAGAGTAATATTCCATTGTGTACGTGGACCACTTCTTCTTGGTGCATTCCTCGGTTGATGGACATTTTCATTGCTTCCAAGTGTTGGCTATGGTAAATATTGCTGGCGTACAGGTTTGCCAGCCTGTGACTTTTTGATTCTCATTTTCTCAGGTGATAGGCCAAGCAGTGGTTGTGATTGATTGACTGGTAGCTCAATGTTTCCCTTTTCAAAGCACCTACATTGTGTTTTCATTATTGGCTCTTTACATGCCCCCCCTTACCACCGAGGGTACGCATTTCTCCACACTCCCGTCACCGTTTATTTTTTGCAGCACTTTTCCTAATGGCCATTGTGACTGCTGCGAGCTGATAGGTTTTTGTAATATGGGTATGCATGTCATTAAAATTTTTAAAATTCATCATATTCCTACGCCTTTTTCTTTTCTCTTAAAAGAAAAAACCGTGAGTACAATATAGCTCTTGAAATTGTCTTCTTCGAAGGTTGCCCTCTTCTGAATTTTTTGGTCGATTTTTGACCCCAGAAATTTTCTGGAGGGCAGGCGCCATTTACAGAACTGCAAGTTGGTGAAAATTTAGTGACCTTTTGCAGTGGGTTCAAAGCTGCTGTTGTGGGAAACGTCCACAAGGAGGTAGCATTTCTCCATTCCCCAATCTGGGTACTAGGGCAGCAGAGCCTTTCTGGAAGTCATTGTCCTAGGTTGTAAATTAGAATGGAATTTGCCAGGAGAAATCCCCATAAGTTTATGTCTCATTACTTCTTCTTGGTTTTTAAAATTTTTTTAATCTGGGTAAAGTTTAGAAAATTGTTTGTCCTAGGTGTACACAATCTGGTTCATTTGTACATTATGTATGTCTATTAATGTACAGATCCCCTTCCCATGTAAAATATTACAGTGTTCCGTCGACCTCCCTTGCTATATGTTCGGTCTTTTTGATACATGTATATAATATGTATTTGTATATGTATAGTCACACTAATCTTCATTTCTCAATTTCCCCCCTCCTTTCCTTTTAGATGAGCATAGTTTGTTTTCTACGCCTGTGAGTGTCTTTCTCTTTGGAAATATGTTCATCTGTGTCAGTTATTAGATAATGTCGTACGTGATAATATGGGATATAGGTCTTTTGCTTTCCGACCTACTTCATGTTTTGTGCTTATCTCCAGGTTCATCTATGGTGCCTCAAAGAGCAGTGCTTCAATGTTTTCCATGGCTAATATTCCATTGTGTACATGGACCACTTCTTCTTGGTGCATTTCTCTGTTGATGGACATTTTCGTTGCTTCCAAGCGTTGCCTATGGTAAATATTGCTGGAGTGCAGGATTGCCAGCCTGCGATTTTTGATTTTCATTCTCTCAGGTGATAGACCCAGCAGTGGGTATGATTGATTGACTGGTATGGTAGCTCAACGTTTACCTTTTCAAGGCACCTCAATTGTGCTGTCATTAGTGGCTCTTACCACGTCCCCCTTAGAATCGAGGGTACGCATTTCTCCACAATCACGTCAGCATTTATTGTTTGCAGCATTTTTGTTGATGGCCATTCTGACTGGGGTGAGCTGATAGGTTTTTGTAATTTGGGTTTACATGTCTGTAAAAATTCCTACAATTCATCATTTTTCCACGCCTTTTGCTTTTCTGTTAAAAGAAAAAAGAGTGTGAGTATAATATACCTCTTCAAATTTTCTTTTTGGAAGGTTACACTCTAGAATTTTTTGGTCGATTTTCGACCTCAGTATTTTTTGGAGGGCAGGTGTCATTTACAGAACTGCAATTGGTGAACATTTAGTGACCTTTTGCAGTGGGTTTAAAGCTGCTGTTGTGGGAAACGGCCACAAGGATGCAGCATTTCTCCATTCCCAAATCGGGGTACTAGGGCAGCAGAGCCCGTTCTGGAAGTCGTTTGCCTAGGTGGTCAATTTGAATGGAATGTGCCAGGAAAACCCCCCATAAGTTTATGTCTCATTACTCCTAGTTCGTTGTTTTAATTTTTTCAATTGGGGTAATGGTTAGAATGTTGCTTGTCCAAGGTGTACACACTCTGGTTCATCTACATATTCTATATACCTATTTATGTAGAGATCCTCTTCCCGTGTAAATTATTACAGAGTGTTCCGTAAACCTTCCTTGCTATATGGTCGGTCTTTTTGATATATGTATATAATATGTATTTGTATACATATGGTAACGCTAATCTTCATTTATCCATTCCCCCACCTTTCCTTTTAGATAAGCATAGTTTTTTTTTTTTAATAAGTCTGTGATGGACTTTCTCTGTGGAAATATGTTCATTTGTGTCAGTTATTAGAGAACGCCTATAAGTGATATCATGGGATATAGGACTTTTGCTTTCCGACTTACCTCATGTTCTGTGATTATCTCCAAGATCATCTATGGTGCCTCAAAGAGCAGTGTTTCATTGTTTTCCATGGCTAGTATTCATTGTGTACATGGGCCGCTTCTTCCTTTTCCTTTCATCTGTTGATGGACATTTTGGTTGCTTCACTGTCTTGTCTATTGTGAATAAGGCTGCAGTGCAGCTTTTGCAGCCCGGGTCTTCTTCATTCTGGTCTTCTCGGGTGAGAGGCCCATTGGTGCGCCTGCTGGATTGAATGGTACCTCAATTTTTCCTTTTCAACGCAGCTCCTTTCTGTTCTCATTATTAGCGTTTAACCCTTTTACATCTCACCAGCAGCTAGAGGGTACACAGTTCTCTAAAACCTCTTCAGCATTGACTGTTTGTAGACTTTTTGCCAATGGTCAGTCGACGGGTGTGAGTTGAGAACTTTTCGTAGATTAGATTGCATGAGTCTAATACTTCCTGAGGTTGAGCTTTTATCCATTTCCCTTTCTTTAAAAAGAGAGTGAGTAAAACTTACCTCTTCATACTAGCTTCGTGAACATTTTGCCTGTTTTGAATTATTTTTATCCATTCCCTACCTCAGCACAATTTTGAGGGCAGGTGTCCTTTACAGCCCTGCGTCCTTGTGAATGAATGGTAAGTGACCATTAGCTGTGGGTTAAAAGCTGCTGTTGCGGGAATCGGCCACAAGGCGGCAGCATTTCTCCTTTACCAAATCTGGTTACTAGGGCAACAGAGCCTTACTGGAAGTGGTGTTCTAGGTTGTAAATTAGAATGGAATGTGCGAGGAAAAAGCCCTTTAAGTTTATGTCTCATTACTTCTTGTTGGTATTTTTAACTTAATTTTTATTTTTTTTCACAGCAAACTTGATTACAATGTTTTGTTTGTTCTAGGTGTGCAAGATGTGGTTCTTTCACACATATACATATATCTATTTTTCTTCGGATCCTTTTCCCATGTAGATTACGACACAATGTTGAGTAGTCTTCTCTTGGTATTGCGTAGGTCTTTGGTGATTATATATTTCACATGTGTTTGTATCTCTCTGTTCACCTCAATACGGTAATGTATCCAATCTTCACACCTTTCCATTTGGTGAACCATAAGATTTTTTTTCATGAATCTATGATAGTGTTTCTCTGTGGAAATACCTTTGTTTGTATCATTTTTTAGGTAACACCTATATGTGATATGATAGGATATGTGTCTTTCGCTTTCTCACTTACTCCAAGTTGCGTGATTACTTCTAGACTCATCTATGGTGCTGCAAATGGCATTGTTTCATTTTTTCACTAGCTCATATTCCATCTGTACATGTAGCAGTTTTTCTTTGTCCACCCATCTGTCGTTGGACTTTTTGGTTACTTCCGTATCTTGGCCATTGTTATACTATGCAATGCAGATTTGCGTACCTGTGTCCTTCCAATTCTGTCTTCTTAGGTTATAGGTCCAGGAATAGGTCTGCTGGATCATATGGTAGCTCAATGTTTACCTTTTAAAGGCACCTCTATTCTTTTCTCTTTAGTGGCTCTTTCCAGGTTACGTCCCACTTAAAGTGGAGGGTATGCATTTCTTCCCAGCACCTTCAGCATTTATTCTTTGTAGTTTTTGCTGATGGTTATTCTGAGTGGTGTGAGCTGATACCTCTTTGTGGTTGAATTTGCATGTGTCTCATAATGCGTTGAAATTGAGCTGTAAGACATGTCCTTTTTATTTTTCCAGCTGTGATTGGAGCTTATTTCTTCAAAGTGTTTTCTTAAAGTATGTGTCACCATTTGAAATATTTTGGCCATGATCTCCCTCAAGACATTTTGAGGGCAGGTTTCATTTACAGCCCTGCAGTACTTGTTCATATGAAGTGACCATTAGCTCAGGCTTTAAACCTGCTTTTGCAGGTAACGGCCAGAGAGCGGCAGCCTTTCTACGTTCCCCTTGCTGCTACTAGGGAAACAGACCTACCGGTCCGTGGTGTTCTTCGGTTATAAATTAGAGTGCAATGTGCCCGGATAAACCCACAAATGTTGATGTCTCCTTGCTTTTCTTTGTTTTTAAATTTAATTTATATTTATTATTAATTAGAGTAATATTCCATTGTGTACGTGGACCACTTCTTCTTGGTGCATTCCTCGGTTGATGGACATTTTCATTGCTTCCAAGTGTTGGCTATGGTAAATATTGCTGGCGTACAGGTTTGCCAGCCTGTGACTTTTTGATTCTCATTTTCTCAGGTGATAGGCCAAGCAGTGGTTGTGATTGATTGACTGGTAGCTCAATGTTTCCCTTTTCAAAGCACCTACATTGTGTTTTCATTATTGGCTCTTTACATGCCCCCCCTTACCACCGAGGGTACGCATTTCTCCACACTCCCGTCACCGTTTATTTTTTGCAGCACTTTTCCTAATGGCCATTGTGACTGCTGCGAGCTGATAGGTTTTTGTAATATGGGTATGCATGTCATTAAAATTTTTAAAATTCATCATATTCCTACGCCTTTTTCTTTTCTCTTAAAAGAAAAAACCGTGAGTACAATATAGCTCTTGAAATTGTCTTCTTCGAAGGTTGCCCTCTTCTGAATTTTTTGGTCGATTTTTGACCCCAGAAATTTTCTGGAGGGCAGGCGCCATTTACAGAACTGCAAGTTGGTGAAAATTTAGTGACCTTTTGCAGTGGGTTCAAAGCTGCTGTTGTGGGAAACGTCCACAAGGAGGTAGCATTTCTCCATTCCCCAATCTGGGTACTAGGGCAGCAGAGCCTTTCTGGAAGTCATTGTCCTAGGTTGTAAATTAGAATGGAATTTGCCAGGAGAAATCCCCATAAGTTTATGTCTCATTACTTCTTCTTGGTTTTTAAAATTTTTTTAATCTGGGTAAAGTTTAGAAAATTGTTTGTCCTAGGTATACACAATCTGGTTCATTTGTACATTATGTATGTCTATTAATGTACAGATCCTCTTCCCATGTAAAATATTACAGTGTTCCGTCGACCTCCCTTGCTATATGTTCGGTCTTTTTGATACATGTATATAATATGTATTTGTATATGTATAGTCACACTAATCTTCATTTCTCAATTTCCCCCCTCCTTTCCTTTTAGATGAGCATAGTTTGTTTTCTACGCCTGTGAGTGTCTTTCTCTTTGGAAATATGTTCATCTGTGTCAGTTATTAGATAATGCCGTACGTGATAATATGGGATATAGGTCTTTTGCTTTCCGACCTACTTCATGTTTTGTGATTATCTCCAGGCTCATCTATGGTGCCTCAAAGAGCAGTACTTCAATGTTTTCCATGGCTAATATTCCATTGTGTACATGGACCACTTCTTCTTGGTGCATTCCTCTGTTGATGGACATTTTCGTTGCTTCCAAGTGTTGCCTATGGTAAATATTGCTGGAGTGCAGGATTGCCAGCCTGCGATTTTTGATTTTCATTCTCTCAGGTGATAGACCCAGCAGTGGGTATGATTGATTGACTGGTATGGTAGCTCAACGTTTACCTTTTCAAGGCACCTCAATTGTGCTGTCATTAGTGGCTCTTACCACGTCCCCCTTAGAATCGAGGGTACGCATTTCTCCACAATCACGTCAGCATTTCTTGTTTGCAGCATTTTTGTTGATGGCCATTCTGACTGGGGTGAGCTGATAGGTTTTTGTAATTTGGGTTTACATGTCTGTAAAAATTCCTACAATTCATCATTTTTCCACGCCTTTTGCTTTTCTGTTAAAAGAAAAAAGAAAAAGAGTGTGAGTATAATATACCTCTTCAAATTTTCTTTTTGGAAGGTTGCACTCTAGAATTTTTTGGTCGATTTTCGACCTCAGTATTTTTTGGAGGGCAGGTGTCATTTACAGAACTGCAATTGGTGAACATTTAGTGACCTTTTGCAGTGGGTTTAAAGCTGCTGTTGTGGGAAACGGCCACAAGGATGCAGCATTTCTCCATTCCCAAATCGGGGTACTAGGGCAGCAGAGCCGTTCTGGAAGTCGTTTGCCTAGGTGGTCAATTTGAATGGAATGTGCCAGGAAAACCCCCCATAAGTTTATGTCTCATTACTCCTAGTTCGTTGTTTTAATTTTTTCAATTGGGGTAATGGTTAGAATGTTGCTTGTCCAAGGTGTACACACTCTGGTTCATCTACATATTCTATATACCTATTTATGTAGAGATCCTCTTCCCGTGTAAATTATTACAGAGTGTTCCGTAAACCTTCCTTGCTATATGGTCGGTCTTTTTGATATATGTATATAATATGTATTTGTATACATATGGTAACGCTAATCTTCATTTATCCATTCCCCCACCTTTCCTTTTAGATAAGCATAGCTTTTTTTTTTTTTAATAAGTCTGTGATGGACTTTCTCTGTGGAAATATGTTCATTTGTGTCAGTTATTAGAGAACGCCTATAAGTGATATCATGGGATATAGGACTTTTGCTTTCCGACTTACCTCATGTTCTGTGATTATCTCCAAGATCATCTATGGTGCCTCAAAGAGCAGTGTTTCATTGTTTTCCATGGCTAGTATTCATTGTGTACATGGGCCGCTTCTTCCTTTTCCTTTCATCTGTTGATGGACATTTTGGTTGCTTCACTGTCTTGTCTATTGTGAATAAGGCTGCAGTGCAGCTTTTGCAGCCCGGGTCTTCTTCATTCTGGTCTTCTCAGGTGAGAGGCCCATTGGTGCGCCTGCTGGATTGAATGGTACCTCAATTTTTCCTTTTCAACGCAGCTCCTTTCTGTTCTCATTATTAGCGTTTAACCCTTTTACATCTCACCAGCAGCTAGAGGGTACACAGTTCTCTAAAACCTCTTCAGCATTGACTGTTTGTAGACTTTTTGCCAATGGTCAGTCGACGGGTGTGAGTTGAGAACTTTTCGTAGATTAGATTGCATGAGTCTAATACTTCCTGAGGTTGAGCTTTTATCCATTTCCCTTTCTTTAAAAAGAGAGTGAGTAAAACTTACCTCTTCATACTAGCTTCGTGAACATTTTGCCTGTTTTGAATTTTTTTTATCCATTCCCTACCTCAGCACAATTTTGAGGGCAGGTGTCCTTTACAGCCCTGCGTCCTTGTGAATGAATGGTAAGTGACCATTAGCTGTGGGTTAAAAGCTGCTCTTGCGGGAATCGGCCACAAGGCGGCAGCATTTCTCCTTTACCAAATCTGGTTACTAGGGCAACAGAGCCTTACTGGAAGTGGTGTTCTAGGTTGCAAATTAGAATGGAATGTGCGAGGCAAAAGCCCTTTAAGTTTATGTCTCATTACTTCTTGTTGGTATTTTTAACTTAATTTTTATTTTTTATCACAGCAAACTTGATTACAACGTTTTGTTTGTTCTAGGTGTGCAAGATGTGGTTCTTTCACACATATACATATATCTATTCTTCTTCGGATCCTTTTCCCATGTAGGTTATGACACAGTGTTGAGTAGTCTTCTCTTGGTATTGCGTAGGTCTTTGGTGATTATGTATTTCACGTGTGTTTGTGTCTCTCTGTTAACCTCAATATGGTAATGTATCCAATCCTCACACCTTTCCATTTGGTGAACCATAAGTTTTTTTAATGAATCTATGATAGTGTTTCTCTGTGGAAATACCTTTGTCTGTATCATTTTTTAGGTAACACCTATATGTGATATGATAGGCTATGTGTCTTTCGCTTTCTCACTTACTCCGAGTTGCGTGATTACTTCTAGACTCATCTATGGTGCTGCAAATGGCATTGTTTCATTTTTTCACTAGCTCATATTCCATCTGTACAGGTAGCAGTTCTTCTTTGTCCACCCATCTGTCGGTGGACTTTTTGGTTACTTCCATATCTTGGCCATTGTAATACTGTGCAATGCAGATTTGCGTGCCTGTGTCCTTCCAATTCTGTCTTCTTAGGTTATAGGTCCAGGAATAGGTCTGCTGGATCATATGGTAGCTCAATGTTTACCTTTTAAAGGCACCTCTATTCTGATCTCTTTAGTGGCTCTTTCCAGGTTACGTCCCACTTAAAGTGGAGGGTATGTATTTCTTCCCAGCACCTTCAGCATTTATTCTTTGTAGTTTTTGCTGATGGTTATTCTGAGTGGTGTGAGCTGATACCTCTTTGTGGTTGAATTTGCATGTGTCTCATAATGCATTGAAATTGAGCTTTAAGACTTGTCCTTTTTATTTTTCCAGCTGTGATTGGAGCTTATTTCTTCAAAGTGTTTTCTTAAAGTATGTGTCACCGTTTGAAATATTTTGGCCATGATCTCCCTCAAGACATTTTGAGGGCAGGTTTCATTTACAGCCCTGCAGTACTTGTTCATATGAAGTGACCATTAGCTCAGGCTTTAAACCTGCTTTTGCAGGTAACGGCCAGACAGCGGCAGCCTTTCTACGTTCCCCTTGCTGCTACTAGGGAAACAGACCTACCGGTCCGTGGTGTTCTTCGGTTATAAATTAGAGTGCAATGTGCCCGGATAAACCCACAAATGTTGATGTCTCCTTGCTTTTCTTTGTTTTTAAATTTAATTTATATTTATTATTAATTAGAGTAATATTCCATTGTGTACGTGGACCACTTCTTCTTGGTGCATTCCTCGGTTGATGGACATTTTCATTGCTTCCAAGTGTTGGCTATGGTAAATATTGCTGGCGTACAGGTTTGCCAGCCTGTGACTTTTTGATTCTCATTTTCTCAGGTGATAGGCCAAGCAGTGGTTGTGATTGATTGACTGGTAGCTCAATGTTTCCCTTTTCAAAGCACCTACATTGTGTTTTCATTAGTGGCTCTTTACATGCCCCCCCTTACCACCGAGGGTACGCATTTCTCCACACTCCCTTCACCGTTTATTTTTTGCAGCACTTTTCCTAATGGCCATTGTGACTGCTGCGAGCTGATAGGTTTTTGTAATATGGGTATGCATGTCATTAAAATTTTTAAAATTCATCATATTCCTACGCCTTTTTCTTTTCTCTTAAAAGAAAAAACCGTGAGTACAATATAGCTCTTGAAATTGTCTTCTTCGAAGGTTGCCCTCTTCTGAATTTTTTGGTCGATTTTTGACCCCAGAAATTTTCTGGAGGGCAGGCGCCATTTACAGAACTGCAAGTTGGTGAAAATTTAGTGACCTTTTGCAGTGGGTTCAAAGCTGCTGTTGTGGGAAACGTCCACAAGGAGGTAGCATTTCTCCATTCCCCAATCTGGGTACTAGGGCAGCAGAGCCTTTCTGGAAGTCATTGTCCTAGGTTGTAAATTAGAATGGAATTTGCCAGGAGAAATCCCCATAAGTTTATGTCTCATTACTTCTTCTTGGTTTTTAAAATTTTTTTAATCTGGGTAAAGTTTAGAAAATTGTTTGTCCTAGGTGTACACAATCTGGTTCATTTGTACATTATGTATGTCTATTAATGTACAGATCCTCTTCCCATGTAAAATATTACAGTGTTCCGTCGACCTCCCTTGCTATATGTTCGGTCTTTTTGATACATGTATATAATATGTATTTGTATATGTATAGTCACACTAATCTTCATTTCTCAATTTCCCCCCTCCTTTCCTTTTAGATGAGCATAGTTTGTTTTCTACGCCTGTGAGTGTCTTTCTCTTTGGAAATATGTTCATCTGTGTCAGTTATTAGATAATGCCGTACGTGATAATATGGGATATAGGTCTTTTGCTTTCCGACCTACTTCATGTTTTGTGATTATCTCCAGGCTCATCTATGGTGCCTCAAAGAGCAGTGCTTCAATGTTTTCCATGGCTAATATTCCATTGTGTACATGGACCACTTCTTCTTGGTGCATTCCTCTGTTGATGGACATTTTCGTTGCTTCCAAGCGTTGCCTATGGTAAATATTGCTGGAGTGCAGGATTGCCAGCCTGCGATTTTTGATTTTCATTCTCTCAGGTGATAGACCCAGCAGTGGGTATGATTGATTGACTGGTATGGTAGCTCAACGTTTACCTTTTCAAGGCACCTCAATTGTGCTGTCATTAGTGGCTCTTACCACGTCCCCCTTAGAATCGAGGGTACGCATTTCTCCACAATCACGTCAGCATTTCTTGTTTGCAGCATTTTTGTTGATGGCCATTCTGACTGGGGTGAGCTGATAGGTTTTTGTAATTTGGGTTTACATGTCTGTAAAAATTCCTACAATTCATCATTTTTCCACGCCTTTTGCTTTTCTGTTAAAAGAAAAAAGAAAAAGAGTGTGAGTATAATATACCTCTTCAAATTTTCTTTTTGGAAGGTTGCACTCTAGAATTTTTTGGTCGATTTTCGACCTCAGTATTTTTTGGAGGGCAGGTGTCATTTACAGAACTGCAATTGGTGAACATTTAGTGACCTTTTGCAGTGGGTTTAAAGCTGCTGTTGTGGGAAACGGCCACAAGGATGCAGCATTTCTCCATTCCCAAATCGGGGTACTAGGGCAGCAGAGCCGTTCTGGAAGTCGTTTGCCTAGGTGGTCAATTTGAATGGAATGTGCCAGGAAAACCCCCCATAAGTTTATGTCTCATTACTCCTAGTTCGTTGTTTTAATTTTTTCAATTGGGGTAATGGTTAGAATGTTGCTTGTCCAAGGTGTACACACTCTGGTTCATCTACATATTCTATATACCTATTTATGTAGAGATCCTCTTCCCGTGTAAATTATTACAGAGTGTTCCGTAAACCTTCCTTGCTATATGGTCGGTCTTTTTGATATATGTATATAATATGTATTTGTATACATATGGTAACGCTAATCTTCATTTATCCATTCCCCCACCTTTCCTTTTAGATAAGCATAGTTTTTTTTTTTTAATAAGTCTGTGATGGACTTTCTCTGTGGAAATATGTTCATTTGTGTCAGTTATTAGAGAACGCCTATAAGTGATATCATGGGATATAGGACTTTTGCTTTCCGACTTACCTCATGTTCTGTGATTATCTCCAAGATCATCTATGGTGCCTCAAAGAGCAGTGTTTCATTGTTTTCCATGGCTAGTATTCATTGTGTACATGGGCCGCTTCTTCCTTTTCCTTTCATCTGTTGATGGACATTTTGGTTGCTTCACTGTCTTGTCTATTGTGAATAAGGCTGCAGTGCAGCTTTTGCAGCCCGGGTCTTCTTCATTCTGGTCTTCTCAGGTGAGAGGCCCATTGGTGCGCCTGCTGGATTGAATGGTACCTCAATTTTTCCTTTTCAACGCAGCTCCTTTCTGTTCTCATTATTAGCGTTTAACCCTTTTACATCTCACCAGCAGCTAGAGGGTACACAGTTCTCTAAAACCTCTTCAGCATTGACTGTAGACTTTTTGCCAATGGTCAGTCGACGGGTGTGAGTTGAAAACTTTTCGTAGATTAGATTGCATGAGTCTAATACTTCCTGAGGTTGAGCTTTTATCCATTTCCCTTTCTTTAAAAAGAAAGTGAGTAAAACTTACCTCTTCATACTAGCTTCGTGAACATTTTGCCTGTTTTGAATTTTTTTTATCCATTCCCTACCTCAGCACAATTTTGAGGGCAGGTGTCCTTTACAGCCCTGCGTCCTTGTGAATGAATGGTAAGTGACCATTAGCTGTGGGTTAAAAGCTGCTGTTGCGGGAATCGGCCACAAGGCGGCAGCATTTCTCCTTTACCAAATCTGGTTACTAGGGCAACAGAGCCTTACTGGAAGTGGTGTTCTAGGTTGTAAATTAGAATGGAATGTGCGAGGCAAAAGCCCTTTAAGTTTATGTCTCATTACTTCTTGTTGGTATTTTTAACTTAATTTTTATTTTTTTTCACAGCAAACTTGATTACAATGTTTTGTTTGTTCTAGGTGTGCAAGATGTGGTTCTTTCACACATATACATATATCTATTTTTCTTCGGATCCTTTTCCCATGTAGATTACGACACAATGTTGAGTAGTCTTCTCTTGGTATTGCGTAGGTCTTTGGTGATTATATATTTCACATGTGTTTGTATCTCTCTGTTCACCTCAATACGGTAATGTATCCAATCTTCACACCTTTCCATTTGGTGAACCATAAGATTTTTTTTCATGAATCTATGATAGTGTTTCTCTGTGGAAATACCTTTGTTTGTATCATTTTTTAGGTAACACCTATATGTGATATGATAGGATATGTGTCTTTCGCTTTCTCACTTACTCCAAGTTGCGTGATTACTTCTAGACTCATCTATGGTGCTGCAAATGGCATTGTTTCATTTTTTCACTAGCTCATATTCCATCTGTACATGTAGCAGTTCTTCTTTGTCCACCCATCTGTCGTTGGACTTTTTGGTTACTTCCGTATCTTGGCTATTGTTATACTATGCAATGCAGATTTGCGTACCTGTGTCCTTCCAATTCTGTCTTCTTAGGTTATAGGTCCAGGAATAGGTCTGCTGGATCATATGGTAGCTCAATGTTTACCTTTTAAAGGCACCTCTATTCTTTTCTCTTTAGTGGCTCTTTCCAGGTTACGTCCCACTTAAAGTGGAGGGTATGCATTTCTTCCCAGCACCTTCAGCATTTATTCTTTGTAGTTTTTGCTGATGGTTATTCTGAGTGGTGTGAGCTGATACCTCTTTGTGGTTGAATTTGCATGTGTCTCATAATGCGTTGAAATTGAGCTGTAAGACATGTCCTTTTTATTTTTCCAGCTGTGATTGGAGCTTATTTCTTCAAAGTGTTTTCTTAAAGTATTTGTCACCATTTGAAATATTTTGGCCATTATCTCCCTCAAGACATTTTGAGGGCAGGTTTCATTTACAGCCCTGCAGTACTTGTTCATATGAAGTGACCATTAGCTCAGGCTTTAAACCTGCTTTTGCAGGTAACGGCCAGAGAGCGGCAGCCTTTCTACGTTCCCCTTGCTGCTACTAGGGAAACAGACCTACCGGTCCGTGGTGTTCTTCGGTTATAAATTAGAGTGCAATGTGCCCGGATAAACCCACAAATGTTGATGTCTCCTTGCTTTTCTTTGTTTTTAAATTTAATTTATATTTATTATTAATTAGAGTAATATTCCATTGTGTACGTGGACCACTTCTTCTTGGTGCATTCCTCGGTTGATGGACATTTTCATTGCTTCCAAGTGTTGGCTATGGTAAATATTGCTGGCGTACAGGTTTGCCAGCCTGTGACTTTTTGATTCTCATTTTCTCAGGTGATAGGCCAAGCAGTGGTTGTGATTGATTGACTGGTAGCTCAATGTTTCCCTTTTCAAAGCACCTACATTGTGTTTTCATTATTGGCTCTTTACATGCCCCCCCTTACCACCGAGGGTACGCATTTCTCCACACTCCCGTCACCGTTTATTTTTTGCAGCACTTTTCCTAATGGCCATTGTGACTGCTGCGAGCTGATAGGTTTTTGTAATATGGGTATGCATGTCATTAAAATTTTTAAAATTCATCATATTCCTACGCCTTTTTCTTTTCTCTTAAAAGAAAAAACCGTGAGTACAATATAGCTCTTGAAATTGTCTTCTTCGAAGGTTGCCCTCTTCTGAATTTTTTGGTCGATTTTTGACCCCAGAAATTTTCTGGAGGGCAGGCGCCATTTACAGAACTGCAAGTTGGTGAAAATTTAGTGACCTTTTGCAGTGGGTTCAAAGCTGCTGTTGTGGGAAACGTCCACAAGGAGGTAGCATTTCTCCATTCCCCAATCTGGGTACTAGGGCAGCAGAGCCTTTCTGGAAGTCATTGTCCTAGGTTGTAAATTAGAATGGAATTTGCCAGGAGAAATCCCCATAAGTTTATGTCTCATTACTTCTTCTTGGTTTTTAAAATTTTTTTAATCTGGGTAAAGTTTAGAAAATTGTTTGTCCTAGGTGTACACAATCTGGTTCATTTGTACATTATGTATGTCTATTAATGTACAGATCCCCTTCCCATGTAAAATATTACAGTGTTCCGTCGACCTCCCTTGCTATATGTTCGGTCTTTTTGATACATGTATATAATATGTATTTGTATATGTATAGTCACACTAATCTTCATTTCTCAATTTCCCCCCTCCTTTCCTTTTAGATGAGCATAGTTTGTTTTCTACGCCTGTGAGTGTCTTTCTCTTTGGAAATATGTTCATCTGTGTCAGTTATTAGATAATGTCGTACGTGATAATATGGGATATAGGTCTTTTGCTTTCCGACCTACTTCATGTTTTGTGCTTATCTCCAGGTTCATCTATGGTGCCTCAAAGAGCAGTGCTTCAATGTTTTCCATGGCTAATATTCCATTGTGTACATGGACCACTTCTTCTTGGTGCATTTCTCTGTTGATGGACATTTTCGTTGCTTCCAAGCGTTGCCTATGGTAAATATTGCTGGAGTGCAGGATTGCCAGCCTGCGATTTTTGATTTTCATTCTCTCAGGTGATAGACCCAGCAGTGGGTATGATTGATTGACTGGTATGGTAGCTCAACGTTTACCTTTTCAAGGCACCTCAATTGTGCTGTCATTAGTGGCTCTTACCACGTCCCCCTTAGAATCGAGGGTACGCATTTCTCCACAATCACGTCAGCATTTATTGTTTGCAGCATTTTTGTTGATGGCCATTCTGACTGGGGTGAGCTGATAGGTTTTTGTAATTTGGGTTTACATGTCTGTAAAAATTCCTACAATTCATCATTTTTCCACGCCTTTTGCTTTTCTGTTAAAAGAAAAAAGAGTGTGAGTATAATATACCTCTTCAAATTTTCTTTTTGGAAGGTTACACTCTAGAATTTTTTGGTCGATTTTCGACCTCAGTATTTTTTGGAGGGCAGGTGTCATTTACAGAACTGCAATTGGTGAACATTTAGTGACCTTTTGCAGTGGGTTTAAAGCTGCTGTTGTGGGAAACGGCCACAAGGATGCAGCATTTCTCCATTCCCAAATCGGGGTACTAGGGCAGCAGAGCCCGTTCTGGAAGTCGTTTGCCTAGGTGGTCAATTTGAATGGAATGTGCCAGGAAAACCCCCCATAAGTTTATGTCTCATTACTCCTAGTTCGTTGTTTTAATTTTTTCAATTGGGGTAATGGTTAGAATGTTGCTTGTCCAAGGTGTACACACTCTGGTTCATCTACATATTCTATATACCTATTTATGTAGAGATCCTCTTCCCGTGTAAATTATTACAGAGTGTTCCGTAAACCTTCCTTGCTATATGGTCGGTCTTTTTGATATATGTATATAATATGTATTTGTATACATATGGTAACGCTAATCTTCATTTATCCATTCCCCCACCTTTCCTTTTAGATAAGCATAGTTTTTTTTTTTTAATAAGTCTGTGATGGACTTTCTCTGTGGAAATATGTTCATTTGTGTCAGTTATTAGAGAACGCCTATAAGTGATATCATGGGATATAGGACTTTTGCTTTCCGACTTACCTCATGTTCTGTGATTATCTCCAAGATCATCTATGGTGCCTCAAAGAGCAGTGTTTCATTGTTTTCCATGGCTAGTATTCATTGTGTACATGGGCCGCTTCTTCCTTTTCCTTTCATCTGTTGATGGACATTTTGGTTGCTTCACTGTCTTGTCTATTGTGAATAAGGCTGCAGTGCAGCTTTTGCAGCCCGGGTCTTCTTCATTCTGGTCTTCTCGGGTGAGAGGCCCATTGGTGCGCCTGCTGGATTGAATGGTACCTCAATTTTTCCTTTTCAACGCAGCTCCTTTCTGTTCTCATTATTAGCGTTTAACCCTTTTACATCTCACCAGCAGCTAGAGGGTACACAGTTCTCTAAAACCTCTTCAGCATTGACTGTTTGTAGACTTTTTGCCAATGGTCAGTCGACGGGTGTGAGTTGAGAACTTTTCGTAGATTAGATTGCATGAGTCTAATACTTCCTGAGGTTGAGCTTTTATCCATTTCCCTTTCTTTAAAAAGAGAGTGAGTAAAACTTACCTCTTCATACTAGCTTCGTGAACATTTTGCCTGTTTTGAATTATTTTTATCCATTCCCTACCTCAGCACAATTTTGAGGGCAGGTGTCCTTTACAGCCCTGCGTCCTTGTGAATGAATGGTAAGTGACCATTAGCTGTGGGTTAAAAGCTGCTGTTGCGGGAATCGGCCACAAGGCGGCAGCATTTCTCCTTTACCAAATCTGGTTACTAGGGCAACAGAGCCTTACTGGAAGTGGTGTTCTAGGTTGTAAATTAGAATGGAATGTGCGAGGAAAAAGCCCTTTAAGTTTATGTCTCATTACTTCTTGTTGGTATTTTTAACTTAATTTTTATTTTTTTTCACAGCAAACTTGATTACAATGTTTTGTTTGTTCTAGGTGTGCAAGATGTGGTTCTTTCACACATATACATATATCTATTTTTCTTCGGATCCTTTTCCCATGTAGATTACGACACAATGTTGAGTAGTCTTCTCTTGGTATTGCGTAGGTCTTTGGTGATTATATATTTCACATGTGTTTGTATCTCTCTGTTCACCTCAATACGGTAATGTATCCAATCTTCACACCTTTCCATTTGGTGAACCATAAGATTTTTTTTCATGAATCTATGATAGTGTTTCTCTGTGGAAATACCTTTGTTTGTATCATTTTTTAGGTAACACCTATATGTGATATGATAGGATATGTGTCTTTCGCTTTCTCACTTACTCCAAGTTGCGTGATTACTTCTAGACTCATCTATGGTGCTGCAAATGGCATTGTTTCATTTTTTCACTAGCTCATATTCCATCTGTACATGTAGCAGTTTTTCTTTGTCCACCCATCTGTCGTTGGACTTTTTGGTTACTTCCGTATCTTGGCCATTGTTATACTATGCAATGCAGATTTGCGTACCTGTGTCCTTCCAATTCTGTCTTCTTAGGTTATAGGTCCAGGAATAGGTCTGCTGGATCATATGGTAGCTCAATGTTTACCTTTTAAAGGCACCTCTATTCTTTTCTCTTTAGTGGCTCTTTCCAGGTTACGTCCCACTTAAAGTGGAGGGTATGCATTTCTTCCCAGCACCTTCAGCATTTATTCTTTGTAGTTTTTGCTGATGGTTATTCTGAGTGGTGTGAGCTGATACCTCTTTGTGGTTGAATTTGCATGTGTCTCATAATGCGTTGAAATTGAGCTGTAAGACATGTCCTTTTTATTTTTCCAGCTGTGATTGGAGCTTATTTCTTCAAAGTGTTTTCTTAAAGTATGTGTCACCATTTGAAATATTTTGGCCATGATCTCCCTCAAGACATTTTGAGGGCAGGTTTCATTTACAGCCCTGCAGTACTTGTTCATATGAAGTGACCATTAGCTCAGGCTTTAAACCTGCTTTTGCAGGTAACGGCCAGAGAGCGGCAGCCTTTCTACGTTCCCCTTGCTGCTACTAGGGAAACAGACCTACCGGTCCGTGGTGTTCTTCGGTTATAAATTAGAGTGCAATGTGCCCGGATAAACCCACAAATGTTGATGTCTCCTTGCTTTTCTTTGTTTTTAAATTTAATTTATATTTATTATTAATTAGAGTAATATTCCATTGTGTACGTGGACCACTTCTTCTTGGTGCATTCCTCGGTTGATGGACATTTTCATTGCTTCCAAGTGTTGGCTATGGTAAATATTGCTGGCGTACAGGTTTGCCAGCCTGTGACTTTTTGATTCTCATTTTCTCAGGTGATAGGCCAAGCAGTGGTTGTGATTGATTGACTGGTAGCTCAATGTTTCCCTTTTCAAAGCACCTACATTGTGTTTTCATTATTGGCTCTTTACATGCCCCCCCTTACCACCGAGGGTACGCATTTCTCCACACTCCCGTCACCGTTTATTTTTTGCAGCACTTTTCCTAATGGCCATTGTGACTGCTGCGAGCTGATAGGTTTTTGTAATATGGGTATGCATGTCATTAAAATTTTTAAAATTCATCATATTCCTACGCCTTTTTCTTTTCTCTTAAAAGAAAAAACCGTGAGTACAATATAGCTCTTGAAATTGTCTTCTTCGAAGGTTGCCCTCTTCTGAATTTTTTGGTCGATTTTTGACCCCAGAAATTTTCTGGAGGGCAGGCGCCATTTACAGAACTGCAAGTTGGTGAAAATTTAGTGACCTTTTGCAGTGGGTTCAAAGCTGCTGTTGTGGGAAACGTCCACAAGGAGGTAGCATTTCTCCATTCCCCAATCTGGGTACTAGGGCAGCAGAGCCTTTCTGGAAGTCATTGTCCTAGGTTGTAAATTAGAATGGAATTTGCCAGGAGAAATCCCCATAAGTTTATGTCTCATTACTTCTTCTTGGTTTTTAAAATTTTTTTAATCTGGGTAAAGTTTAGAAAATTGTTTGTCCTAGGTATACACAATCTGGTTCATTTGTACATTATGTATGTCTATTAATGTACAGATCCTCTTCCCATGTAAAATATTACAGTGTTCCGTCGACCTCCCTTGCTATATGTTCGGTCTTTTTGATACATGTATATAATATGTATTTGTATATGTATAGTCACACTAATCTTCATTTCTCAATTTCCCCCCTCCTTTCCTTTTAGATGAGCATAGTTTGTTTTCTACGCCTGTGAGTGTCTTTCTCTTTGGAAATATGTTCATCTGTGTCAGTTATTAGATAATGCCGTACGTGATAATATGGGATATAGGTCTTTTGCTTTCCGACCTACTTCATGTTTTGTGATTATCTCCAGGCTCATCTATGGTGCCTCAAAGAGCAGTACTTCAATGTTTTCCATGGCTAATATTCCATTGTGTACATGGACCACTTCTTCTTGGTGCATTCCTCTGTTGATGGACATTTTCGTTGCTTCCAAGTGTTGCCTATGGTAAATATTGCTGGAGTGCAGGATTGCCAGCCTGCGATTTTTGATTTTCATTCTCTCAGGTGATAGACCCAGCAGTGGGTATGATTGATTGACTGGTATGGTAGCTCAACGTTTACCTTTTCAAGGCACCTCAATTGTGCTGTCATTAGTGGCTCTTACCACGTCCCCCTTAGAATCGAGGGTACGCATTTCTCCACAATCACGTCAGCATTTCTTGTTTGCAGCATTTTTGTTGATGGCCATTCTGACTGGGGTGAGCTGATAGGTTTTTGTAATTTGGGTTTACATGTCTGTAAAAATTCCTACAATTCATCATTTTTCCACGCCTTTTGCTTTTCTGTTAAAAGAAAAAAGAAAAAGAGTGTGAGTATAATATACCTCTTCAAATTTTCTTTTTGGAAGGTTGCACTCTAGAATTTTTTGGTCGATTTTCGACCTCAGTATTTTTTGGAGGGCAGGTGTCATTTACAGAACTGCAATTGGTGAACATTTAGTGACCTTTTGCAGTGGGTTTAAAGCTGCTGTTGTGGGAAACGGCCACAAGGATGCAGCATTTCTCCATTCCCAAATCGGGGTACTAGGGCAGCAGAGCCGTTCTGGAAGTCGTTTGCCTAGGTGGTCAATTTGAATGGAATGTGCCAGGAAAACCCCCCATAAGTTTATGTCTCATTACTCCTAGTTCGTTGTTTTAATTTTTTCAATTGGGGTAATGGTTAGAATGTTGCTTGTCCAAGGTGTACACACTCTGGTTCATCTACATATTCTATATACCTATTTATGTAGAGATCCTCTTCCCGTGTAAATTATTACAGAGTGTTCCGTAAACCTTCCTTGCTATATGGTCGGTCTTTTTGATATATGTATATAATATGTATTTGTATACATATGGTAACGCTAATCTTCATTTATCCATTCCCCCACCTTTCCTTTTAGATAAGCATAGTTTTTTTTTTTTTAATAAGTCTGTGATGGACTTTCTCTGTGGAAATATGTTCATTTGTGTCAGTTATTAGAGAACGCCTATAAGTGATATCATGGGATATAGGACTTTTGCTTTCCGACTTACCTCATGTTCTGTGATTATCTCCAAGATCATCTATGGTGCCTCAAAGAGCAGTGTTTCATTGTTTTCCATGGCTAGTATTCATTGTGTACATGGGCCGCTTCTTCCTTTTCCTTTCATCTGTTGATGGACATTTTGGTTGCTTCACTGTCTTGTCTATTGTGAATAAGGCTGCAGTGCAGCTTTTGCAGCCCGGGTCTTCTTCATTCTGGTCTTCTCAGGTGAGAGGCCCATTGGTGCGCCTGCTGGATTGAATGGTACCTCAATTTTTCCTTTTCAACGCAGCTCCTTTCTGTTCTCATTATTAGCGTTTAACCCTTTTACATCTCACCAGCAGCTAGAGGGTACACAGTTCTCTAAAACCTCTTCAGCATTGACTGTTTGTAGACTTTTTGCCAATGGTCAGTCGACGGGTGTGAGTTGAGAACTTTTCGTAGATTAGATTGCATGAGTCTAATACTTCCTGAGGTTGAGCTTTTATCCATTTCCCTTTCTTTAAAAAGAGAGTGAGTAAAACTTACCTCTTCATACTAGCTTCGTGAACATTTTGCCTGTTTTGAATTTTTTTTATCCATTCCCTACCTCAGCACAATTTTGAGGGCAGGTGTCCTTTACAGCCCTGCGTCCTTGTGAATGAATGGTAAGTGACCATTAGCTGTGGGTTAAAAGCTGCTCTTGCGGGAATCGGCCACAAGGCGGCAGCATTTCTCCTTTACCAAATCTGGTTACTAGGGCAACAGAGCCTTACTGGAAGTGGTGTTCTAGGTTGCAAATTAGAATGGAATGTGCGAGGCAAAAGCCCTTTAAGTTTATGTCTCATTACTTCTTGTTGGTATTTTTAACTTAATTTTTATTTTTTATCACAGCAAACTTGATTACAACGTTTTGTTTGTTCTAGGTGTGCAAGATGTGGTTCTTTCACACATATACATATATCTATTCTTCTTCGGATCCTTTTCCCATGTAGGTTATGACACAGTGTTGAGTAGTCTTCTCTTGGTATTGCGTAGGTCTTTGGTGATTATGTATTTCACGTGTGTTTGTGTCTCTCTGTTAACCTCAATATGGTAATGTATCCAATCCTCACACCTTTCCATTTGGTGAACCATAAGTTTTTTTAATGAATCTATGATAGTGTTTCTCTGTGGAAATACCTTTGTCTGTATCATTTTTTAGGTAACACCTATATGTGATATGATAGGCTATGTGTCTTTCGCTTTCTCACTTACTCCGAGTTGCGTGATTACTTCTAGACTCATCTATGGTGCTGCAAATGGCATTGTTTCATTTTTTCACTAGCTCATATTCCATCTGTACAGGTAGCAGTTCTTCTTTGTCCACCCATCTGTCGGTGGACTTTTTGGTTACTTCCATATCTTGGCCATTGTAATACTGTGCAATGCAGATTTGCGTGCCTGTGTCCTTCCAATTCTGTCTTCTTAGGTTATAGGTCCAGGAATAGGTCTGCTGGATCATATGGTAGCTCAATGTTTACCTTTTAAAGGCACCTCTATTCTGATCTCTTTAGTGGCTCTTTCCAGGTTACGTCCCACTTAAAGTGGAGGGTATGTATTTCTTCCCAGCACCTTCAGCATTTATTCTTTGTAGTTTTTGCTGATGGTTATTCTGAGTGGTGTGAGCTGATACCTCTTTGTGGTTGAATTTGCATGTGTCTCATAATGCATTGAAATTGAGCTTTAAGACTTGTCCTTTTTATTTTTCCAGCTGTGATTGGAGCTTATTTCTTCAAAGTGTTTTCTTAAAGTATGTGTCACCGTTTGAAATATTTTGGCCATGATCTCCCTCAAGACATTTTGAGGGCAGGTTTCATTTACAGCCCTGCAGTACTTGTTCATATGAAGTGACCATTAGCTCAGGCTTTAAACCTGCTTTTGCAGGTAACGGCCAGAGAGCGGCAGCCTTTCTACGTTCCCCTTGCTGCTACTAGGGAAACAGACCTACCGGTCCGTGGTGTTCTTCGGTTATAAATTAGAGTGCAATGTGCCCGGATAAACCCACAAATGTTGATGTCTCCTTGCTTTTCTTTGTTTTTAAATTTAATTTATATTTATTATTAATTAGAGTAATATTCCATTGTGTACGTGGACCACTTCTTCTTGGTGCATTCCTCGGTTGATGGACATTTTCATTGCTTCCAAGTGTTGGCTATGGTAAATATTGCTGGCGTACAGGTTTGCCAGCCTGTGACTTTTTGATTCTCATTTTCTCAGGTGATAGGCCAAGCAGTGGTTGTGATTGATTGACTGGTAGCTCAATGTTTCCCTTTTCAAAGCACCTACATTGTGTTTTCATTAGTGGCTCTTTACATGCCCCCCCTTACCACCGAGGGTACGCATTTCTCCACACTCCCTTCACCGTTTATTTTTTGCAGCACTTTTCCTAATGGCCATTGTGACTGCTGCGAGCTGATAGGTTTTTGTAATATGGGTATGCATGTCATTAAAATTTTTAAAATTCATCATATTCCTACGCCTTTTTCTTTTCTCTTAAAAGAAAAAACCGTGAGTACAATATAGCTCTTGAAATTGTCTTCTTCGAAGGTTGCCCTCTTCTGAATTTTTTGGTCGATTTTTGACCCCAGAAATTTTCTGGAGGGCAGGCGCCATTTACAGAACTGCAAGTTGGTGAAAATTTAGTGACCTTTTGCAGTGGGTTCAAAGCTGCTGTTGTGGGAAACGTCCACAAGGAGGTAGCATTTCTCCATTCCCCAATCTGGGTACTAGGGCAGCAGAGCCTTTCTGGAAGTCATTGTCCTAGGTTGTAAATTAGAATGGAATTTGCCAGGAGAAATCCCCATAAGTTTATGTCTCATTACTTCTTCTTGGTTTTTAAAATTTTTTTAATCTGGGTAAAGTTTAGAAAATTGTTTGTCCTAGGTGTACACAATCTGGTTCATTTGTACATTATGTATGTCTATTAATGTACAGATCCTCTTCCCATGTAAAATATTACAGTGTTCCGTCGACCTCCCTTGCTATATGTTCGGTCTTTTTGATACATGTATATAATATGTATTTGTATATGTATAGTCACACTAATCTTCATTTCTCAATTTCCCCCCTCCTTTCCTTTTAGATGAGCATAGTTTGTTTTCTACGCCTGTGAGTGTCTTTCTCTTTGGAAATATGTTCATCTGTGTCAGTTATTAGATAATGCCGTACGTGATAATATGGGATATAGGTCTTTTGCTTTCCGACCTACTTCATGTTTTGTGATTATCTCCAGGCTCATCTATGGTGCCTCAAAGAGCAGTGCTTCAATGTTTTCCATGGCTAATATTCCATTGTGTACATGGACCACTTCTTCTTGGTGCATTCCTCTGTTGATGGACATTTTCGTTGCTTCCAAGCGTTGCCTATGGTAAATATTGCTGGAGTGCAGGATTGCCAGCCTGCGATTTTTGATTTTCATTCTCTCAGGTGATAGACCCAGCAGTGGGTATGATTGATTGACTGGTATGGTAGCTCAACGTTTACCTTTTCAAGGCACCTCAATTGTGCTGTCATTAGTGGCTCTTACCACGTCCCCCTTAGAATCGAGGGTACGCATTTCTCCACAATCACGTCAGCATTTCTTGTTTGCAGCATTTTTGTTGATGGCCATTCTGACTGGGGTGAGCTGATAGGTTTTTGTAATTTGGGTTTACATGTCTGTAAAAATTCCTACAATTCATCATTTTTCCACGCCTTTTGCTTTTCTGTTAAAAGAAAAAAGAAAAAGAGTGTGAGTATAATATACCTCTTCAAATTTTCTTTTTGGAAGGTTGCACTCTAGAATTTTTTGGTCGATTTTCGACCTCAGTATTTTTTGGAGGGCAGGTGTCATTTACAGAACTGCAATTGGTGAACATTTAGTGACCTTTTGCAGTGGGTTTAAAGCTGCTGTTGTGGGAAACGGCCACAAGGATGCAGCATTTCTCCATTCCCAAATCGGGGTACTAGGGCAGCAGAGCCGTTCTGGAAGTCGTTTGCCTAGGTGGTCAATTTGAATGGAATGTGCCAGGAAAACCCCCCATAAGTTTATGTCTCATTACTCCTAGTTCGTTGTTTTAATTTTTTCAATTGGGGTAATGGTTAGAATGTTGCTTGTCCAAGGTGTACACACTCTGGTTCATCTACATATTCTATATACCTATTTATGTAGAGATCCTCTTCCCGTGTAAATTATTACAGAGTGTTCCGTAAACCTTCCTTGCTATATGGTCGGTCTTTTTGATATATGTATATAATATGTATTTGTATACATATGGTAACGCTAATCTTCATTTATCCATTCCCCCACCTTTCCTTTTAGATAAGCATAGTTTTTTTTTTTTAATAAGTCTGTGATGGACTTTCTCTGTGGAAATATGTTCATTTGTGTCAGTTATTAGAGAACGCCTATAAGTGATATCATGGGATATAGGACTTTTGCTTTCCGACTTACCTCATGTTCTGTGATTATCTCCAAGATCATCTATGGTGCCTCAAAGAGCAGTGTTTCATTGTTTTCCATGGCTAGTATTCATTGTGTACATGGGCCGCTTCTTCCTTTTCCTTTCATCTGTTGATGGACATTTTGGTTGCTTCACTGTCTTGTCTATTGTGAATAAGGCTGCAGTGCAGCTTTTGCAGCCCGGGTCTTCTTCATTCTGGTCTTCTCAGGTGAGAGGCCCATTGGTGCGCCTGCTGGATTGAATGGTACCTCAATTTTTCCTTTTCAACGCAGCTCCTTTCTGTTCTCATTATTAGCGTTTAACCCTTTTACATCTCACCAGCAGCTAGAGGGTACACAGTTCTCTAAAACCTCTTCAGCATTGACTGTTTGTAGACTTTTTGCCAATGGTCAGTCGACGGGTGTGAGTTGAGAACTTTTCGTAGATTAGATTGCATGAGTCTAATACTTCCTGAGGTTGAGCTTTTATCCATTTCCCTTTCTTTAAAAAGAGAGTGAGTAAAACTTACCTCTTCATACTAGCTTCGTGAACATTTTGCCTGTTTTGAATTTTTTTTATCCATTCCCTACCTCAGCACAATTTTGAGGGCAGGTGTCCTTTACAGCCCTGCGTCCTTGTGAATGAATGGTAAGTGACCATTAGCTGTGGGTTAAAAGCTGCTCTTGCGGGAATCGGCCACAAGGCGGCAGCATTTCTCCTTTACCAAATCTGGTTACTAGGGCAACAGAGCCTTACTGGAAGTGGTGTTCTAGGTTGCAAATTAGAATGGAATGTGCGAGGCAAAAGCCCTTTAAGTTTATGTCTCATTACTTCTTGTTGGTATTTTTAACTTAATTTTTATTTTTTATCACAGCAAACTTGATTACAATGTTTTGTTTGTTCTAGGTGTGCAAGATGTGGTTCTTTCACACATATACATATATCTATTCTTCTTCGGATCCTTTTCCCATGTAGGTTATGACACAGTGTTGAGTAGTCTTCTCTTGGTATTGCGTAGGTCTTTGGTGATTATGTATTTCACGTGTGTTTGTGTCTCTCTGTTAACCTCAATATGGTAATGTATCCAATCCTCACACCTTTCCATTTGGTGAACCATAAGTTTTTTTAATGAATCTATGATAGTGTTTCTCTGTGGAAATACCTTTGTCTGTATCATTTTTTAGGTAACACCTATATGTGATATGATAGGCTATGTGTCTTTCGCTTTCTCACTTACTCCGAGTTGCGTGATTACTTCTAGACTCATCTATGGTGCTGCAAATGGCATTGTTTCATTTTTTCACTAGCTCATATTCCATCTGTACAGGTAGCAGTTCTTCTTTGTCCACCCATCTGTCGGTGGACTTTTTGGTTACTTCCATATCTTGGCCATTGTAATACTGTGCAATGCAGATTTGCGTGCCTGTGTCCTTCCAATTCTGTCTTCTTAGGTTATAGGTCCAGGAATAGGTCTGCTGGATCATATGGTAGCTCAATGTTTACCTTTTAAAGGCACCTCTATTCTGATCTCTTTAGTGGCTCTTTCCAGGTTACGTCCCACTTAAAGTGGAGGGTATGTATTTCTTCCCAGCACCTTCAGCATTTATTCTTTGTAGTTTTTGCTGATGGTTATTCTGAGTGGTGTGAGCTGATACCTCTTTGTGGTTGAATTTGCATGTGTCTCATAATGCGTTGAAATTGAGCTTTAAGACTTGTCCTTTTTATTTTTCCAGCTGTGATTGGAGCTTATTTCTTCAAAGTGTTTTCTTAAAGTATGTGTCACCGTTTGAAATATTTTGGCCATGATCTCCCTCAAGACATTTTGAGGGCAGGTTTCATTTACAGCCCTGCAGTACTTGTTCATATGAAGTGACCATTAGCTCAGGCTTTAAACCTGCTTTTGCAGGTAACGGCCAGAGAGCGGCAGCCTTTCTACGTTCCCCTTGCTGCTACTAGGGAAACAGACCTACCGGTCCGTGGTGTTCTTCGGTTATAAATTAGAGTGCAATGTGCCCGGATAAACCCACAAATGTTGATGTCTCCTTGCTTTTCTTTGTTTTTAAATTTAATTTATATTTATTATTAATTAGAGTAATATTCCATTGTGTACGTGGACCACTTCTTCTTGGTGCATTCCTCGGTTGATGGACATTTTCATTGCTTCCAAGTGTTGGCTATGGTAAATATTGCTGGCGTACAGGTTTGCCAGCCTGTGACTTTTTGATTCTCATTTTCTCAGGTGATAGGCCAAGCAGTGGTTGTGATTGATTGACTGGTAGCTCAATGTTTCCCTTTTCAAAGCACCTACATTGTGTTTTCATTAGTGGCTCTTTACATGCCCCCCCTTACCACCGAGGGTACGCATTTCTCCACACTCCCTTCACCATTTATTTTTTGCAGCACTTTTCCTAATGGCCATTGTGACTGCTGCGAGCTGATAGGTTTTTGTAATATGGGTATGCATGTCATTAAAATTTTTAAAATTCATCATATTCCTACGCCTTTTTCTTTTCTCTTAAAAGAAAAAACCGTGAGTACAATATAGCTCTTGAAATTGTCTTCTTCGAAGGTTGCCCTCTTCTGAATTTTTTGGTCGATTTTTGACCCCAGAAATTTTCTGGAGGGCAGGCGCCATTTACAGAACTGCAAGTTGGTGAAAATTTAGTGACCTTTTGCAGTGGGTTCAAAGCTGCTGTTGTGGGAAACGTCCACAAGGAGGTAGCATTTCTCCATTCCCCAATCTGGGTACTAGGGCAGCAGAGCCTTTCTGGAAGTCATTGTCCTAGGTTGTAAATTAGAATGGAATTTGCCAGGAGAAATCCCCATAAGTTTATGTCTCATTACTTCTTCTTGGTTTTTAAAATTTTTTTAATCTGGGTAAAGTTTAGAAAATTGTTTGTCCTAGGTGTACACAATCTGGTTCATTTGTACATTATGTATGTCTATTAATGTACAGATCCTCTTCCCATGTAAAATATTACAGTGTTCCGTCGACCTCCCTTGCTATATGTTCGGTCTTTTTGATACATGTATATAATATGTATTTGTATATGTATAGTCACACTAATCTTCATTTCTCAATTTCCCCCCTCCTTTCCTTTTAGATGAGCATAGTTTGTTTTCTACACCTGTGAGTGTCTTTCTCTTTGGAAATATGTTCATCTGTGTCAGTTATTAGATAATGCCGTACGTGATAATATGGGATATAGGTCTTTTGCTTTCCGACCTACTTCATGTTTTGTGATTATCTCCAGGCTCATCTATGGTGCCTCAAAGAGCAGTGCTTCAATGTTTTCCATGGCTAATATTCCATTGTGTACATGGACCACTTCTTCTTGGTGCATTCCTCTGTTGATGGACATTTTCGTTGCTTCCAAGCGTTGCCTATGGTAAATATTGCTGGAGTGCAGGATTGCCAGCCTGCGATTTTTGATTTTCATTCTCTCAGGTGATAGACCCAGCAGTGGGTATGATTGATTGACTGGTATGGTAGCTCAACGTTTACCTTTTCAAGGCACCTCAATTGTGCTGTCATTAGTGGCTCTTACCACGTCCCCCTTAGAATCGAGGGTACGCATTTCTCCACAATCACGTCAGCATTTCTTGTTTGCAGCATTTTTGTTGATGGCCATTCTGACTGGGGTGAGCTGATAGGTTTTTGTAATTTGGGTTTACATGTCTGTAAAAATTCCTACAATTCATCATTTTTCCACGCCTTTTGCTTTTCTGTTAAAAGAAAAAAGAAAAAGAGTGTGAGTATAATATACCTCTTCAAATTTTCTTTTTGGAAGGTTGCACTCTAGAATTTTTTGGTCGATTTTCGACCTCAGTATTTTTTGGAGGGCAGGTGTCATTTACAGAACTGCAATTGGTGAACATTTAGTGACCTTTTGCAGTGGGTTTAAAGCTGCTGTTGTGGGAAACGGCCACAAGGATGCAGCATTTCTCCATTCCCAAATCGGGGTACTAGGGCAGCAGAGCCGTTCTGGAAGTCGTTTGCCTAGGTGGTCAATTTGAATGGAATGTGCCAGGAAAACCCCCCATAAGTTTATGTCTCATTACTCCTAGTTCGTTGTTTTAATTTTTTCAATTGGGGTAATGGTTAGAATGTTGCTTGTCCAAGGTGTACACACTCTGGTTCATCTACATATTCTATATACCTATTTATGTAGAGATCCTCTTCCCGTGTAAATTATTACAGAGTGTTCCGTAAACCTTCCTTGCTATATGGTCGGTCTTTTTGATATATGTATATAATATGTATTTGTATACATATGGTAACGCTAATCTTCATTTATCCATTCCCCCACCTTTCCTTTTAGATAAGCATAGTTTTTTTTTTTAATAAGTCTGTGATGGACTTTCTCTGTGGAAATATGTTCATTTGTGTCAGTTATTAGAGAACGCCTATAAGTGATATCATGGGATATAGGACTTTTGCTTTCCGACTTACCTCATGTTCTGTGATTATCTCCAAGATCATCTATGGTGCCTCAAAGAGCAGTGTTTCATTGTTTTCCATGGCTAGTATTCATTGTGTACATGGGCCGCTTCTTCCTTTTCCTTTCATCTGTTGATGGACATTTTGGTTGCTTCACTGTCTTGTCTATTGTGAATAAGGCTGCAGTGCAGCTTTTGCAGCCCGGGTCTTCTTCATTCTGGTCTTCTCAGGTGAGAGGCCCATTGGTGCGCCTGCTGGATTGAATGGTACCTCAATTTTTCCTTTTCAACGCAGCTCCTTTCTGTTCTCATTATTAGCGTTTAACCCTTTTACATCTCACCAGCAGCTAGAGGGTACACAGTTCTCTAAAACCTCTTCAGCATTGACTGTTTGTAGACTTTTTGCCAATGGTCAGTCGACGGGTGTGAGTTGAGAACTTTTCGTAGATTAGATTGCATGAGTCTAATACTTCCTGAGGTTGAGCTTTTATCCATTTCCCTTTCTTTAAAAAGAGAGTGAGTAAAACTTACCTCTTCATACTAGCTTCGTGAACATTTTGCCTGTTTTGAATTTTTTTTATCCATTCCCTACCTCAGCACAATTTTGAGGGCAGGTGTCCTTTACAGCCCTGCGTCCTTGTGAATGAATGGTAAGTGACCATTAGCTGTGGGTTAAAAGCTGCTCTTGCGGGAATCGGCCACAAGGCGGCAGCATTTCTCCTTTACCAAATCTGGTTACTAGGGCAACAGAGCCTTACTGGAAGTGGTGTTCTAGGTTGCAAATTAGAATGGAATGTGCGAGGCAAAAGCCCTTTAAGTTTATGTCTCATTACTTCTTGTTGGTATTTTTAACTTAATTTTTATTTTTTATCACAGCAAACTTGATTACAACGTTTTGTTTGTTCTAGGTGTGCAAGATGTGGTTCTTTCACACATATACATATATCTATTCTTCTTCGGATCCTTTTCCCATGTAGGTTATGACACAGTGTTGAGTAGTCTTCTCTTGGTATTGCGTAGGTCTTTGGTGATTATGTATTTCACGTGTGTTTGTGTCTCTCTGTTAACCTCAATATGGTAATGTATCCAATCCTCACACCTTTCCATTTGGTGAACCATAAGTTTTTTTAATGAATCTATGATAGTGTTTCTCTGTGGAAATACCTTTGTCTGTATCATTTTTTAGGTAACACCTATATGTGATATGATAGGCTATGTGTCTTTCGCTTTCTCACTTACTCCGAGTTGCGTGATTACTTCTAGACTCATCTATGGTGCTGCAAATGGCATTGTTTCATTTTTTCACTAGCTCATATTCCATCTGTACAGGTAGCAGTTCTTCTTTGTCCACCCATCTGTCGGTGGACTTTTTGGTTACTTCCATATCTTGGCCATTGTAATACTGTGCAATGCAGATTTGCGTGCCTGTGTCCTTCCAATTCTGTCTTCTTAGGTTATAGGTCCAGGAATAGGTCTGCTGGATCATATGGTAGCTCAATGTTTACCTTTTAAAGGCACCTCTATTCTGATCTCTTTAGTGGCTCTTTCCAGGTTACGTCCCACTTAAAGTGGAGGGTATGTATTTCTTCCCAGCACCTTCAGCATTTATTCTTTGTAGTTTTTGCTGATGGTTATTCTGAGTGGTGTGAGCTGATACCTCTTTGTGGTTGAATTTGCATGTGTCTCATAATGCGTTGAAATTGAGCTTTAAGACTTGTCCTTTTTATTTTTCCAGCTGTGATTGGAGCTTATTTCTTCAAAGTGTTTTCTTAAAGTATGTGTCACCGTTTGAAATATTTTGGCCATGATCTCCCTCAAGACATTTTGAGGGCAGGTTTCATTTACAGCCCTGCAGTACTTGTTCATATGAAGTGACCATTAGCTCAGGCTTTAAACCTGCTTTTGCAGGTAACGGCCAGAGAGCGGCAGCCTTTCTACGTTCCCCTTGCTGCTACTAGGGAAACAGACCTACCGGTCCGTGGTGTTCTTCGGTTATAAATTAGAGTGCAATGTGCCCGGATAAACCCACAAATGTTGATGTCTCCTTGCTTTTCTTTGTTTTTAAATTTAATTTATATTTATTATTAATTAGAGTAATATTCCATTGTGTACGTGGACCACTTCTTCTTGGTGCATTCCTCGGTTGATGGACATTTTCATTGCTTCCAAGTGTTGGCTATGGTAAATATTGCTGGCGTACAGGTTTGCCAGCCTGTGACTTTTTGATTCTCATTTTCTCAGGTGATAGGCCAAGCAGTGGTTGTGATTGATTGACTGGTAGCTCAATGTTTCCCTTTTCAAAGCACCTACATTGTGTTTTCATTAGTGGCTCTTTACATGCCCCCCCTTACCACCGAGGGTACGCATTTCTCCACACTCCCTTCACCGTTTATTTTTTGCAGCACTTTTCCTAATGGCCATTGTGACTGCTGCGAGCTGATAGGTTTTTGTAATATGGGTATGCATGTCATTAAAATTTTTAAAATTCATCATATTCCTACGCCTTTTTCTTTTCTCTTAAAAGAAAAAACCGTGAGTACAATATAGCTCTTGAAATTGTCTTCTTCGAAGGTTGCCCTCTTCTGAATTTTTTGGTCGATTTTTGACCCCAGAAATTTTCTGGAGGGCAGGCGCCATTTACAGAACTGCAAGTTGGTGAAAATTTAGTGACCTTTTGCAGTGGGTTCAAAGCTGCTGTTGTGGGAAACGTCCACAAGGAGGTAGCATTTCTCCATTCCCCAATCTGGGTACTAGGGCAGCAGAGCCTTTCTGGAAGTCATTGTCCTAGGTTGTAAATTAGAATGGAATTTGCCAGGAGAAATCCCCATAAGTTTATGTCTCATTACTTCTTCTTGGTTTTTAAAATTTTTTTAATCTGGGTAAAGTTTAGAAAATTGTTTGTCCTAGGTGTACACAATCTGGTTCATTTGTACATTATGTATGTCTATTAATGTACAGATCCTCTTCCCATGTAAAATATTACAGTGTTCCGTCGACCTCCCTTGCTATATGTTTGGTCTTTTTGATACATGTATATAATATGTATTTGTATATGTATAGTCACACTAATCTTCATTTCTCAATTTCCCCCCTCCTTTCCTTTTAGATGAGCATAGTTTGTTTTCTACGCCTGTGAGTGTCTTTCTCTTTGGAAATATGTTCATCTGTGTCAGTTATTAGATAATGCCGTACGTGATAATATGGGATATAGGTCTTTTGCTTTCCGACCTACTTCATGTTTTGTGATTATCTCCAGGCTCATCTATGGTGCCTCAAAGAGCAGTGCTTCAATGTTTTCCATGGCTAATATTCCATTGTGTACATGGACCACTTCTTCTTGGTGCATTCCTCTGTTGATGGACATTTTCGTTGCTTCCAAGCGTTGCCTATGGTAAATATTGCTGGAGTGCAGGATTGCCAGCCTGCGATTTTTGATTTTCATTCTCTCAGGTGATAGACCCAGCAGTGGGTATGATTGATTGACTGGTATGGTAGCTCAACGTTTACCTTTTCAAGGCACCTCAATTGTGCTGTCATTAGTGGCTCTTACCACGTCCCCCTTAGAATCGAGGGTACGCATTTCTCCACAATCACGTCAGCATTTCTTGTTTGCAGCATTTTTGTTGATGGCCATTCTGACTGGGGTGAGCTGATAGGTTTTTGTAATTTGGGTTTACATGTCTGTAAAAATTCCTACAATTCATCATTTTTCCACGCCTTTTGCTTTTCTGTTAAAAGAAAAAAGAAAAAGAGTGTGAGTATAATATACCTCTTCAAATTTTCTTTTTGGAAGGTTGCACTCTAGAATTTTTTGGTCGATTTTCGACCTCAGTATTTTTTGGAGGGCAGGTGTCATTTACAGAACTGCAATTGGTGAACATTTAGTGACCTTTTGCAGTGGGTTTAAAGCTGCTGTTGTGGGAAACGGCCACAAGGATGCAGCATTTCTCCATTCCCAAATCGGGGTACTAGGGCAGCAGAGCCGTTCTGGAAGTCGTTTGCCTAGGTGGTCAATTTGAATGGAATGTGCCAGGAAAACCCCCCATAAGTTTATGTCTCATTACTCCTAGTTCGTTGTTTTAATTTTTTCAATTGGGGTAATGGTTAGAATGTTGCTTGTCCAAGGTGTACACACTCTGGTTCATCTACATATTCTATATACCTATTTATGTAGAGATCCTCTTCCCGTGTAAATTATTACAGAGTGTTCCGTAAACCTTCCTTGCTATATGGTCGGTCTTTTTGATATATGTATATAATATGTATTTGTATACATATGGTAACGCTAATCTTCATTTATCCATTCCCCCACCTTTCCTTTTAGATAAGCATAGTTTTTTTTTTTAATAAGTCTGTGATGGACTTTCTCTGTGGAAATATGTTCATTTGTGTCAGTTATTAGAGAACGCCTATAAGTGATATCATGGGATATAGGACTTTTGCTTTCCGACTTACCTCATGTTCTGTGATTATCTCCAAGATCATCTATGGTGCCTCAAAGAGCAGTGTTTCATTGTTTTCCATGGCTAGTATTCATTGTGTACATGGGCCGCTTCTTCCTTTTCCTTTCATCTGTTGATGGACATTTTGGTTGCTTCACTGTCTTGTCTATTGTGAATAAGGCTGCAGTGCAGCTTTTGCAGCCCGGGTCTTCTTCATTCTGGTCTTCTCAGGTGAGAGGCCCATTGGTGCGCCTGCTGGATTGAATGGTACCTCAATTTTTCCTTTTCAACGCAGCTCCTTTCTGTTCTCATTATTAGCGTTTAACCCTTTTACATCTCACCAGCAGCTAGAGGGTATACAGTTCTCTAAAACCTCTTCAGCATTGACTGTTTGTAGACTTTTTGCCAATGGTCAGTCGACGGGTGTGAGTTGAGAACTTTTCGTAGATTAGATTGCATGAGTCTAATACTTCCTGAGGTTGAGCTTTTATCCATTTCCCTTTCTTTAAAAAGAGAGTGAGTAAAACTTACCTCTTCATACTAGCTTCGTGAACATTTTGCCTGTTTTGAATTTTTTTTATCCATTCCCTACCTCAGCACAATTTTGAGGGCAGGTGTCCTTTACAGCCCTGCGTCCTTGTGAATGAATGGTAAGTGACCATTAGCTGTGGGTTAAAAGCTGCTCTTGCGGGAATCGGCCACAAGGCGGCAGCATTTCTCCTTTACCAAATCTGGTTACTAGGGCAACAGAGCCTTACTGGAAGTGGTGTTCTAGGTTGCAAATTAGAATGGAATGTGCGAGGCAAAAGCCCTTTAAGTTTATGTCTCATTACTTCTTGTTGGTATTTTTAACTTAATTTTTATTTTTTATCACAGCAAACTTGATTACAACGTTTTGTTTGTTCTAGGTGTGCAAGATGTGGTTCTTTCACACATATACATATATCTATTCTTCTTCGGATCCTTTTCCCATGTAGGTTATGACACAGTGTTGAGTAGTCTTCTCTTGGTATTGCGTAGGTCTTTGGTGATTATGTATTTCACGTGTGTTTGTGTCTCTCTGTTAACCTCAATATGGTAATGTATCCAATCCTCACACCTTTCCATTTGGTGAACCATAAGTTTTTTTAATGAATCTATGATAGTGTTTCTCTGTGGAAATACCTTTGTCTGTATCATTTTTTAGGTAACACCTATATGTGATATGATAGGCTATGTGTCTTTCGCTTTCTCACTTACTCCGAGTTGCGTGATTACTTCTAGACTCATCTATGGTGCTGCAAATGGCATTGTTTCATTTTTTCACTAGCTCATATTCCATCTGTACAGGTAGCAGTTCTTCTTTGTCCACCCATCTGTCGGTGGACTTTTTGGTTACTTCCATATCTTGGCCATTGTAATACTGTGCAATGCAGATTTGCGTGCCTGTGTCCTTCCAATTCTGTCTTCTTAGGTTATAGGTCCAGGAATAGGTCTGCTGGATCATATGGTAGCTCAATGTTTACCTTTTAAAGGCACCTCTATTCTGATCTCTTTAGTGGCTCTTTCCAGGTTACGTCCCACTTAAAGTGGAGGGTATGTATTTCTTCCCAGCACCTTCAGCATTTATTCTTTGTAGTTTTTGCTGATGGTTATTCTGAGTGGTGTGAGCTGATACCTCTTTGTGGTTGAATTTGCATGTGTCTCATAATGCGTTGAAATTGAGCTTTAAGACTTGTCCTTTTTATTTTTCCAGCTGTGATTGGAGCTTATTTCTTCAAAGTGTTTTCTTAAAGTATGTGTCACCGTTTGAAATATTTTGGCCATGATCTCCCTCAAGACATTTTGAGGGCAGGTTTCATTTACAGCCCTGCAGTACTTGTTCATATGAAGTGACCATTAGCTCAGGCTTTAAACCTGCTTTTGCAGGTAACGGCCAGAGAGCGGCAGCCTTTCTACGTTCCCCTTGCTGCTACTAGGGAAACAGACCTACCGGTCCGTGGTGTTCTTCGGTTATAAATTAGAGTGCAATGTGCCCGGATAAACCCACAAATGTTGATGTCTCCTTGCTTTTCTTTGTTTTTAAATTTAATTTATATTTATTATTAATTAGAGTAATATTCCATTGTGTACGTGGACCACTTCTTCTTGGTGCATTCCTCGGTTGATGGACATTTTCATTGCTTCCAAGTGTTGGCTATGGTAAATATTGCTGGCGTACAGGTTTGCCAGCCTGTGACTTTTTGATTCTCATTTTCTCAGGTGATAGGCCAAGCAGTGGTTGTGATTGATTGACTGGTAGCTCAATGTTTCCCTTTTCAAAGCACCTACATTGTGTTTTCATTAGTGGCTCTTTACATGCCCCCCCTTACCACCGAGGGTACGCATTTCTCCACACTCCCTTCACCGTTTATTTTTTGCAGCACTTTTCCTAATGGCCATTGTGACTGCTGCGAGCTGATAGGTTTTTGTAATATGGGTATGCATGTCATTAAAATTTTTAAAATTCATCATATTCCTACGCCTTTTTCTTTTCTCTTAAAAGAAAAAACCGTGAGTACAATATAGCTCTTGAAATTGTCTTCTTCGAAGGTTGCCCTCTTCTGAATTTTTTGGTCGATTTTTGACCCCAGAAATTTTCTGGAGGGCAGGCGCCATTTACAGAACTGCAAGTTGGTGAAAATTTAGTGACCTTTTGCAGTGGGTTCAAAGCTGCTGTTGTGGGAAACGTCCACAAGGAGGTAGCATTTCTCCATTCCCCAATCTGGGTACTAGGGCAGCAGAGCCTTTCTGGAAGTCATTGTCCTAGGTTGTAAATTAGAATGGAATTTGCCAGGAGAAATCCCCATAAGTTTATGTCTCATTACTTCTTCTTGGTTTTTAAAATTTTTTTAATCTGGGTAAAGTTTAGAAAATTGTTTGTCCTAGGTGTACACAATCTGGTTCATTTGTACATTATGTATGTCTATTAATGTACAGATCCTCTTCCCATGTAAAATATTACAGTGTTCCGTCGACCTCCCTTGCTATATGTTCGGTCTTTTTGATACATGTATATAATATGTATTTGTATATGTATAGTCACACTAATCTTCATTTCTCAATTTCCCCCCTCCTTTCCTTTTAGATGAGCATAGTTTGTTTTCTACGCCTGTGAGTGTCTTTCTCTTTGGAAATATGTTCATCTGTGTCAGTTATTAGATAATGCCGTACGTGATAATATGGGATATAGGTCTTTTGCTTTCCGACCTACTTCATGTTTTGTGATTATCTCCAGGCTCATCTATGGTGCCTCAAAGAGCAGTGCTTCAATGTTTTCCATGGCTAATATTCCATTGTGTACATGGACCACTTCTTCTTGGTGCATTCCTCTGTTGATGGACATTTTCGTTGCTTCCAAGCGTTGCCTATGGTAAATATTGCTGGAGTGCAGGATTGCCAGCCTGCGATTTTTGATTTTCATTCTCTCAGGTGATAGACCCAGCAGTGGGTATGATTGATTGACTGGTATGGTAGCTCAACGTTTACCTTTTCAAGGCACCTCAATTGTGCTGTCATTAGTGGCTCTTACCACGTCCCCCTTAGAATCGAGGGTACGCATTTCTCCACAATCACGTCAGCATTTCTTGTTTGCAGCATTTTTGTTGATGGCCATTCTGACTGGGGTGAGCTGATAGGTTTTTGTAATTTGGGTTTACATGTCTGTAAAAATTCCTACAATTCATCATTTTTCCACGCCTTTTGCTTTTCTGTTAAAAGAAAAAAGAAAAAGAGTGTGAGTATAATATACCTCTTCAAATTTTCTTTTTGGAAGGTTGCACTCTAGAATTTTTTGGTCGATTTTCGACCTCAGTATTTTTTGGAGGGCAGGTGTCATTTACAGAACTGCAATTGGTGAACATTTAGTGACCTTTTGCAGTGGGTTTAAAGCTGCTGTTGTGGGAAACGGCCACAAGGATGCAGCATTTCTCCATTCCCAAATCGGGGTACTAGGGCAGCAGAGCCGTTCTGGAAGTCATTTGCCTAGGTGGTCAATTTGAATGGAATGTGCCAGGAAAACCCCCCATAAGTTTATGTCTCATTACTCCTAGATCGTTGTTTTAATTTTTTCAATTGGGGTAATGGTTAGAATGTTGCTTGTCCAAGGTGTACACACTCTGGTTCATCTACATATTCTATATACCTATTTATGTAGAGATCCTCTTCCCGTGTAAATTATTACAGAGTGTTCCGTAAACCTTCCTTGCTATATGGTCGGTCTTTTTGATATATGTATATAATATGTATTTGTATACATATGGTAACGCTAATCTTCATTTATCCATTCCCCCACCTTTCCTTTTAGATAAGCATAGTTTTTTTTTTTAATAAGTCTGTGATGGACTTTCTCTGTGGAAATATGTTCATTTGTGTCAGTTATTAGAGAACGCCTATAAGTGATATCATGGGATATAGGACTTTTGCTTTCCGACTTACCTCATGTTCTGTGATTATCTCCAAGATCATCTATGGTGCCTCAAAGAGCAGTGTTTCATTGTTTTCCATGGCTAGTATTCATTGTGTACATGGGCCGCTTCTTCCTTTTCCTTTCATCTGTTGATGGACATTTTGGTTGCTTCACTGTCTTGTCTATTGTGAATAAGGCTGCAGTGCAGCTTTTGCAGCCCGGGTCTTCTTCATTCTGGTCTTCTCAGGTGAGAGGCCCATTGGTGCGCCTGCTGGATTGAATGGTACCTCAATTTTTCCTTTTCAACGCAGCTCCTTTCTGTTCTCATTATTAGCGTTTAACCCTTTTACATCTCACCAGCAGCTAGAGGGTACACAGTTCTCTAAAACCTCTTCAGCATTGACTGTTTGTAGACTTTTTGCCAATGGTCAGTCGACGGGTGTGAGTTGAGAACTTTTCGTAGATTAGATTGCATGAGTCTAATACTTCCTGAGGTTGAGCTTTTATCCATTTCCCTTTCTTTAAAAAGAGAGTGAGTAAAACTTACCTCTTCATACTAGCTTCGTGAACATTTTGCCTGTTTTGAATTTTTTTTATCCATTCCCTACCTCAGCACAATTTTGAGGGCAGGTGTCCTTTACAGCCCTGCGTCCTTGTGAATGAATGGTAAGTGACCATTAGCTGTGGGTTAAAAGCTGCTCTTGCGGGAATCGGCCACAAGGCGGCAGCATTTCTCCTTTACCAAATCTGGTTACTAGGGCAACAGAGCCTTACTGGAAGTGGTGTTCTAGGTTGCAAATTAGAATGGAATGTGCGAGGCAAAAGCCCTTTAAGTTTATGTCTCATTACTTCTTGTTGGTATTTTTAACTTAATTTTTATTTTTTATCACAGCAAACTTGATTACAACGTTTTGTTTGTTCTAGGTGTGCAAGATGTGGTTCTTTCACACATATACATATATCTATTCTTCTTCGGATCCTTTTCCCATGTAGGTTATGACACAGTGTTGAGTAGTCTTCTCTTGGTATTGCGTAGGTCTTTGGTGATTATGTATTTCACGTGTGTTTGTGTCTCTCTGTTAACCTCAATATGGTAATGTATCCAATCCTCACACCTTTCCATTTGGTGAACCATAAGTTTTTTTAATGAATCTATGATAGTGTTTCTCTGTGGAAATACCTTTGTCTGTATCATTTTTTAGGTAACACCTATATGTGATATGATAGGCTATGTGTCTTTCGCTTTCTCACTTACTCCGAGTTGCGTGATTACTTCTAGACTCATCTATGGTGCTGCAAATGGCATTGTTTCATTTTTTCACTAGCTCATATTCCATCTGTACAGGTAGCAGTTCTTCTTTGTCCACCCATCTGTCGGTGGACTTTTTGGTTACTTCCATATCTTGGCCATTGTAATACTGTGCAATGCAGATTTGCGTGCCTGTGTCCTTCCAATTCTGTCTTCTTAGGTTATAGGTCCAGGAATAGGTCTGCTGGATCATATGGTAGCTCAATGTTTACCTTTTAAAGGCACCTCTATTCTGATCTCTTTAGTGGCTCTTTCCAGGTTACGTCCCACTTAAAGTGGAGGGTATGTATTTCTTCCCAGCACCTTCAGCATTTATTCTTTGTAGTTTTTGCTGATGGTTATTCTGAGTGGTGTGAGCTGATACCTCTTTGTGGTTGAATTTGCATGTGTCTCATAATGCATTGAAATTGAGCTTTAAGACTTGTCCTTTTTATTTTTCCAGCTGTGATTGGAGCTTATTTCTTCAAAGTGTTTTCTTAAAGTATGTGTCACCGTTTGAAATATTTTGGCCATGATCTCCCTCAAGACATTTTGAGGGCAGGTTTCATTTACAGCCCTGCAGTACTTGTTCATATGAAGTGACCATTAGCTCAGGCTTTAAACCTGCTTTTGCAGGTAACGGCCAGAGAGCGGCAGCCTTTCTACGTTCCCCTTGCTGCTACTAGGGAAACAGACCTACCGGTCCGTGGTGTTCTTCGGTTATAAATTAGAGTGCAATGTGCCCGGATAAACCCACAAATGTTGATGTCTCCTTGCTTTTCTTTGTTTTTAAATTTAATTTATATTTATTATTAATTAGAGTAATATTCCATTGTGTACGTGGACCACTTCTTCTTGGTGCATTCCTCGGTTGATGGACATTTTCATTGCTTCCAAGTGTTGGCTATGGTAAATATTGCTGGCGTACAGGTTTGCCAGCCTGTGACTTTTTGATTCTCATTTTCTCAGGTGATAGGCCAAGCAGTGGTTGTGATTGATTGACTGGTAGCTCAATGTTTCCCTTTTCAAAGCACCTACATTGTGTTTTCATTAGTGGCTCTTTACATGCCCCCCCTTACCACCGAGGGTACGCATTTCTCCACACTCCCTTCACCGTTTATTTTTTGCAGCACTTTTCCTAATGGCCATTGTGACTGCTGCGAGCTGATAGGTTTTTGTAATATGGGTATGCATGTCATTAAAATTTTTAAAATTCATCATATTCCTACGCCTTTTTCTTTTCTCTTAAAAGAAAAAACCGTGAGTACAATATAGCTCTTGAAATTGTCTTCTTCGAAGGTTGCCCTCTTCTGAATTTTTTGGTCGATTTTTGACCCCAGAAATTTTCTGGAGGGCAGGCGCCATTTACAGAACTGCAAGTTGGTGAAAATTTAGTGACCTTTTGCAGTGGGTTCAAAGCTGCTGTTGTGGGAAACGTCCACAAGGAGGTAGCATTTCTCCATTCCCCAATCTGGGTACTAGGGCAGCAGAGCCTTTCTGGAAGTCATTGTCCTAGGTTGTAAATTAGAATGGAATTTGCCAGGAGAAATCCCCATAAGTTTATGTCTCATTACTTCTTCTTGGTTTTTAAAATTTTTTTAATCTGGGTAAAGTTTAGAAAATTGTTTGTCCTAGGTGTACACAATCTGGTTCATTTGTACATTATGTATGTCTATTAATGTACAGATCCTCTTCCCATGTAAAATATTACAGTGTTCCGTCGACCTCCCTTGCTATATGTTCGGTCTTTTTGATACATGTATATAATATGTATTTGTATATGTATAGTCACACTAATCTTCATTTCTCAATTTCCCCCCTCCTTTCCTTTTAGATGAGCATAGTTTGTTTTCTACGCCTGTGAGTGTCTTTCTCTTTGGAAATATGTTCATCTGTGTCAGTTATTAGATAATGCCGTACGTGATAATATGGGATATAGGTCTTTTGCTTTCCGACCTACTTCATGTTTTGTGATTATCTCCAGGCTCATCTATGGTGCCTCAAAGAGCAGTGCTTCAATGTTTTCCATGGCTAATATTCCATTGTGTACATGGACCACTTCTTCTTGGTGCATTCCTCTGTTGATGGACATTTTCGTTGCTTCCAAGCGTTGCCTATGGTAAATATTGCTGGAGTGCAGGATTGCCAGCCTGCGATTTTTGATTTTCATTCTCTCAGGTGATAGACCCAGCAGTGGGTATGATTGATTGACTGGTATGGTAGCTCAACGTTTACCTTTTCAAGGCACCTCAATTGTGCTGTCATTAGTGGCTCTTACCACGTCCCCCTTAGAATCGAGGGTACGCATTTCTCCACAATCACGTCAGCATTTCTTGTTTGCAGCATTTTTGTTGATGGCCATTCTGACTGGGGTGAGCTGATAGGTTTTTGTAATTTGGGTTTACATGTCTGTAAAAATTCCTACAATTCATCATTTTTCCACGCCTTTTGCTTTTCTGTTAAAAGAAAAAAGAAAAAGAGTGTGAGTATAATATACCTCTTCAAATTTTCTTTTTGGAAGGTTGCACTCTAGAATTTTTTGGTCGATTTTCGACCTCAGTATTTTTTGGAGGGCAGGTGTCATTTACAGAACTGCAATTGGTGAACATTTAGTGACCTTTTGCAGTGGGTTTAAAGCTGCTGTTGTGGGAAACGGCCACAAGGATGCAGCATTTCTCCATTCCCAAATCGGGGTACTAGGGCAGCAGAGCCGTTCTGGAAGTCGTTTGCCTAGGTGGTCAATTTGAATGGAATGTGCCAGGAAAACCCCCCATAAGTTTATGTCTCATTACTCCTAGTTCGTTGTTTTAATTTTTTCAATTGGGGTAATGGTTAGAATGTTGCTTGTCCAAGGTGTACACACTCTGGTTCATCTACATATTCTATATACCTATTTATGTAGAGATCCTCTTCCCGTGTAAATTATTACAGAGTGTTCCGTAAACCTTCCTTGCTATATGGTCGGTCTTTTTGATATATGTATATAATATGTATTTGTATACATATGGTAACGCTAATCTTCATTTATCCATTCCCCCACCTTTCCTTTTAGATAAGCATAGTTTTTTTTTTTTAATAAGTCTGTGATGGACTTTCTCTGTGGAAATATGTTCATTTGTGTCAGTTATTAGAGAACGCCTATAAGTGATATCATGGGATATAGGACTTTTGCTTTCCGACTTACCTCATGTTCTGTGATTATCTCCAAGATCATCTATGGTGCCTCAAAGAGCAGTGTTTCATTGTTTTCCATGGCTAGTATTCATTGTGTACATGGGCCGCTTCTTCCTTTTCCTTTCATCTGTTGATGGACATTTTGGTTGCTTCACTGTCTTGTCTATTGTGAATAAGGCTGCAGTGCAGCTTTTGCAGCCCGGGTCTTCTTCATTCTGGTCTTCTCAGGTGAGAGGCCCATTGGTGCGCCTGCTGGATTGAATGGTACCTCAATTTTTCCTTTTCAACGCAGCTCCTTTCTGTTCTCATTATTAGCGTTTAACCCTTTTACATCTCACCAGCAGCTAGAGGGTACACAGTTCTCTAAAACCTCTTCAGCATTGACTGTTTGTAGACTTTTTGCCAATGGTCAGTCGACGGGTGTGAGTTGAGAACTTTTCGTAGATTAGATTGCATGAGTCTAATACTTCCTGAGGTTGAGCTTTTATCCATTTCCCTTTCTTTAAAAAGAGAGTGAGTAAAACTTACCTCTTCATACTAGCTTCGTGAACATTTTGCCTGTTTTGAATTTTTTTTATCCATTCCCTACCTCAGCACAATTTTGAGGGCAGGTGTCCTTTACAGCCCTGCGTCCTTGTGAATGAATGGTAAGTGACCATTAGCTGTGGGTTAAAAGCTGCTCTTGCGGGAATCGGCCACAAGGCGGCAGCATTTCTCCTTTACCAAATCTGGTTACTAGGGCAACAGAGCCTTACTGGAAGTGGTGTTCTAGGTTGCAAATTAGAATGGAATGTGCGAGGCAAAAGCCCTTTAAGTTTATGTCTCATTACTTCTTGTTGGTATTTTTAACTTAATTTTTATTTTTTATCACAGCAAACTTGATTACAATGTTTTGTTTGTTCTAGGTGTGCAAGATGTGGTTCTTTCACACATATACATATATCTATTCTTCTTCGGATCCTTTTCCCATGTAGGTTATGACACAGTGTTGAGTAGTCTTCTCTTGGTATTGCGTAGGTCTTTGGTGATTATGTATTTCACGTGTGTTTGTGTCTCTCTGTTAACCTCAATATGGTAATGTATCCAATCCTCACACCTTTCCATTTGGTGAACCATAAGTTTTTTTAATGAATCTATGATAGTGTTTCTCTGTGGAAATACCTTTGTCTGTATCATTTTTTAGGTAACACCTATATGTGATATGATAGGCTATGTGTCTTTCGCTTTCTCACTTACTCCGAGTTGCGTGATTACTTCTAGACTCATCTATGGTGCTGCAAATGGCATTGTTTCATTTTTTCACTAGCTCATATTCCATCTGTACAGGTAGCAGTTCTTCTTTGTCCACCCATCTGTCGGTGGACTTTTTGGTTACTTCCATATCTTGGCCATTGTAATACTGTGCAATGCAGATTTGCGTGCCTGTGTCCTTCCAATTCTGTCTTCTTAGGTTATAGGTCCAGGAATAGGTCTGCTGGATCATATGGTAGCTCAATGTTTACCTTTTAAAGGCACCTCTATTCTGATCTCTTTAGTGGCTCTTTCCAGGTTACGTCCCACTTAAAGTGGAGGGTATGTATTTCTTCCCAGCACCTTCAGCATTTATTCTTTGTAGTTTTTGCTGATGGTTATTCTGAGTGGTGTGAGCTGATACCTCTTTGTGGTTGAATTTGCATGTGTCTCATAATGCGTTGAAATTGAGCTTTAAGACTTGTCCTTTTTATTTTTCCAGCTGTGATTGGAGCTTATTTCTTCAAAGTGTTTTCTTAAAGTATGTGTCACCGTTTGAAATATTTTGGCCATGATCTCCCTCAAGACATTTTGAGGGCAGGTTTCATTTACAGCCCTGCAGTACTTGTTCATATGAAGTGACCATTAGCTCAGGCTTTAAACCTGCTTTTGCAGGTAACGGCCAGAGAGCGGCAGCCTTTCTACGTTCCCCTTGCTGCTACTAGGGAAACAGACCTACCGGTCCGTGGTGTTCTTCGGTTATAAATTAGAGTGCAATGTGCCCGGATAAACCCACAAATGTTGATGTCTCCTTGCTTTTCTTTGTTTTTAAATTTAATTTATATTTATTATTAATTAGAGTAATATTCCATTGTGTACGTGGACCACTTCTTCTTGGTGCATTCCTCGGTTGATGGACATTTTCATTGCTTCCAAGTGTTGGCTATGGTAAATATTGCTGGCGTACAGGTTTGCCAGCCTGTGACTTTTTGATTCTCATTTTCTCAGGTGATAGGCCAAGCAGTGGTTGTGATTGATTGACTGGTAGCTCAATGTTTCCCTTTTCAAAGCACCTACATTGTGTTTTCATTAGTGGCTCTTTACATGCCCCCCCTTACCACCGAGGGTACGCATTTCTCCACACTCCCTTCACCATTTATTTTTTGCAGCACTTTTCCTAATGGCCATTGTGACTGCTGCGAGCTGATAGGTTTTTGTAATATGGGTATGCATGTCATTAAAATTTTTAAAATTCATCATATTCCTACGCCTTTTTCTTTTCTCTTAAAAGAAAAAACCGTGAGTACAATATAGCTCTTGAAATTGTCTTCTTCGAAGGTTGCCCTCTTCTGAATTTTTTGGTGGATTTTTGACCCCAGAAATTTTCTGGAGGGCAGGCGCCATTTACAGAACTGCAAGTTGGTGAAAATTTAGTGACCTTTTGCAGTGGGTTCAAAGCTGCTGTTGTGGGAAACGTCCACAAGGAGGTAGCATTTCTCCATTCCCCAATCTGGGTACTAGGGCAGCAGAGCCTTTCTGGAAGTCATTGTCCTAGGTTGTAAATTAGAATGGAATTTGCCAGGAGAAATCCCCATAAGTTTATGTCTCATTACTTCTTCTTGGTTTTTAAAATTTTTTTAATCTGGGTAAAGTTTAGAAAATTGTTTGTCCTAGGTGTACACAATCTGGTTCATTTGTACATTATGTATGTCTATTAATGTACAGATCCTCTTCCCATGTAAAATATTACAGTGTTCCGTCGACCTCCCTTGCTATATGTTCGGTCTTTTTGATACATGTATATAATATGTATTTGTATATGTATAGTCACACTAATCTTCATTTCTCAATTTCCCCCCTCCTTTCCTTTTAGATGAGCATAGTTTGTTTTCTACACCTGTGAGTGTCTTTCTCTTTGGAAATATGTTCATCTGTGTCAGTTATTAGATAATGCCGTACGTGATAATATGGGATATAGGTCTTTTGCTTTCCGACCTACTTCATGTTTTGTGATTATCTCCAGGCTCATCTATGGTGCCTCAAAGAGCAGTGCTTCAATGTTTTCCATGGCTAATATTCCATTGTGTACATGGACCACTTCTTCTTGGTGCATTCCTCTGTTGATGGACATTTTCGTTGCTTCCAAGCGTTGCCTATGGTAAATATTGCTGGAGTGCAGGATTGCCAGCCTGCGATTTTTGATTTTCATTCTCTCAGGTGATAGACCCAGCAGTGGGTATGATTGATTGACTGGTATGGTAGCTCAACGTTTACCTTTTCAAGGCACCTCAATTGTGCTGTCATTAGTGGCTCTTACCACGTCCCCCTTAGAATCGAGGGTACGCATTTCTCCACAATCACGTCAGCATTTCTTGTTTGCAGCATTTTTGTTGATGGCCATTCTGACTGGGGTGAGCTGATAGGTTTTTGTAATTTGGGTTTACATGTCTGTAAAAATTCCTACAATTCATCATTTTTCCACGCCTTTTGCTTTTCTGTTAAAAGAAAAAAGAAAAAGAGTGTGAGTATAATATACCTCTTCAAATTTTCTTTTTGGAAGGTTGCACTCTAGAATTTTTTGGTCGATTTTCGACCTCAGTATTTTTTGGAGGGCAGGTGTCATTTACAGAACTGCAATTGGTGAACATTTAGTGACCTTTTGCAGTGGGTTTAAAGCTGCTGTTGTGGGAAACGGCCACAAGGATGCAGCATTTCTCCATTCCCAAATCGGGGTACTAGGGCAGCAGAGCCGTTCTGGAAGTCGTTTGCCTAGGTGGTCAATTTGAATGGAATGTGCCAGGAAAACCCCCCATAAGTTTATGTCTCATTACTCCTAGTTCGTTGTTTTAATTTTTTCAATTGGGGTAATGGTTAGAATGTTGCTTGTCCAAGGTGTACACACTCTGGTTCATCTACATATTCTATATACCTATTTATGTAGAGATCCTCTTCCCGTGTAAATTATTACAGAGTGTTCCGTAAACCTTCCTTGCTATATGGTCGGTCTTTTTGATATATGTATATAATATGTATTTGTATACATATGGTAACGCTAATCTTCATTTATCCATTCCCCCACCTTTCCTTTTAGATAAGCATAGTTTTTTTTTTTAATAAGTCTGTGATGGACTTTCTCTGTGGAAATATGTTCATTTGTGTCAGTTATTAGAGAACGCCTATAAGTGATATCATGGGATATAGGACTTTTGCTTTCCGACTTACCTCATGTTCTGTGATTATCTCCAAGATCATCTATGGTGCCTCAAAGAGCAGTGTTTCATTGTTTTCCATGGCTAGTATTCATTGTGTACATGGGCCGCTTCTTCCTTTTCCTTTCATCTGTTGATGGACATTTTGGTTGCTTCACTGTCTTGTCTATTGTGAATAAGGCTGCAGTGCAGCTTTTGCAGCCCGGGTCTTCTTCATTCTGGTCTTCTCAGGTGAGAGGCCCATTGGTGCGCCTGCTGGATTGAATGGTACCTCAATTTTTCCTTTTCAACGCAGCTCCTTTCTGTTCTCATTATTAGCGTTTAACCCTTTTACATCTCACCAGCAGCTAGAGGGTACACAGTTCTCTAAAACCTCTTCAGCATTGACTGTTTGTAGACTTTTTGCCAATGGTCAGTCGACGGGTGTGAGTTGAGAACTTTTCGTAGATTAGATTGCATGAGTCTAATACTTCCTGAGGTTGAGCTTTTATCCATTTCCCTTTCTTTAAAAAGAGAGTGAGTAAAACTTACCTCTTCATACTAGCTTCGTGAACATTTTGCCTGTTTTGAATTTTTTTTATCCATTCCCTACCTCAGCACAATTTTGAGGGCAGGTGTCCTTTACAGCCCTGCGTCCTTGTGAATGAATGGTAAGTGACCATTAGCTGTGGGTTAAAAGCTGCTCTTGCGGGAATCGGCCACAAGGCGGCAGCATTTCTCCTTTACCAAATCTGGTTACTAGGGCAACAGAGCCTTACTGGAAGTGGTGTTCTAGGTTGCAAATTAGAATGGAATGTGCGAGGCAAAAGCCCTTTAAGTTTATGTCTCATTACTTCTTGTTGGTATTTTTAACTTAATTTTTATTTTTTATCACAGCAAACTTGATTACAACGTTTTGTTTGTTCTAGGTGTGCAAGATGTGGTTCTTTCACACATATACATATATCTATTCTTCTTCGGATCCTTTTCCCATGTAGGTTATGACACAGTGTTGAGTAGTCTTCTCTTGGTATTGCGTAGGTCTTTGGTGATTATGTATTTCACGTGTGTTTGTGTCTCTCTGTTAACCTCAATATGGTAATGTATCCAATCCTCACACCTTTCCATTTGGTGAACCATAAGTTTTTTTAATGAATCTATGATAGTGTTTCTCTGTGGAAATACCTTTGTCTGTATCATTTTTTAGGTAACACCTATATGTGATATGATAGGCTATGTGTCTTTCGCTTTCTCACTTACTCCGAGTTGCGTGATTACTTCTAGACTCATCTATGGTGCTGCAAATGGCATTGTTTCATTTTTTCACTAGCTCATATTCCATCTGTACAGGTAGCAGTTCTTCTTTGTCCACCCATCTGTCGGTGGACTTTTTGGTTACTTCCATATCTTGGCCATTGTAATACTGTGCAATGCAGATTTGCGTGCCTGTGTCCTTCCAATTCTGTCTTCTTAGGTTATAGGTCCAGGAATAGGTCTGCTGGATCATATGGTAGCTCAATGTTTACCTTTTAAAGGCACCTCTATTCTGATCTCTTTAGTGGCTCTTTCCAGGTTACGTCCCACTTAAAGTGGAGGGTATGTATTTCTTCCCAGCACCTTCAGCATTTATTCTTTGTAGTTTTTGCTGATGGTTATTCTGAGTGGTGTGAGCTGATACCTCTTTGTGGTTGAATTTGCATGTGTCTCATAATGCGTTGAAATTGAGCTTTAAGACTTGTCCTTTTTATTTTTCCAGCTGTGATTGGAGCTTATTTCTTCAAAGTGTTTTCTTAAAGTATGTGTCACCGTTTGAAATATTTTGGCCATGATCTCCCTCAAGACATTTTGAGGGCAGGTTTCATTTACAGCCCTGCAGTACTTGTTCATATGAAGTGACCATTAGCTCAGGCTTTAAACCTGCTTTTGCAGGTAACGGCCAGAGAGCGGCAGCCTTTCTACGTTCCCCTTGCTGCTACTAGGGAAACAGACCTACCGGTCCGTGGTGTTCTTCGGTTATAAATTAGAGTGCAATGTGCCCGGATAAACCCACAAATGTTGATGTCTCCTTGCTTTTCTTTGTTTTTAAATTTAATTTATATTTATTATTAATTAGAGTAATATTCCATTGTGTACGTGGACCACTTCTTCTTGGTGCATTCCTCGGTTGATGGACATTTTCATTGCTTCCAAGTGTTGGCTATGGTAAATATTGCTGGCGTACAGGTTTGCCAGCCTGTGACTTTTTGATTCTCATTTTCTCAGGTGATAGGCCAAGCAGTGGTTGTGATTGATTGACTGGTAGCTCAATGTTTCCCTTTTCAAAGCACCTACATTGTGTTTTCATTAGTGGCTCTTTACATGCCCCCCCTTACCACCGAGGGTACGCATTTCTCCACACTCCCTTCACCGTTTATTTTTTGCAGCACTTTTCCTAATGGCCATTGTGACTGCTGCGAGCTGATAGGTTTTTGTAATATGGGTATGCATGTCATTAAAATTTTTAAAATTCATCATATTCCTACGCCTTTTTCTTTTCTCTTAAAAGAAAAAACCGTGAGTACAATATAGCTCTTGAAATTGTCTTCTTCGAAGGTTGCCCTCTTCTGAATTTTTTGGTCGATTTTTGACCCCAGAAATTTTCTGGAGGGCAGGCGCCATTTACAGAACTGCAAGTTGGTGAAAATTTAGTGACCTTTTGCAGTGGGTTCAAAGCTGCTGTTGTGGGAAACGTCCACAAGGAGGTAGCATTTCTCCATTCCCCAATCTGGGTACTAGGGCAGCAGAGCCTTTCTGGAAGTCATTGTCCTAGGTTGTAAATTAGAATGGAATTTGCCAGGAGAAATCCCCATAAGTTTATGTCTCATTACTTCTTCTTGGTTTTTAAAATTTTTTTAATCTGGGTAAAGTTTAGAAAATTGTTTGTCCTAGGTGTACACAATCTGGTTCATTTGTACATTATGTATGTCTATTAATGTACAGATCCTCTTCCCATGTAAAATATTACAGTGTTCCGTCGACCTCCCTTGCTATATGTTTGGTCTTTTTGATACATGTATATAATATGTATTTGTATATGTATAGTCACACTAATCTTCATTTCTCAATTTCCCCCCTCCTTTCCTTTTAGATGAGCATAGTTTGTTTTCTACGCCTGTGAGTGTCTTTCTCTTTGGAAATATGTTCATCTGTGTCAGTTATTAGATAATGCCGTACGTGATAATATGGGATATAGGTCTTTTGCTTTCCGACCTACTTCATGTTTTGTGATTATCTCCAGGCTCATCTATGGTGCCTCAAAGAGCAGTGCTTCAATGTTTTCCATGGCTAATATTCCATTGTGTACATGGACCACTTCTTCTTGGTGCATTCCTCTGTTGATGGACATTTTCGTTGCTTCCAAGCGTTGCCTATGGTAAATATTGCTGGAGTGCAGGATTGCCAGCCTGCGATTTTTGATTTTCATTCTCTCAGGTGATAGACCCAGCAGTGGGTATGATTGATTGACTGGTATGGTAGCTCAACGTTTACCTTTTCAAGGCACCTCAATTGTGCTGTCATTAGTGGCTCTTACCACGTCCCCCTTAGAATCGAGGGTACGCATTTCTCCACAATCACGTCAGCATTTCTTGTTTGCAGCATTTTTGTTGATGGCCATTCTGACTGGGGTGAGCTGATAGGTTTTTGTAATTTGGGTTTACATGTCTGTAAAAATTCCTACAATTCATCATTTTTCCACGCCTTTTGCTTTTCTGTTAAAAGAAAAAAGAAAAAGAGTGTGAGTATAATATACCTCTTCAAATTTTCTTTTTGGAAGGTTGCACTCTAGAATTTTTTGGTCGATTTTCGACCTCAGTATTTTTTGGAGGGCAGGTGTCATTTACAGAACTGCAATTGGTGAACATTTAGTGACCTTTTGCAGTGGGTTTAAAGCTGCTGTTGTGGGAAACGGCCACAAGGATGCAGCATTTCTCCATTCCCAAATCGGGGTACTAGGGCAGCAGAGCCGTTCTGGAAGTCGTTTGCCTAGGTGGTCAATTTGAATGGAATGTGCCAGGAAAACCCCCCATAAGTTTATGTCTCATTACTCCTAGTTCGTTGTTTTAATTTTTTCAATTGGGGTAATGGTTAGAATGTTGCTTGTCCAAGGTGTACACACTCTGGTTCATCTACATATTCTATATACCTATTTATGTAGAGATCCTCTTCCCGTGTAAATTATTACAGAGTGTTCCGTAAACCTTCCTTGCTATATGGTCGGTCTTTTTGATATATGTATATAATATGTATTTGTATACATATGGTAACGCTAATCTTCATTTATCCATTCCCCCACCTTTCCTTTTAGATAAGCATAGTTTTTTTTTTTAATAAGTCTGTGATGGACTTTCTCTGTGGAAATATGTTCATTTGTGTCAGTTATTAGAGAACGCCTATAAGTGATATCATGGGATATAGGACTTTTGCTTTCCGACTTACCTCATGTTCTGTGATTATCTCCAAGATCATCTATGGTGCCTCAAAGAGCAGTGTTTCATTGTTTTCCATGGCTAGTATTCATTGTGTACATGGGCCGCTTCTTCCTTTTCCTTTCATCTGTTGATGGACATTTTGGTTGCTTCACTGTCTTGTCTATTGTGAATAAGGCTGCAGTGCAGCTTTTGCAGCCCGGGTCTTCTTCATTCTGGTCTTCTCAGGTGAGAGGCCCATTGGTGCGCCTGCTGGATTGAATGGTACCTCAATTTTTCCTTTTCAACGCAGCTCCTTTCTGTTCTCATTATTAGCGTTTAACCCTTTTACATCTCACCAGCAGCTAGAGGGTATACAGTTCTCTAAAACCTCTTCAGCATTGACTGTTTGTAGACTTTTTGCCAATGGTCAGTCGACGGGTGTGAGTTGAGAACTTTTCGTAGATTAGATTGCATGAGTCTAATACTTCCTGAGGTTGAGCTTTTATCCATTTCCCTTTCTTTAAAAAGAGAGTGAGTAAAACTTACCTCTTCATACTAGCTTCGTGAACATTTTGCCTGTTTTGAATTTTTTTTATCCATTCCCTACCTCAGCACAATTTTGAGGGCAGGTGTCCTTTACAGCCCTGCGTCCTTGTGAATGAATGGTAAGTGACCATTAGCTGTGGGTTAAAAGCTGCTCTTGCGGGAATCGGCCACAAGGCGGCAGCATTTCTCCTTTACCAAATCTGGTTACTAGGGCAACAGAGCCTTACTGGAAGTGGTGTTCTAGGTTGCAAATTAGAATGGAATGTGCGAGGCAAAAGCCCTTTAAGTTTATGTCTCATTACTTCTTGTTGGTATTTTTAACTTAATTTTTATTTTTTATCACAGCAAACTTGATTACAACGTTTTGTTTGTTCTAGGTGTGCAAGATGTGGTTCTTTCACACATATACATATATCTATTCTTCTTCGGATCCTTTTCCCATGTAGGTTATGACACAGTGTTGAGTAGTCTTCTCTTGGTATTGCGTAGGTCTTTGGTGATTATGTATTTCACGTGTGTTTGTGTCTCTCTGTTAACCTCAATATGGTAATGTATCCAATCCTCACACCTTTCCATTTGGTGAACCATAAGTTTTTTTAATGAATCTATGATAGTGTTTCTCTGTGGAAATACCTTTGTCTGTATCATTTTTTAGGTAACACCTATATGTGATATGATAGGCTATGTGTCTTTCGCTTTCTCACTTACTCCGAGTTGCGTGATTACTTCTAGACTCATCTATGGTGCTGCAAATGGCATTGTTTCATTTTTTCACTAGCTCATATTCCATCTGTACAGGTAGCAGTTCTTCTTTGTCCACCCATCTGTCGGTGGACTTTTTGGTTACTTCCATATCTTGGCCATTGTAATACTGTGCAATGCAGATTTGCGTGCCTGTGTCCTTCCAATTCTGTCTTCTTAGGTTATAGGTCCAGGAATAGGTCTGCTGGATCATATGGTAGCTCAATGTTTACCTTTTAAAGGCACCTCTATTCTGATCTCTTTAGTGGCTCTTTCCAGGTTACGTCCCACTTAAAGTGGAGGGTATGTATTTCTTCCCAGCACCTTCAGCATTTATTCTTTGTAGTTTTTGCTGATGGTTATTCTGAGTGGTGTGAGCTGATACCTCTTTGTGGTTGAATTTGCATGTGTCTCATAATGCGTTGAAATTGAGCTTTAAGACTTGTCCTTTTTATTTTTCCAGCTGTGATTGGAGCTTATTTCTTCAAAGTGTTTTCTTAAAGTATGTGTCACCGTTTGAAATATTTTGGCCATGATCTCCCTCAAGACATTTTGAGGGCAGGTTTCATTTACAGCCCTGCAGTACTTGTTCATATGAAGTGACCATTAGCTCAGGCTTTAAACCTGCTTTTGCAGGTAACGGCCAGAGAGCGGCAGCCTTTCTACGTTCCCCTTGCTGCTACTAGGGAAACAGACCTACCGGTCCGTGGTGTTCTTCGGTTATAAATTAGAGTGCAATGTGCCCGGATAAACCCACAAATGTTGATGTCTCCTTGCTTTTCTTTGTTTTTAAATTTAATTTATATTTATTATTAATTAGAGTAATATTCCATTGTGTACGTGGACCACTTCTTCTTGGTGCATTCCTCGGTTGATGGACATTTTCATTGCTTCCAAGTGTTGGCTATGGTAAATATTGCTGGCGTACAGGTTTGCCAGCCTGTGACTTTTTGATTCTCATTTTCTCAGGTGATAGGCCAAGCAGTGGTTGTGATTGATTGACTGGTAGCTCAATGTTTCCCTTTTCAAAGCACCTACATTGTGTTTTCATTAGTGGCTCTTTACATGCCCCCCCTTACCACCGAGGGTACGCATTTCTCCACACTCCCTTCACCGTTTATTTTTTGCAGCACTTTTCCTAATGGCCATTGTGACTGCTGCGAGCTGATAGGTTTTTGTAATATGGGTATGCATGTCATTAAAATTTTTAAAATTCATCATATTCCTACGCCTTTTTCTTTTCTCTTAAAAGAAAAAACCGTGAGTACAATATAGCTCTTGAAATTGTCTTCTTCGAAGGTTGCCCTCTTCTGAATTTTTTGGTCGATTTTTGACCCCAGAAATTTTCTGGAGGGCAGGCGCCATTTACAGAACTGCAAGTTGGTGAAAATTTAGTGACCTTTTGCAGTGGGTTCAAAGCTGCTGTTGTGGGAAACGTCCACAAGGAGGTAGCATTTCTCCATTCCCCAATCTGGGTACTAGGGCAGCAGAGCCTTTCTGGAAGTCATTGTCCTAGGTTGTAAATTAGAATGGAATTTGCCAGGAGAAATCCCCATAAGTTTATGTCTCATTACTTCTTCTTGGTTTTTAAAATTTTTTTAATCTGGGTAAAGTTTAGAAAATTGTTTGTCCTAGGTGTACACAATCTGGTTCATTTGTACATTATGTATGTCTATTAATGTACAGATCCTCTTCCCATGTAAAATATTACAGTGTTCCGTCGACCTCCCTTGCTATATGTTCGGTCTTTTTGATACATGTATATAATATGTATTTGTATATGTATAGTCACACTAATCTTCATTTCTCAATTTCCCCCCTCCTTTCCTTTTAGATGAGCATAGTTTGTTTTCTACGCCTGTGAGTGTCTTTCTCTTTGGAAATATGTTCATCTGTGTCAGTTATTAGATAATGCCGTACGTGATAATATGGGATATAGGTCTTTTGCTTTCCGACCTACTTCATGTTTTGTGATTATCTCCAGGCTCATCTATGGTGCCTCAAAGAGCAGTGCTTCAATGTTTTCCATGGCTAATATTCCATTGTGTACATGGACCACTTCTTCTTGGTGCATTCCTCTGTTGATGGACATTTTCGTTGCTTCCAAGCGTTGCCTATGGTAAATATTGCTGGAGTGCAGGATTGCCAGCCTGCGATTTTTGATTTTCATTCTCTCAGGTGATAGACCCAGCAGTGGGTATGATTGATTGACTGGTATGGTAGCTCAACGTTTACCTTTTCAAGGCACCTCAATTGTGCTGTCATTAGTGGCTCTTACCACGTCCCCCTTAGAATCGAGGGTACGCATTTCTCCACAATCACGTCAGCATTTCTTGTTTGCAGCATTTTTGTTGATGGCCATTCTGACTGGGGTGAGCTGATAGGTTTTTGTAATTTGGGTTTACATGTCTGTAAAAATTCCTACAATTCATCATTTTTCCACGCCTTTTGCTTTTCTGTTAAAAGAAAAAAGAAAAAGAGTGTGAGTATAATATACCTCTTCAAATTTTCTTTTTGGAAGGTTGCACTCTAGAATTTTTTGGTCGATTTTCGACCTCAGTATTTTTTGGAGGGCAGGTGTCATTTACAGAACTGCAATTGGTGAACATTTAGTGACCTTTTGCAGTGGGTTTAAAGCTGCTGTTGTGGGAAACGGCCACAAGGATGCAGCATTTCTCCATTCCCAAATCGGGGTACTAGGGCAGCAGAGCCGTTCTGGAAGTCATTTGCCTAGGTGGTCAATTTGAATGGAATGTGCCAGGAAAACCCCCCATAAGTTTATGTCTCATTACTCCTAGATCGTTGTTTTAATTTTTTCAATTGGGGTAATGGTTAGAATGTTGCTTGTCCAAGGTGTACACACTCTGGTTCATCTACATATTCTATATACCTATTTATGTAGAGATCCTCTTCCCGTGTAAATTATTACAGAGTGTTCCGTAAACCTTCCTTGCTATATGGTCGGTCTTTTTGATATATGTATATAATATGTATTTGTATACATATGGTAACGCTAATCTTCATTTATCCATTCCCCCACCTTTCCTTTTAGATAAGCATAGTTTTTTTTTTTAATAAGTCTGTGATGGACTTTCTCTGTGGAAATATGTTCATTTGTGTCAGTTATTAGAGAACGCCTATAAGTGATATCATGGGATATAGGACTTTTGCTTTCCGACTTACCTCATGTTCTGTGATTATCTCCAAGATCATCTATGGTGCCTCAAAGAGCAGTGTTTCATTGTTTTCCATGGCTAGTATTCATTGTGTACATGGGCCGCTTCTTCCTTTTCCTTTCATCTGTTGATGGACATTTTGGTTGCTTCACTGTCTTGTCTATTGTGAATAAGGCTGCAGTGCAGCTTTTGCAGCCCGGGTCTTCTTCATTCTGGTCTTCTCAGGTGAGAGGCCCATTGGTGCGCCTGCTGGATTGAATGGTACCTCAATTTTTCCTTTTCAACGCAGCTCCTTTCTGTTCTCATTATTAGCGTTTAACCCTTTTACATCTCACCAGCAGCTAGAGGGTACACAGTTCTCTAAAACCTCTTCAGCATTGACTGTTTGTAGACTTTTTGCCAATGGTCAGTCGACGGGTGTGAGTTGAGAACTTTTCGTAGATTAGATTGCATGAGTCTAATACTTCCTGAGGTTGAGCTTTTATCCATTTCCCTTTCTTTAAAAAGAGAGTGAGTAAAACTTACCTCTTCATACTAGCTTCGTGAACATTTTGCCTGTTTTGAATTTTTTTTATCCATTCCCTACCTCAGCACAATTTTGAGGGCAGGTGTCCTTTACAGCCCTGCGTCCTTGTGAATGAATGGTAAGTGACCATTAGCTGTGGGTTAAAAGCTGCTCTTGCGGGAATCGGCCACAAGGCGGCAGCATTTCTCCTTTACCAAATCTGGTTACTAGGGCAACAGAGCCTTACTGGAAGTGGTGTTCTAGGTTGCAAATTAGAATGGAATGTGCGAGGCAAAAGCCCTTTAAGTTTATGTCTCATTACTTCTTGTTGGTATTTTTAACTTAATTTTTATTTTTTATCACAGCAAACTTGATTACAACGTTTTGTTTGTTCTAGGTGTGCAAGATGTGGTTCTTTCACACATATACATATATCTATTCTTCTTCGGATCCTTTTCCCATGTAGGTTATGACACAGTGTTGAGTAGTCTTCTCTTGGTATTGCGTAGGTCTTTGGTGATTATGTATTTCACGTGTGTTTGTGTCTCTCTGTTAACCTCAATATGGTAATGTATCCAATCCTCACACCTTTCCATTTGGTGAACCATAAGTTTTTTTAATGAATCTATGATAGTGTTTCTCTGTGGAAATACCTTTGTCTGTATCATTTTTTAGGTAACACCTATATGTGATATGATAGGCTATGTGTCTTTCGCTTTCTCACTTACTCCGAGTTGCGTGATTACTTCTAGACTCATCTATGGTGCTGCAAATGGCATTGTTTCATTTTTTCACTAGCTCATATTCCATCTGTACAGGTAGCAGTTCTTCTTTGTCCACCCATCTGTCGGTGGACTTTTTGGTTACTTCCATATCTTGGCCATTGTAATACTGTGCAATGCAGATTTGCGTGCCTGTGTCCTTCCAATTCTGTCTTCTTAGGTTATAGGTCCAGGAATAGGTCTGCTGGATCATATGGTAGCTCAATGTTTACCTTTTAAAGGCACCTCTATTCTGATCTCTTTAGTGGCTCTTTCCAGGTTACGTCCCACTTAAAGTGGAGGGTATGTATTTCTTCCCAGCACCTTCAGCATTTATTCTTTGTAGTTTTTGCTGATGGTTATTCTGAGTGGTGTGAGCTGATACCTCTTTGTGGTTGAATTTGCATGTGTCTCATAATGCGTTGAAATTGAGCTTTAAGACTTGTCCTTTTTATTTTTCCAGCTGTGATTGGAGCTTATTTCTTCAAAGTGTTTTCTTAAAGTATGTGTCACCGTTTGAAATATTTTGGCCATGATCTCCCTCAAGACATTTTGAGGGCAGGTTTCATTTACAGCCCTGCAGTACTTGTTCATATGAAGTGACCATTAGCTCAGGCTTTAAACCTGCTTTTGCAGGTAACGGCCAGAGAGCGGCAGCCTTTCTACGTTCCCCTTGCTGCTACTAGGGAAACAGACCTACCGGTCCGTGGTGTTCTTCGGTTATAAATTAGAGTGCAATGTGCCCGGATAAACCCACAAATGTTGATGTCTCCTTGCTTTTCTTTGTTTTTAAATTTAATTTATATTTATTATTAATTAGAGTAATATTCCATTGTGTACGTGGACCACTTCTTCTTGGTGCATTCCTCGGTTGATGGACATTTTCATTGCTTCCAAGTGTTGGCTATGGTAAATATTGCTGGCGTACAGGTTTGCCAGCCTGTGACTTTTTGATTCTCATTTTCTCAGGTGATAGGCCAAGCAGTGGTTGTGATTGATTGACTGGTAGCTCAATGTTTCCCTTTTCAAAGCACCTACATTGTGTTTTCATTAGTGGCTCTTTACATGCCCCCCCTTACCACCGAGGGTACGCATTTCTCCACACTCCCTTCACCGTTTATTTTTTGCAGCACTTTTCCTAATGGCCATTGTGACTGCTGCGAGCTGATAGGTTTTTGTAATATGGGTATGCATGTCATTAAAATTTTTAAAATTCATCATATTCCTACGCCTTTTTCTTTTCTCTTAAAAGAAAAAACCGTGAGTACAATATAGCTCTTGAAATTGTCTTCTTCGAAGGTTGCCCTCTTCTGAATTTTTTGGTCGATTTTTGACCCCAGAAATTTTCTGGAGGGCAGGCGCCATTTACAGAACTGCAAGTTGGTGAAAATTTAGTGACCTTTTGCAGTGGGTTCAAAGCTGCTGTTGTGGGAAACGTCCACAAGGAGGTAGCATTTCTCCATTCCCCAATCTGGGTACTAGGGCAGCAGAGCCTTTCTGGAAGTCATTGTCCTAGGTTGTAAATTAGAATGGAATTTGCCAGGAGAAATCCCCATAAGTTTATGTCTCATTACTTCTTCTTGGTTTTTAAAATTTTTTTAATCTGGGTAAAGTTTAGAAAATTGTTTGTCCTAGGTGTACACAATCTGGTTCATTTGTACATTATGTATGTCTATTAATGTACAGATCCTCTTCCCATTTAAAATATTACAGTGTTCCGTCGACCTCCCTTGCTATATGTTCGGTCTTTTTGATACATGTATATAATATGTATTTGTATATGTATAGTCACACTAATCTTCATTTCTCAATTTCCCCCCTCCTTTCCTTTTAGATGAGCATAGTTTGTTTTCTACGCCTGTGAGTGTCTTTCTCTTTGGAAATATGTTCATCTGTGTCAGTTATTAGATAATGCCGTACGTGATAATATGGGATATAGGTCTTTTGCTTTCCGACCTACTTCATGTTTTGTGATTATCTCCAGGCTCATCTATGGTGCCTCAAAGAGCAGTGCTTCAATGTTTTCCATGGCTAATATTCCATTGTGTACATGGACCACTTCTTCTTGGTGCATTCCTCTGTTGATGGACATTTTCGTTGCTTCCAAGCGTTGCCTATGGTAAATATTGCTGGAGTGCAGGATTGCCAGCCTGCGATTTTTGATTTTCATTCTCTCAGGTGATAGACCCAGCAGTGGGTATGATTGATTGACTGGTATGGTAGCTCAACGTTTACCTTTTCAAGGCACCTCAATTGTGCTGTCATTAGTGGCTCTTACCACGTCCCCCTTAGAATCGAGGGTACGCATTTCTCCACAATCACGTCAGCATTTCTTGTTTGCAGCATTTTTGTTGATGGCCATTCTGACTGGGGTGAGCTGATAGGTTTTTGTAATTTGGGTTTACATGTCTGTAAAAATTCCTACAATTCATCATTTTTCCACGCCTTTTGCTTTTCTGTTAAAAGAAAAAAGAAAAAGAGTGTGAGTATAATATACCTCTTCAAATTTTCTTTTTGGAAGGTTGCACTCTAGAATTTTTTGGTCGATTTTCGACCTCAGTATTTTTTGGAGGGCAGGTGTCATTTACAGAACTGCAATTGGTGAACATTTAGTGACCTTTTGCAGTGGGTTTAAAGCTGCTGTTGTGGGAAACGGCCACAAGGATGCAGCATTTCTCCATTCCCAAATCGGGGTACTAGGGCAGCAGAGCCGTTCTGGAAGTCGTTTGCCTAGGTGGTCAATTTGAATGGAATGTGCCAGGAAAACCCCCCATAAGTTTATGTCTCATTACTCCTAGATCGTTGTTTTAATTTTTTCAATTGGGGTAATGGTTAGAATGTTGCTTGTCCAAGGTGTACACACTCTGGTTCATCTACATATTCTATATACCTATTTATGTAGAGATCCTCTTCCCGTGTAAATTATTACAGAGTGTTCCGTAAACCTTCCTTGCTATATGGTCGGTCTTTTTGATATATGTATATAATATGTATTTGTATACATATGGTAACGCTAATCTTCATTTATCCATTCCCCCACCTTTCCTTTTAGATAAGCATAGTTTTTTTTTTTTAATAAGTCTGTGATGGACTTTCTCTGTGGAAATATGTTCATTTGTGTCAGTTATTAGAGAACGCCTATAAGTGATATCATGGGATATAGGACTTTTGCTTTCCGACTTACCTCATGTTCTGTGATTATCTCCAAGATCATCTATGGTGCCTCAAAGAGCAGTGTTTCATTGTTTTCCATGGCTAGTATTCATTGTGTACATGGGCCGCTTCTTCCTTTTCCTTTCATCTGTTGATGGACATTTTGGTTGCTTCACTGTCTTGTCTATTGTGAATAAGGCTGCAGTGCAGCTTTTGCAGCCCGGGTCTTCTTCATTCTGGTCTTCTCAGGTGAGAGGCCCATTGGTGCGCCTGCTGGATTGAATGGTACCTCAATTTTTCCTTTTCAACGCAGCTCCTTTCTGTTCTCATTATTAGCGTTTAACCCTTTTACATCTCACCAGCAGCTAGAGGGTACACAGTTCTCTAAAACCTCTTCAGCATTGACTGTTTGTAGACTTTTTGCCAATGGTCAGTCGACGGGTGTGAGTTGAGAACTTTTCGTAGATTAGATTGCATGAGTCTAATACTTCCTGAGGTTGAGCTTTTATCCATTTCCCTTTCTTTAAAAAGAGAGTGAGTAAAACTTACCTCTTCATACTAGCTTCGTGAACATTTTGCCTGTTTTGAATTTTTTTTATCCATTCCCTACCTCAGCACAATTTTGAGGGCAGGTGTCCTTTACAGCCCTGCGTCCTTGTGAATGAATGGTAAGTGACCATTAGCTGTGGGTTAAAAACTGCTCTTGCGGGAATCGGCCACAAGGCGGCAGCATTTCTCCTTTACCAAATCTGGTTACTAGGGCAACAGAGCCTTACTGGAAGTGGTGTTCTAGGTTGCAAATTAGAATGGAATGTGCGAGGCAAAAGCCCTTTAAGTTTATGTCTCATTACTTCTTGTTGGTATTTTTAACTTAATTTTTATTTTTTATCACAGCAAACTTGATTACAACGTTTTGTTTGTTCTAGGTGTGCAAGATGTGGTTCTTTCACACATATACATATATCTATTCTTCTTCGGATCCTTTTCCCATGTAGGTTATGACACAGTGTTGAGTAGTCTTCTCTTGGTATTGCGTAGGTCTTTGGTGATTATGTATTTCACGTGTGTTTGTGTCTCTCTGTTAACCTCAATATGGTAATGTATCCAATCCTCACACCTTTCCATTTGGTGAACCATAAGTTTTTTTAATGAATCTATGATAGTGTTTCTCTGTGGAAATACCTTTGTCTGTATCATTTTTTAGGTAACACCTATATGTGATATGATAGGCTATGTGTCTTTCGCTTTCTCACTTACTCCGAGTTGCGTGATTACTTCTAGACTCATCTATGGTGCTGCAAATGGCATTGTTTCATTTTTTCACTAGCTCATATTCCATCTGTACAGGTAGCAGTTCTTCTTTGTCCACCCATCTGTCGGTGGACTTTTTGGTTACTTCCATATCTTGGCCATTGTAATACTGTGCAATGCAGATTTGCGTGCCTGTGTCCTTCCAATTCTGTCTTCTTAGGTTATAGGTCCAGGAATAGGTCTGCTGGATCATATGGTAGCTCAATGTTTACCTTTTAAAGGCACCTCTATTCTGATCTCTTTAGTGGCTCTTTCCAGGTTACGTCCCACTTAAAGTGGAGGGTATGTATTTCTTCCCAGCACCTTCAGCATTTATTCTTTGTAGTTTTTGCTGATGGTTATTCTGAGTGGTGTGAGCTGATACCTCTTTGTGGTTGAATTTGCATGTGTCTCATAATGCGTTGAAATTGAGCTTTAAGACTTGTCCTTTTTATTTTTCCAGCTGTGATTGGAGCTTATTTCTTCAAAGTGTTTTCTTAAAGTATGTGTCACCGTTTGAAATATTTTGGCCATGATCTCCCTCAAGACATTTTGAGGGCAGGTTTCATTTACAGCCCTGCAGTACTTGTTCATATGAAGTGACCATTAGCTCAGGCTTTAAACCTGCTTTTGCAGGTAACGGCCAGAGAGCGGCAGCCTTTCTACGTTCCCCTTGCTGCTACTAGGGAAACAGACCTACCGGTCCGTGGTGTTCTTCGGTTATAAATTAGAGTGCAATGTGCCCGGATAAACCCACAAATGTTGATGTCTCCTTGCTTTTCTTTGTTTTTAAATTTAATTTATATTTATTATTAATTAGAGTAATATTCCATTGTGTACGTGGACCACTTCTTCTTGGTGCATTCCTCGGTTGATGGACATTTTCATTGCTTCCAAGTGTTGGCTATGGTAAATATTGCTGGCGTACAGGTTTGCCAGCCTGTGACTTTTTGATTCTCATTTTCTCAGGTGATAGGCCAAGCAGTGGTTGTGATTGATTGACTGGTAGCTCAATGTTTCCCTTTTCAAAGCACCTACATTGTGTTTTCATTAGTGGCTCTTTACATGCCCCCCCTTACCACCGAGGGTACGCATTTCTCCACACTCCCTTCACCGTTTATTTTTTGCAGCACTTTTCCTAATGGCCATTGTGACTGCTGCGAGCTGATAGGTTTTTGTAATATGGGTATGCATGTCATTAAAATTTTTAAAATTCATCATATTCCTACGCCTTTTTCTTTTCTCTTAAAAGAAAAAACCGTGAGTACAATATAGCTCTTGAAATTGTCTTCTTCGAAGGTTGCCCTCTTCTGAATTTTTTGGTCGATTTTTGACCCCAGAAATTTTCTGGAGGGCAGGCGCCATTTACAGAACTGCAAGTTGGTGAAAATTTAGTGACCTTTTGCAGTGGGTTCAAAGCTGCTGTTGTGGGAAACGTCCACAAGGAGGTAGCATTTCTCCATTCCCCAATCTGGGTACTAGGGCAGCAGAGCCTTTCTGGAAGTCATTGTCCTAGGTTGTAAATTAGAATGGAATTTGCCAGGAGAAATCCCCATAAGTTTATGTCTCATTACTTCTTCTTGGTTTTTAAAATTTTTTTAATCTGGGTAAAGTTTAGAAAATTGTTTGTCCTAGGTGTACACAATCTGGTTCATTTGTACATTATGTATGTCTATTAATGTACAGATCCTCTTCCCATTTAAAATATTACAGTGTTCCGTCGACCTCCCTTGCTATATGTTCGGTCTTTTTGATACATGTATATAATATGTATTTGTATATGTATAGTCACACTAATCTTCATTTCTCAATTTCCCCCCTCCTTTCCTTTTAGATGAGCATAGTTTGTTTTCTACGCCTGTGAGTGTCTTTCTCTTTGGAAATATGTTCATCTGTGTCAGTTATTAGATAATGCCGTACGTGATAATATGGGATATAGGTCTTTTGCTTTCCGACCTACTTCATGTTTTGTGATTATCTCCAGGCTCATCTATGGTGCCTCAAAGAGCAGTGCTTCAATGTTTTCCATGGCTAATATTCCATTGTGTACATGGACCACTTCTTCTTGGTGCATTCCTCTGTTGATGGACATTTTCGTTGCTTCCAAGCGTTGCCTATGGTAAATATTGCTGGAGTGCAGGATTGCCAGCCTGCGATTTTTGATTTTCATTCTCTCAGGTGATAGACCCAGCAGTGGGTATGATTGATTGACTGGTATGGTAGCTCAACGTTTACCTTTTCAAGGCACCTCAATTGTGCTGTCATTAGTGGCTCTTACCACGTCCCCCTTAGAATCGAGGGTACGCATTTCTCCACAATCACGTCAGCATTTCTTGTTTGCAGCATTTTTGTTGATGGCCATTCTGACTGGGGTGAGCTGATAGGTTTTTGTAATTTGGGTTTACATGTCTGTAAAAATTCCTACAATTCATCATTTTTCCACGCCTTTTGCTTTTCTGTTAAAAGAAAAAAGAAAAAGAGTGTGAGTATAATATACCTCTTCAAATTTTCTTTTTGGAAGGTTGCACTCTAGAATTTTTTGGTCGATTTTCGACCTCAGTATTTTTTGGAGGGCAGGTGTCATTTACAGAACTGCAATTGGTGAACATTTAGTGACCTTTTGCAGTGGGTTTAAAGCTGCTGTTGTGGGAAACGGCCACAAGGATGCAGCATTTCTCCATTCCCAAATCGGGGTACTAGGGCAGCAGAGCCGTTCTGGAAGTCGTTTGCCTAGGTGGTCAATTTGAATGGAATGTGCCAGGAAAACCCCCCATAAGTTTATGTCTCATTACTCCTAGTTCGTTGTTTTAATTTTTTCAATTGGGGTAATGGTTAGAATGTTGCTTGTCCAAGGTGTACACACTCTGGTTCATCTACATATTCTATATACCTATTTATGTAGAGATCCTCTTCCCGTGTAAATTATTACAGAGTGTTCCGTAAACCTTCCTTGCTATATGGTCGGTCTTTTTGATATATGTATATAATATGTATTTGTATACATATGGTAACGCTAATCTTCATTTATCCATTCCCCCACCTTTCCTTTTAGATAAGCATAGTTTTTTTTTTTTTAATAAGTCTGTGATGGACTTTCTCTGTGGAAATATGTTCATTTGTGTCAGTTATTAGAGAACGCCTATAAGTGATATCATGGGATATAGGACTTTTGCTTTCCGACTTACCTCATGTTCTGTGATTATCTCCAAGATCATCTATGGTGCCTCAAAGAGCAGTGTTTCATTGTTTTCCATGGCTAGTATTCATTGTGTACATGGGCCGCTTCTTCCTTTTCCTTTCATCTGTTGATGGACATTTTGGTTGCTTCACTGTCTTGTCTATTGTGAATAAGGCTGCAGTGCAGCTTTTGCAGCCCGGGTCTTCTTCATTCTGGTCTTCTCAGGTGAGAGGCCCATTGGTGCGCCTGCTGGATTGAATGGTACCTCAATTTTTCCTTTTCAACGCAGCTCCTTTCTGTTCTCATTATTAGCGTTTAACCCTTTTACATCTCACCAGCAGCTAGAGGGTACACAGTTCTCTAAAACCTCTTCAGCATTGACTGTTTGTAGACTTTTTGCCAATGGTCAGTCGACGGGTGTGAGTTGAGAACTTTTCGTAGATTAGATTGCATGAGTCTAATACTTCCTGAGGTTGAGCTTTTATCCATTTCCCTTTCTTTAAAAAGAGAGTGAGTAAAACTTACCTCTTCATACTAGCTTCGTGAACATTTTGCCTGTTTTGAATTTTTTTTATCCATTCCCTACCTCAGCACAATTTTGAGGGCAGGTGTCCTTTACAGCCCTGCGTCCTTGTGAATGAATGGTAAGTGACCATTAGCTGTGGGTTAAAAGCTGCTCTTGCGGGAATCGGCCACAAGGCGGCAGCATTTCTCCTTTACCAAATCTGGTTACTAGGGCAACAGAGCCTTACTGGAAGTGGTGTTCTAGGTTGCAAATTAGAATGGAATGTGCGAGGCAAAAGCCCTTTAAGTTTATGTCTCATTACTTCTTGTTGGTATTTTTAACTTAATTTTTATTTTTTATCACAGCAAACTTGATTACAACGTTTTGTTTGTTCTAGGTGTGCAAGATGTGGTTCTTTCACACATATACATATATCTATTCTTCTTCGGATCCTTTTCCCATGTAGGTTATGACACAGTGTTGAGTAGTCTTCTCTTGGTATTGCGTAGGTCTTTGGTGATTATGTATTTCACGTGTGTTTGTGTCTCTCTGTTAACCTCAATATGGTAATGTATCCAATCCTCACACCTTTCCATTTGGTGAACCATAAGTTTTTTTAATGAATCTATGATAGTGTTTCTCTGTGGAAATACCTTTGTCTGTATCATTTTTTAGGTAACACCTATATGTGATATGATAGGCTATGTGTCTTTCGCTTTCTCACTTACTCCGAGTTGCGTGATTACTTCTAGACTCATCTATGGTGCTGCAAATGGCATTGTTTCATTTTTTCACTAGCTCATATTCCATCTGTACAGGTAGCAGTTCTTCTTTGTCCACCCATCTGTCGGTGGACTTTTTGGTTACTTCCATATCTTGGCCATTGTAATACTGTGCAATGCAGATTTGCGTGCCTGTGTCCTTCCAATTCTGTCTTCTTAGGTTATAGGTCCAGGAATAGGTCTGCTGGATCATATGGTAGCTCAATGTTTACCTTTTAAAGGCACCTCTATTCTGATCTCTTTAGTGGCTCTTTCCAGGTTACGTCCCACTTAAAGTGGAGGGTATGTATTTCTTCCCAGCACCTTCAGCATTTATTCTTTGTAGTTTTTGCTGATGGTTATTCTGAGTGGTGTGAGCTGATACCTCTTTGTGGTTGAATTTGCATGTGTCTCATAATGCGTTGAATTGAGCTTTAAGACTTGTCCTTTTTATTTTTCCAGCTGTGATTGGAGCTTATTTCTTCAAAGTGTTTTCTTAAAGTATGTGTCACCGTTTGAAATATTTTGGCCATGATCTCCCTCAAGACATTTTGAGGGCAGGTTTCATTTACAGCCCTGCAGTACTTGTTCATATGAAGTGACCATTAGCTCAGGCTTTAAACCTGCTTTTGCAGGTAACGGCCAGAGAGCGGCAGCCTTTCTACGTTCCCCTTGCTGCTACTAGGGAAACAGACCTACCGGTCCGTGGTGTTCTTCGGTTATAAATTAGAGTGCAATGTGCCCGGATAAACCCACAAATGTTGATGTCTCCTTGCTTTTCTTTGTTTTTAAATTTAATTTATATTTATTATTAATTAGAGTAATATTCCATTGTGTACGTGGACCACTTCTTCTTGGTGCATTCCTCGGTTGATGGACATTTTCATTGCTTCCAAGTGTTGGCTATGGTAAATATTGCTGGCGTACAGGTTTGCCAGCCTGTGACTTTTTGATTCTCATTTTCTCAGGTGATAGGCCAAGCAGTGGTTGTGATTGATTGACTGGTAGCTCAATGTTTCCCTTTTCAAAGCACCTACATTGTGTTTTCATTAGTGGCTCTTTACATGCCCCCCCTTACCACCGAGGGTACGCATTTCTCCACACTCCCTTCACCGTTTATTTTTTGCAGCACTTTTCCTAATGGCCATTGTGACTGCTGCGAGCTGATAGGTTTTTGTAATATGGGTATGCATGTCATTAAAATTTTTAAAATTCATCATATTCCTACGCCTTTTTCTTTTCTCTTAAAAGAAAAAACCGTGAGTACAATATAGCTCTTGAAATTGTCTTCTTCGAAGGTTGCCCTCTTCTGAATTTTTTGGTCGATTTTTGACCCCAGAAATTTTCTGGAGGGCAGGCGCCATTTACAGAACTGCAAGTTGGTGAAAATTTAGTGACCTTTTGCAGTGGGTTCAAAGCTGCTGTTGTGGGAAACGTCCACAAGGAGGTAGCATTTCTCCATTCCCCAATCTGGGTACTAGGGCAGCAGAGCCTTTCTGGAAGTCATTGTCCTAGGTTGTAAATTAGAATGGAATTTGCCAGGAGAAATCCCCATAAGTTTATGTCTCATTACTTCTTCTTGGTTTTTAAAATTTTTTTAATCTGGGTAAAGTTTAGAAAATTGTTTGTCCTAGGTGTACACAATCTGGTTCATTTGTACATTATGTATGTCTATTAATGTACAGATCCTCTTCCCATGTAAAATATTACAGTGTTCCGTCGACCTCCCTTGCTATATGTTCGGTCTTTTTGATACATGTATATAATATGTATTTGTATATGTATAGTCACACTAATCTTCATTTCTCAATTTCCCCCCTCCTTTCCTTTTAGATGAGCATAGTTTGTTTTCTACGCCTGTGAGTGTCTTTCTCTTTGGAAATATGTTCATCTGTGTCAGTTATTAGATAATGCCGTACGTGATAATATGGGATATAGGTCTTTTGCTTTCCGACCTACTTCATGTTTTGTGATTATCTCCAGGCTCATCTATGGTGCCTCAAAGAGCAGTGCTTCAATGTTTTCCATGGCTAATATTCCATTGTGTACATGGACCACTTCTTCTTGGTGCATTCCTCTGTTGATGGACATTTTCGTTGCTTCCAAGCGTTGCCTATGGTAAATATTGCTGGAGTGCAGGATTGCCAGCCTGCGATTTTTGATTTTCATTCTCTCAGGTGATAGACCCAGCAGTGGGTATGATTGATTGACTGGTATGGTAGCTCAACGTTTACCTTTTCAAGGCACCTCAATTGTGCTGTCATTAGTGGCTCTTACCACGTCCCCCTTAGAATCGAGGGTACGCATTTCTCCACAATCACGTCAGCATTTCTTGTTTGCAGCATTTTTGTTGATGGCCATTCTGACTGGGGTGAGCTGATAGGTTTTTGTAATTTGGGTTTACATGTCTGTAAAAATTCCTACAATTCATCATTTTTCCACGCCTTTTGCTTTTCTGTTAAAAGAAAAAAGAAAAAGAGTGTGAGTATAATATACCTCTTCAAATTTTCTTTTTGGAAGGTTGCACTCTAGAATTTTTTGGTCGATTTTCGACCTCAGTATTTTTTGGAGGGCAGGTGTCATTTACAGAACTGCAATTGGTGAACATTTAGTGACCTTTTGCAGTGGGTTTAAAGCTGCTGTTGTGGGAAACGGCCACAAGGATGCAGCATTTCTCCATTCCCAAATCGGGGTACTAGGGCAGCAGAGCCGTTCTGGAAGTCGTTTGCCTAGGTGGTCAATTTGAATGGAATGTGCCAGGAAAACCCCCCATAAGTTTATGTCTCATTACTCCTAGTTCGTTGTTTTAATTTTTTCAATTGGGGTAATGGTTAGAATGTTGCTTGTCCAAGGTGTACACACTCTGGTTCATCTACATATTCTATATACCTATTTATGTAGAGATCCTCTTCCCGTGTAAATTATTACAGAGTGTTCCGTAAACCTTCCTTGCTATATGGTCGGTCTTTTTGATATATGTATATAATATGTATTTGTATACATATGGTAACGCTAATCTTCATTTATCCATTCCCCCACCTTTCCTTTTAGATAAGCATAGTTTTTTTTTTTTAATAAGTCTGTGATGGACTTTCTCTGTGGAAATATGTTCATTTGTGTCAGTTATTAGAGAACGCCTATAAGTGATATCATGGGATATAGGACTTTTGCTTTCCGACTTACCTCATGTTCTGTGATTATCTCCAAGATCATCTATGGTGCCTCAAAGAGCAGTGTTTCATTGTTTTCCATGGCTAGTATTCATTGTGTACATGGGCCGCTTCTTCCTTTTCCTTTCATCTGTTGATGGACATTTTGGTTGCTTCACTGTCTTGTCTATTGTGAATAAGGCTGCAGTGCAGCTTTTGCAGCCCGGGTCTTCTTCATTCTGGTCTTCTCAGGTGAGAGGCCCATTGGTGCGCCTGCTGGATTGAATGGTACCTCAATTTTTCCTTTTCAACGCAGCTCCTTTCTGTTCTCATTATTAGCGTTTAACCCTTTTACATCTCACCAGCAGCTAGAGGGTACACAGTTCTCTAAAACCTCTTCAGCATTGACTGTTTGTAGACTTTTTGCCAATGGTCAGTCGACGGGTGTGAGTTGAGAACTTTTCGTAGATTAGATTGCATGAGTCTAATACTTCCTGAGGTTGAGCTTTTATCCATTTCCCTTTCTTTAAAAAGAGAGTGAGTAAAACTTACCTCTTCATACTAGCTTCGTGAACATTTTGCCTGTTTTGAATTTTTTTTATCCATTCCCTACCTCAGCACAATTTTGAGGGCAGGTGTCCTTTACAGCCCTGCGTCCTTGTGAATGAATGGTAAGTGACCATTAGCTGTGGGTTAAAAGCTGCTCTTGCGGGAATCGGCCACAAGGCGGCAGCATTTCTCCTTTACCAAATCTGGTTACTAGGGCAACAGAGCCTTACTGGAAGTGGTGTTCTAGGTTGCAAATTAGAATGGAATGTGCGAGGCAAAAGCCCTTTAAGTTTATGTCTCATTACTTCTTGTTGGTATTTTTAACTTAATTTTTATTTTTTATCACAGCAAACTTGATTACAACGTTTTGTTTGTTCTAGGTGTGCAAGATGTGGTTCTTTCACACATATACATATATCTATTCTTCTTCGGATCCTTTTCCCATGTAGGTTATGACACAGTGTTGAGTAGTCTTCTCTTGGTATTGCGTAGGTCTTTGGTGATTATGTATTTCACGTGTGTTTGTGTCTCTCTGTTAACCTCAATATGGTAATGTATCCAATCCTCACACCTTTCCATTTGGTGAACCATAAGTTTTTTTAATGAATCTATGATAGTGTTTCTCTGTGGAAATACCTTTGTCTGTATCATTTTTTAGGTAACACCTATATGTGATATGATAGGCTATGTGTCTTTCGCTTTCTCACTTACTCCGAGTTGCGTGATTACTTCTAGACTCATCTATGGTGCTGCAAATGGCATTGTTTCATTTTTTCACTAGCTCATATTCCATCTGTACAGGTAGCAGTTCTTCTTTGTCCACCCATCTGTCGGTGGACTTTTTGGTTACTTCCATATCTTGGCCATTGTAATACTGTGCAATGCAGATTTGCGTGCCTGTGTCCTTCCAATTCTGTCTTCTTAGGTTATAGGTCCAGGAATAGGTCTGCTGGATCATATGGTAGCTCAATGTTTACCTTTTAAAGGCACCTCTATTCTGATCTCTTTAGTGGCTCTTTCCAGGTTACGTCCCACTTAAAGTGGAGGGTATGTATTTCTTCCCAGCACCTTCAGCATTTATTCTTTGTAGTTTTTGCTGATGGTTATTCTGAGTGGTGTGAGCTGATACCTCTTTGTGGTTGAATTTGCATGTGTCTCATAATGCGTTGAAATTGAGCTTTAAGACTTGTCCTTTTTATTTTTCCAGCTGTGATTGGAGCTTATTTCTTCAAAGTGTTTTCTTAAAGTATGTGTCACCGTTTGAAATATTTTGGCCATGATCTCCCTCAAGACATTTTGAGGGCAGGTTTCATTTACAGCCCTGCAGTACTTGTTCATATGAAGTGACCATTAGCTCAGGCTTTAAACCTGCTTTTGCAGGTAACGGCCAGAGAGCGGCAGCCTTTCTACGTTCCCCTTGCTGCTACTAGGGAAACAGACCTACCGGTCCGTGGTGTTCTTCGGTTATAAATTAGAGTGCAATGTGCCCGGATAAACCCACAAATGTTGATGTCTCCTTGCTTTTCTTTGTTTTTAAATTTAATTTATATTTATTATTAATTAGAGTAATATTCCATTGTGTACGTGGACCACTTCTTCTTGGTGCATTCCTCGGTTGATGGACATTTTCATTGCTTCCAAGTGTTGGCTATGGTAAATATTGCTGGCGTACAGGTTTGCCAGCCTGTGACTTTTTGATTCTCATTTTCTCAGGTGATAGGCCAAGCAGTGGTTGTGATTGATTGACTGGTAGCTCAATGTTTCCCTTTTCAAAGCACCTACATTGTGTTTTCATTAGTGGCTCTTTACATGCCCCCCCTTACCACCGAGGGTACGCATTTCTCCACACTCCCTTCACCGTTTATTTTTTGCAGCACTTTTCCTAATGGCCATTGTGACTGCTGCGAGCTGATAGGTTTTTGTAATATGGGTATGCATGTCATTAAAATTTTTAAAATTCATCATATTCCTACGCCTTTTTCTTTTCTCTTAAAAGAAAAAACCGTGAGTACAATATAGCTCTTGAAATTGTCTTCTTCGAAGGTTGCCCTCTTCTGAATTTTTTGGTCGATTTTTGACCCCAGAAATTTTCTGGAGGGCAGGCGCCATTTACAGAACTGCAAGTTGGTGAAAATTTAGTGACCTTTTGCAGTGGGTTCAAAGCTGCTGTTGTGGGAAACGTCCACAAGGAGGTAGCATTTCTCCATTCCCCAATCTGGGTACTAGGGCAGCAGAGCCTTTCTGGAAGTCATTGTCCTAGGTTGTAAATTAGAATGGAATTTGCCAGGAGAAATCCCCATAAGTTTATGTCTCATTACTTCTTCTTGGTTTTTAAAATTTTTTTAATCTGGGTAAAGTTTAGAAAATTGTTTGTCCTAGGTGTACACAATCTGGTTCATTTGTACATTATGTATGTCTATTAATGTACAGATCCTCTTCCCATGTAAAATATTACAGTGTTCCGTCGACCTCCCTTGCTATATGTTCGGTCTTTTTGATACATGTATATAATATGTATTTGTATATGTATAGTCACACTAATCTTCATTTCTCAATTTCCCCCCTCCTTTCCTTTTAGATGAGCATAGTTTGTTTTCTACGCCTGTGAGTGTCTTTCTCTTTGGAAATATGTTCATCTGTGTCAGTTATTAGATAATGCCGTACGTGATAATATGGGATATAGGTCTTTTGCTTTCCGACCTACTTCATGTTTTGTGATTATCTCCAGGCTCATCTATGGTGCCTCAAAGAGCAGTGCTTCAATGTTTTCCATGGCTAATATTCCATTGTGTACATGGACCACTTCTTCTTGGTGCATTCCTCTGTTGATGGACATTTTCGTTGCTTCCAAGCGTTGCCTATGGTAAATATTGCTGGAGTGCAGGATTGCCAGCCTGCGATTTTTGATTTTCATTCTCTCAGGTGATAGACCCAGCAGTGGGTATGATTGATTGACTGGTATGGTAGCTCAACGTTTACCTTTTCAAGGCACCTCAATTGTGCTGTCATTAGTGGCTCTTACCACGTCCCCCTTAGAATCGAGGGTACGCATTTCTCCACAATCACGTCAGCATTTCTTGTTTGCAGCATTTTTGTTGATGGCCATTCTGACTGGGGTGAGCTGATAGGTTTTTGTAATTTGGGTTTACATGTCTGTAAAAATTCCTACAATTCATCATTTTTCCACGCCTTTTGCTTTTCTGTTAAAAGAAAAAAGAAAAAGAGTGTGAGTATAATATACCTCTTCAAATTTTCTTTTTGGAAGGTTGCACTCTAGAATTTTTTGGTCGATTTTCGACCTCAGTATTTTTTGGAGGGCAGGTGTCATTTACAGAACTGCAATTGGTGAACATTTAGTGACCTTTTGCAGTGGGTTTAAAGCTGCTGTTGTGGGAAACGGCCACAAGGATGCAGCATTTCTCCATTCCCAAATCGGGGTACTAGGGCAGCAGAGCCGTTCTGGAAGTCGTTTGCCTAGGTGGTCAATTTGAATGGAATGTGCCAGGAAAACCCCCCATAAGTTTATGTCTCATTACTCCTAGTTCGTTGTTTTAATTTTTTCAATTGGGGTAATGGTTAGAATGTTGCTTGTCCAAGGTGTACACACTCTGGTTCATCTACATATTCTATATACCTATTTATGTAGAGATCCTCTTCCCGTGTAAATTATTACAGAGTGTTCCGTAAACCTTCCTTGCTATATGGTCGGTCTTTTTGATATATGTATATAATATGTATTTGTATACATATGGTAACGCTAATCTTCATTTATCCATTCCCCCACCTTTCCTTTTAGATAAGCATAGTTTTTTTTTTTAATAAGTCTGTGATGGACTTTCTCTGTGGAAATATGTTCATTTGTGTCAGTTATTAGAGAACGCCTATAAGTGATATCATGGGATATAGGACTTTTGCTTTCCGACTTACCTCATGTTCTGTGATTATCTCCAAGATCATCTATGGTGCCTCAAAGAGCAGTGTTTCATTGTTTTCCATGGCTAGTATTCATTGTGTACATGGGCCGCTTCTTCCTTTTCCTTTCATCTGTTGATGGACATTTTGGTTGCTTCACTGTCTTGTCTATTGTGAATAAGGCTGCAGTGCAGCTTTTGCAGCCCGGGTCTTCTTCATTCTGGTCTTCTCAGGTGAGAGGCCCATTGGTGCGCCTGCTGGATTGAATGGTACCTCAATTTTTCCTTTTCAACGCAGCTCCTTTCTGTTCTCATTATTAGCGTTTAACCCTTTTACATCTCACCAGCAGCTAGAGGGTACACAGTTCTCTAAAACCTCTTCAGCATTGACTGTTTGTAGACTTTTTGCCAATGGTCAGTCGACGGGTGTGAGTTGAGAACTTTTCGTAGATTAGATTGCATGAGTCTAATACTTCCTGAGGTTGAGCTTTTATCCATTTCCCTTTCTTTAAAAAGAGAGTGAGTAAAACTTACCTCTTCATACTAGCTTCGTGAACATTTTGCCTGTTTTGAATTTTTTTTATCCATTCCCTACCTCAGCACAATTTTGAGGGCAGGTGTCCTTTACAGCCCTGCGTCCTTGTGAATGAATGGTAAGTGACCATTAGCTGTGGGTTAAAAGCTGCTCTTGCGGGAATCGGCCACAAGGCGGCAGCATTTCTCCTTTACCAAATCTGGTTACTAGGGCAACAGAGCCTTACTGGAAGTGGTGTTCTAGGTTGCAAATTAGAATGGAATGTGCGAGGCAAAAGCCCTTTAAGTTTATGTCTCATTACTTCTTGTTGGTATTTTTAACTTAATTTTTATTTTTTATCACAGCAAACTTGATTACAATGTTTTGTTTGTTCTAGGTGTGCAAGATGTGGTTCTTTCACACATATACATATATCTATTCTTCTTCGGATCCTTTTCCCATGTAGGTTATGACACAGTGTTGAGTAGTCTTCTCTTGGTATTGCGTAGGTCTTTGGTGATTATGTATTTCACGTGTGTTTGTGTCTCTCTGTTAACCTCAATATGGTAATGTATCCAATCCTCACACCTTTCCATTTGGTGAACCATAAGTTTTTTTAATGAATCTATGATAGTGTTTCTCTGTGGAAATACCTTTGTCTGTATCATTTTTTAGGTAACACCTATATGTGATATGATAGGCTATGTGTCTTTCGCTTTCTCACTTACTCCGAGTTGCGTGATTACTTCTACACTCACCTATGGTGCTGCAAATGGCATTGTTTCATTTTTTCACTAGCTCATATTCCATCTGTACAGGTAGCAGTTCTTCTTTGTCCACCCATCTGTCGGTGGACTTTTTGGTTACTTCCATATCTTGGCCATTGTAATACTGTGCAATGCAGATTTGCGTGCCTGTGTCCTTCCAATTCTGTCTTCTTAGGTTATAGGTCCAGGAATAGGTCTGCTGGATCATATGGTAGCTCAATGTTTACCTTTTAAAGGCACCTCTATTCTGATCTCTTTAGTGGCTCTTTCCAGGTTACGTCCCACTTAAAGTGGAGGGTATGTATTTCTTCCCAGCACCTTCAGCATTTATTCTTTGTAGTTTTTGCTGATGGTTATTCTGAGTGGTGTGAGCTGATACCTCTTTGTGGTTGAATTTGCATGTGTCTCATAATGCGTTGAAATTGAGCTTTAAGACTTGTCCTTTTTATTTTTCCAGCTGTGATTGGAGCTTATTTCTTCAAAGTGTTTTCTTAAAGTATGTGTCACCGTTTGAAATATTTTGGCCATGATCTCCCTCAAGACATTTTGAGGGCAGGTTTCATTTACAGCCCTGCAGTACTTGTTCATATGAAGTGACCATTAGCTCAGGCTTTAAACCTGCTTTTGCAGGTAACGGCCAGAGAGCGGCAGCCTTTCTACGTTCCCCTTGCTGCTACTAGGGAAACAGACCTACCGGTCCGTGGTGTTCTTCGGTTATAAATTAGAGTGCAATGTGCCCGGATAAACCCACAAATGTTGATGTCTCCTTGCTTTTCTTTGTTTTTAAATTTAATTTATATTTATTATTAATTAGAGTAATATTCCATTGTGTACGTGGACCACTTCTTCTTGGTGCATTCCTCGGTTGATGGACATTTTCATTGCTTCCAAGTGTTGGCTATGGTAAATATTGCTGGCGTACAGGTTTGCCAGCCTGTGACTTTTTGATTCTCATTTTCTCAGGTGATAGGCCAAGCAGTGGTTGTGATTGATTGACTGGTAGCTCAATGTTTCCCTTTTCAAAGCACCTACATTGTGTTTTCATTAGTGGCTCTTTACATGCCCCCCCTTACCACCGAGGGTACGCATTTCTCCACACTCCCGTCACCGTTTATTTTTTGCAGCACTTTTCCTAATGGCCATTGTGACTGCTGCGAGCTGATAGGTTTTTGTAATATGGGTATGCATGTCATTAAAATTTTTAAAATTCATCATATTCCTACGCCTTTTTCTTTTCTCTTAAAAGAAAAAACCGTGAGTACAATATAGCTCTTGAAATTGTCTTCTTCGAAGGTTGCCCTCTTCTGAATTTTTTGGTCGATTTTTGACCCCAGAAATTTTCTGGAGGGCAGGCGCCATTTACAGAACTGCAAGTTGGTGAAAATTTAGTGACCTTTTGCAGTGGGTTCAAAGCTGCTGTTGTGGGAAACGTCCACAAGGAGGTAGCATTTCTCCATTCCCCAATCTGGGTACTAGGGCAGCAGAGCCTTTCTGGAAGTCATTGTCCTAGGTTGTAAATTAGAATGGAATTTGCCAGGAGAAATCCCCATAAGTTTATGTCTCATTACTTCTTCTTGGTTTTTAAAATTTTTTTAATCTGGGTAAAGTTTAGAAAATTGTTTGTCCTAGGTGTACACAATCTGGTTCATTTGTACATTATGTATGTCTATTAATGTACAGATCCTCTTCCCATGTAAAATATTACAGTGTTCCGTCGACCTCCCTTGCTATATGTTCGGTCTTTTTGATACATGTATATAATATGTATTTGTATATGTATAGTCACACTAATCTTCATTTCTCAATTTCCCCCCTCCTTTCCTTTTAGATGAGCATAGTTTGTTTTCTACGCCTGTGAGTGTCTTTCTCTTTGGAAATATGTTCATCTGTGTCAGTTATTAGATAATGCCGTACGTGATAATATGGGATATAGGTCTTTTGCTTTCCGACCTACTTCATGTTTTGTGATTATCTCCAGGCTCATCTATGGTGCCTCAAAGAGCAGTGCTTCAATGTTTTCCATGGCTAATATTCCATTGTGTACATGGACCACTTCTTCTTGGTGCATTCCTCTGTTGATGGACATTTTCGTTGCTTCCAAGCGTTGCCTATGGTAAATATTGCTGGAGTGCAGGATTGCCAGCCTGCGATTTTTGATTTTCATTCTCTCAGGTGATAGACCCAGCAGTGGGTATGATTGATTGACTGGTATGGTAGCTCAACGTTTACCTTTTCAAGGCACCTCAATTGTGCTGTCATTAGTGGCTCTTACCACGTCCCCCTTAGAATCGAGGGTACGCATTTCTCCACAATCACGTCAGCATTTCTTGTTTGCAGCATTTTTGTTGATGGCCATTCTGACTGGGGTGAGCTGATAGGTTTTTGTAATTTGGGTTTACATGTCTGTAAAAATTCCTACAATTCATCATTTTTCCACGCCTTTTGCTTTTCTGTTAAAAGAAAAAAGAGTGTGAGTATAATATACCTCTTCAAATTTTCTTTTTGGAAGGTTGCACTCTAGAATTTTTTGGTCGATTTTCGACCTCAGTATTTTTTGGAGGGCAGGTGTCATTTACAGAACTGCAATTGGTGAACATTTAGTGACCTTTTGCAGTGGGTTTAAAGCTGCTGTTGTGGGAAACGGCCACAAGGATGCAGCATTTCTCCATTCCCAAATCGGGGTACTAGGGCAGCAGAGCCCGTTCTGGAAGTCGTTTGCCTAGGTGGTCAATTTGAATGGAATGTGCCAGGAAAACCCCCCATAAGTTTATGTCTCATTACTCCTAGTTCGTTGTTTTAATTTTTTCAATTGGGGTAATGGTTAGAATGTTGCTTGTCCAAGGTGTACACACTCTGGTTCATCTACATATTCTATATACCTATTTATGTAGAGATCCTCTTCCCGTGTAAATTATTACAGAGTGTTCCGTAAACCTTCCTTGCTATATGGTCGGTCTTTTTGATATATGTATATAATATGTATTTGTATACATATGGTAACGCTAATCTTCATTTATCCATTCCCCCACCTTTCCTTTTAGATAAGCATAGTTTTTTTTTTTTAATAAGTCTGTGATGGACTTTCTCTGTGGAAATATGTTCATTTGTGTCAGTTATTAGAGAACGCCTATAAGTGATATCATGGGATATAGGACTTTTGCTTTCCGACTTACCTCATGTTCTGTGATTATCTCCAAGATCATCTATGGTGCCTCAAAGAGCAGTGTTTCATTGTTTTCCATGGCTAGTATTCATTGTGTACATGGGCCGCTTCTTCCTTTTCCTTTCATCTGTTGATGGACATTTTGGTTGCTTCACTGTCTTGTCTATTGTGAATAAGGCTGCAGTGCAGCTTTTGCAGCCCGGGTCTTCTTCATTCTGGTCTTCTCAGGTGAGAGGCCCATTGGTGCGCCTGCTGGATTGAATGGTACCTCAATTTTTCCTTTTCAACGCAGCTCCTTTCTGTTCTCATTATTAGCGTTTAACCCTTTTACATCTCACCAGCAGCTAGAGGGTACACAGTTCTCTAAAACCTCTTCAGCATTGATTGTTTGTAGACTTTTTGCCAACGGTCAGTCGACGGGTGTGAGTTGAAAACTTTTTGTAGATTAGATTGCATGAGTCTAATACTTCCTGAGGTTGAGCTTTTATCCATTTCCCTTTCTTTAAAAAGAGAGTGAGTAAAACTTACCTCTTCATACTAGCTTCGTGAACATTTTGCCTGTTTTGAATTTTTTTTATCCATTCCCTACCTCAGCACAATTTTGAGGGCAGGTGTCCTTTACAGCCCTGCGTCCTTGTGAATGAATGGTAAGTGACCATTAGCTGTGGGTTAAAAGCTGCTCTTGCGGGAATCGGCCACAAGGCGGCAGCATGTCTCCTTTACCAAATCTGGTTACTAGGGCAACAGAGCCTTACTGGAAGTGGTGTTCTAGGTTGCAAATTAGAATGGAATGTGCGAGGCAAAAGCCCTTTAAGTTTATGTCTCATTACTTCTTGTTGGTATTTTTAACTTAATTTTTATTTTTTATCACAGCAAACTTGATTACAATGTTTTGTTTGTTCTAGGTGTGCAAGATGTGGTTCTTTCACACATATACATATATCTATTCTTCTTCGGATCCTTTTCCCATGTAGGTTACGACACAATGTTGAGTAGTCTTCTCTTGGTATTGCGTAGGTCTTTGGTGATTATATATTTCACTTATGTTTGTATCACTCTGTTAACCTCAATACGGTAATGTATCCAATCCTCACACCTTTCCATTTGGTGAACCATAAGTTTTTTTAATGAATCTATGATAGTGTTTCTCTGTGGAAATACCTTTGTATCATTTTTTAGGTAACACCTATAAGTGATATGATAGGATATGTGTCTTTCACTTTCTCACTTACACCAAGTTGCGTGATTACTTCTAGACTCATCTATGGTGCTGCAAATGGCATTGTTTCATTTTTTCACTAGCTCATATTCCATCTGTACATGTAGCAGTTCTTCATTGTCCACCCATCTGTCGTTGGACTTTTTGGTTACTTCCATATCTTGGCGATTGTTATACTATGCAATGCAGATTTGCGTACCTGTGTCCTTCCAATTCTGTCTTCTTAGGTTATAGGTCCAGGAATAGGTCTGCTGGATCATATGGTAGCTCAATGTTTACCTTTTAAAGGCACCTCTATTCTGTTCTCTTTAGTGGCTCTTTCCAGGTTACGTCCCACTTAAAGCGGAGGGTATGCATTTCTTCCCAGCACCTTCAGCATTTATTCTTTGTAGTTTTTGCTGATGGTTATTCTGAGTGGTGTGAGCTGATACCTCTTTGTGGTTGAATTTGCATGTGTCTCATAATGCGTTGAAATTGAGCTGTAAGACATGTCCTTTTTATTTTTCCAGCTGTGATGAGAGCTTATTTCTTCAAAGTGTTTTCTTAAAGTATGTGTCACCATTTGAAATATTTTGGCCATGATCTCCCTCAAGACATTTTGAGGGCAGGTTTCATTTACAGCCCTGCAGTACTTGTTCATATGAAGTGACCATTAGCTCAGGCTTTAAACCTGCTTTTGCAGGTAACAGCCAGAGAGCGACAGCCTTTCTACGTTCCCCTTGCTGGTACTAGGGAAACAGACCTACCGGCCAGTGGTGTTTTTCGGTTATAAATTAGAGTGCAATGTGCCCGGATAAACCCACAAATGTTGATGTCTCCTTGCTTTTGTTTGTTTTTAAATTTAATTTATATTTATTATTAGAGTAATATTCCATTGTGTACGTGGACCACTTCTTCTTGGTGCATTCCTCGGTTGATGGACATTTTCATTTCTTCCAAGCGCTGCCTATGGTAAATATTGCTGGCATACAGGTTTCCCAGCCTGTGACTTTTTGATTCTCATTTTCTCAGGTGATAGGCCAAGCAGTGGTTGTGATTGATTGACTGGTAGCTCAATGTTTCCCTTTTCAAAGCACCTACATTGTGTTTTCATTAGTGGCTCTTTACATGCCCCCCCTTACAACCGAGGGTACGCATTTCTCCACACTCCCTTCACCGTTTATTTTTTGCAGCATTTTTCCTAATGGCCATTCTGACTGCTGTGAGCTGATAGGGTTTTGTAATATGGGTATGCATGTCATGAAAATTTTTAAAATTCATCATATTCCTATGCCTTTTTCTTTTCTCTTAAAAGAAAAAACCGTGAGTACAATATAGCTCTTGAAATTGTCTTCTTCGAAGGTTGCCCTCTTCTGAATTTTTTGGTCGATTTTTGACCCCAGAAATTTTCTGGAGGGCAGGCGCAATTTACAGAACTGCAAGTTGGTGAAAATTTAGTGACCTTCTGCAGTGAGTTCAAAGCTGCTGTTGTGGGAAACGTCCACAAGGAGGTAGCATTTCTCCATTCCCCAGTCCTGGTTCTAGGGCAGCAGAGCCTTTCTGGAAGTCATTGTCCTAGGTTGTAAATTAGAATGGAATTTGCCAGGAGAAATCCCCATAAGTTTATGTCTCATTACTTCTTCTTGGTTTTTAAAATTTTTTTAATCTGGGTAAAGTTTAGAATACTGTTTGTCCTAGGTGTACACAATCTGGTTCATTTGTACATTATGTATGTCTATTAATGTACAGATCCTCTTCCCATGTAAAATATTACACTGTTCCGTCGACCTCCCTTGTTATATGTTCGGTCTTTTTGATACATGTATATAATATGTATTTGAATATGTATAGTAACACTAATCTTCATTTCTCAATTTCCCCCCTCCTTTCCTTTTAGATGAGCATAGTTTGTGTTCTACGCCTGTGAGTGTCTTTCTCTTTGGAAATATGTTCATCTGTGTCAGTTATTAGATAATGCCATAAGTGATAATATAAGATATAGATCTTTTGCTTTCCGACCTACTTCATGTTTTGTGATTATCTCCAGGCTCATCTATGGTGCCTCAAAGAGCAGTGCTTCAATGTTTTCCATGGCTAATATTCCATTGTGTACATGGACCACTTCTTCTTGGTGCATTCCTCTGTTGATGGACATTTTCGTTGCTTCCAAGTGTTGCCTATGGTAAATATTGCTGGAGTGCAGGATTGCCAGCCTGCGATTTTTGATTTTCATTTTCTCAGGTGATAGACCCAGCAGTGGGTATGATTGATTGATTGGTATGGTAGCTCAACGTTTACCTTTTCAAGGCACCTCAATTGTGCTTTCATTAGTGGCTCTTACCACGTCCCCCTTAGAATCGAGGGTACGCATTTCTCCACAATCACGTCAGCGTTTATCGTTTGCCGCATTTTTGTTGATGGCCATTCTGACTGGTGTGAGCTGATAGGTTTTTGTAATTTGGGTTTACATGTCTGTAAAAATTCCTACAATTCATCCTTTTTCCACGCCTTTTCCTTTTCTGTTAAAAGAAAAAAGAAAAAAGGTGTGAGTACAATATACCTCTTCAAATTTTCTTTTTGGAAGGTTGCACTCTAGAGTTTTTTGGTCGATTTTCGACCTCAGTATCTTTTGGAGGGCAGGTGTCATTTACAGACCTGCAATTGGTGAATATTTAGTGACCTTTTGCAGTGGGTTTAAAGCTGCTGTTGTGGGAAACGGCCACAAGGATGCAGCATTTCTCCATTCCCAAATCTGGGTACTAGGGCAGCAGAGCCGTTCTGGAAGTCGTTTGCCTAGGTTGTAAATTTGAATGGAATGTGCCAGGAGAACCCCCCATAAGTTTATGTCTCATTACTCCTAGTTGGTTGTTTTAATTTTTTCAATTGGGGTAATGGTTAGAATGTTGCTTGTCCAAGGTGTACATACTCTGGTTCATCTACATATTCTATATACCTATTTATGTAGAGATCCTCTTCCCGTGTAAATTATTACACAGTGTTCTGTAAACCTTCCTTGCTATATGGTCGGCCTTTTTGATATATGTATATAATATGTATTTGTATACATATGGTAACGCTAATCTTCATGTATCCATTCCCCCCACCTTTCCTTGTAGATAAGCATAGTTTTTTTTAATAAGTCTGTGATTGACTTTCTCAGTGGAAATATGTTCATTTGTGTCAGTTATTAGAGAACGCGTATAAGTGATATCATAGGATATAGGACTTTTGCTTTCCGACTTACCTCATGTTCTGTGATTATCTCCAAGATCATCTATGGTGTCTCAAAGAGCAGTGTTTCATTGTCTTCCATGCCTAGTATTCATTGTGTACATGGACCGCTTCTTCTTTTTCCTTTCATCTGTTGATGGACATTTTGGTTGCTTCACTGTCTTGTCTATTGTGAATAAGGCTGCAGTGCAGCTTTTGCAGCCCGGGTCTTCTTCATTCTGGTCTTCTCAGGTGAGAGGCCCATTGGTGCGCCTGCTGGATCGAATGGTACCTCAATTTTTCCTTTTCAACGCAGCTCCTTTCTGTTCTCATTATTAGCGTTTAACCCTTTTACATCTCACCAGCAGCTAGAGGGTACACAGTTCTCTAAAACCTCTTCAGCATTGATTGTTTGTCGACTTTTTGCCAATGGTCATTCAACGGGTGTGAGTTGAAAACCTTTTGTAGATTAGATTGCATGAGTCTAATACTTCCTGAGGTTGAGCTTTTATCCATTTTCCTTTCTTTAAAAAGAGAGTGAGTAAAACTTACCTCTTCATACTAGCTTCGTGAACATTTTGCCTGTTTTGAATTTTATTTATCCATTCCCTACCTCAGCACAATTTTGAGGGCAGGTGTCCTTTACAGCCCTGAGTCCTTGTGAATGGTAAGTGACCATTAGCTGTGGGTTAAAAGCTGCTGTTGCGGGAATCGGCCACAAGGCGGCAGCATTTCTCCTTTACCAAATCTGGTTACTAGGGCAACAGAGCCTTACTGGAAGTGGTGTTCTAGGTTGTAAATTAGAATGGAATGTGCGAGGAAAAAGCCCTTTAAGTTTATGTCTCATTACTTATTGTTGGTATTTTTAACTTAATTTTTATTTTGTATCACAGCAAACTTGATTACAATGTTTTGTTTGTTCTAGGTGTGCAAGATGTGGTTCTTTCACACATATACATATATCTATTTTTCTTCGGATCCTTTTCCCATGTAGGTTATGACACAATGTTGAGTAGTCTTCTCTTGGTATAGCGTAGGTCTTTGGTGATTATATATTTCACATGTGTTTGTATCTCTCTGTTAACCTCAATACGGTAATGTATCCAATCCTCACACCTTTCCATTTGGTGAACCATAAGTTTTTTAAATGAATCTATGATAGTGTTTCTCTGTGGAAATACCTTTGTTTGTATCATTTTTTAGGTGACACCTATATGTGATATGATAGGATATGTGTCTTTCGCTTTCTCACTTACTCCAAGTTGCGTGATTACTTCTAGACTCATCTATGGTGCTGCAAATGGCATTGTTTCATTTTTTCACTAGCTCATATTCCATCTGTACATGGAGCAGTTCTTCTTTGTCCACCCATCTGTCGTTGGACTTTTTGGTTACTTCCATATCTTGGCTATTGTTATACTATGCAATGCAGATTTGCGTACCTGTGTCCTTCCAATTCTGTCTTCTTAGGTTATAGGTCCAGGAATAGGTCTGCTGGATCATATGGTAGCTCAATGTTTACCTTTTAAAGGCACCTCTATTCTGTTCTCTTTAGTGGCTCTTTCCAGGTTACGTCCCACTTAAAGTGGAGGGTATGCATTTCTTCCCAGCACCTTCAGCATTTATTCTTTGTAGTTTTTGCTGATGGTTATTCTGAGTGGTGTGAGCTGATACCTCTTTCTGGTTGAATTTGCATGTGTCTCATAATGCGTTGAAATTGAGCTGTAAGACATGTCCTTTTTATTTTTCCAGCTGTGATGAGAGCTTATTTCTTCAAAGTGTTTTCTTAAAGTATGTGTCACCATTTGAAATATTTTGGCCATTATCTCCCTCAAGACATTTTGAGGGCAGGTTTCATTTACAGCCCTGCAGTACTTGTTCATATGAAGTGACCATTAGCTCAGGCTTTAAACCTGCTTTTGCAGGTAACGGCCAGAGAGCGGCAATCTTTCTACGTTCCCCTTGCTGGTACTAGGGAAACAGACCTACCGGCCAGTGGTGTTCTTCGGTTATAAATTAGAGTGCAATGTGCCCGGATAAACCCACAAATGTTGATGTCTCCTTGCTTTTCTTTGTTTTTAAATTTAATTTATATTTATTATTAGAGTAATATTCCATTGTGTACGTGGACCACTTCTTCTTGGTGCATTCCTTGGTTGATGGACATTTTCATTGCTTCCAAGTGCTGACTATGGTAAATATTGCTGGCATACTGGGTTGCCAGCCTGTGACTTTTTGATTCTCATTTTCTCAGGTGATAGGCCAAGCAGTGGTTGTGATTGATGGACTGGTAGCTCAATGTTTCCCTTTTCAAAGCACCTACGTTGTGTTTTCATTAGTGGCTCTTTACATGCCCCCCCTTACAGCCGAGGGTACGCATTTCTCCACACTCCCTTCACCGTTTATTTTTTGCAGCATTTTTCCTAATGGCCATTCTGACTGCTGTGTGCTGATAGGGTTTTGTAATATGGGTATGCATGTCATGAAAATTTTTAAAATTCATCATATTCCTACACCTTTTTCTTTTCTCTTAAAAGAAAAAAACCGTGAGTACAATATAGCTCTTGAAATTGTCTTCTTCGAAGGTTGCCCTCTTCTGAATTTTTTGGTCGATTTTTGACCCCAGAAATTTTCTGGAGGCCAGGCGCAATTTACAGAACTGCAAGTTGGTGAAAATTTAGTGACCTTCTGCAGTGGGTTCAAAGCTGCTGTTGTGGGAAACGTCCACAAGGAGGTAGCATTTCTCCATTCCCCAGTCCTGGTTCTAGGGCAGCAGAGCCTTTCTGGAAGTCATTGTCCTAGGTTGGAAATTAGAATGGAATTTGCCAGGAGAAATCCCCATAAGTTTATGTCTCATTACTTCTTCTTGGTTTTTAAAATTTTTTTAATCTGGGTAAAGTTTAGAATACTGTTTGTCCTAGGTGTACACAATCTGGTTCATTTGGACATTATGTATGTCTATTAATGTACAGATCCTCTTCCCATATAAAATATTACAGTGTTCCGTCGACCTCCCTTGTTATATGTTCGGTCTTTTTGATACATGTATATAATATGTATTTGAATATGTATAGTAACACTAATCTTCATTTCTCAATTTCCCCCCTCCTTTCCTTTTAGATGAGCATAGTTTGTGTTCTACGCCTGTGAGTGTCTTTCTCTTTGGAAATATGTTCATCTGTGTCAGTTATTAGATAATGCCATAAGTGATAATATAAGATATAGGTCTTTTGCTTTCCGACCTACTTCATGTTTTGTGATTATCTCCAGGCTCATCTATGGTGCCTCAAAGAGCAGTGCTTCAATGTTTTCCATGGCTAATATTCCATTGTGTACATGGACCACTTCTTCTTGGTGCATTCCTCTGTTGATGGACATTTTCGTTGCTTCCAAGTGTTGCCTATGGTAAATATTGCTGGAGTGCAGGATTGCCAGCCTGCGATTTTTGATTTTCATTTTCTCAGGTGATAGACCCAGCAGTGGGTATGATTGATTGACTGGTATGGTAGCTCAACGTTTACCTTTTCAAGGCACCTCAATTGTGCTTTCATTAGTGGCTCTTACCACGTCCCCCTTAGAATCGAGGGTACGCATTTCTCCACAATCACGTCAGCGTTTATCGTTTGCCGCATTTTTGTTGATGGCCATTCTGACTGGTGTGAGCTGATAGGTTTTTGTAATTTGGGTTTACATGTCTGTAAAAATTCCTACAATTCATCCTTTTTCCACGCCTTTTCCTTTTCTGTTAAAAGAAAAAAGAAAAAAGGTGTGAGTACAATATACCTCTTCAAATTTTCTTTTTGGAAGGTTGCACTCTAGAGTTTTTTGGTCGATTTTCGACCTCAGTATCTTTTGGAGGGCAGGTGTCATTTACAGACCTGCAATTGGTGAATATTTAGTGACCTTTTGCAGTGGGTTTAAAGCTGCTGTTGTGGGAAACGGCCACAAGGATGCAGCATTTCTCCATTCCCAAATCTGGGTACTAGGGCAGCAGAGCCGTTCTGGAAGTCGTTTGCCTAGGTTGTAAATTTGAATGGAATGTGCCAGGAGAACCCCCCATAAGTTTATGTCTCATTACTCCTAGTTGGTTGTTTTAATTTTTTCAATTGGGGTAATGGTTAGAATGTTGCTTGTCCAAGGTGTACATACTCTGGTTCATCTACATATTCTATATACCTATTTATGTAGAGATCCTCTTCCCGTGTAAATTATTACACAGTGTTCTGTAAACCTTCCTTGCTATATGGTCGGCCTTTTTGATATATGTATATAATATGTATTTGTATACATATGGTAACGCTAATCTTCATGTATCCATTCCCCCCACCTTTCCTTGTAGATAAGCATAGTTTTTTTTAATAAGTCTGTGATTGACTTTCTCAGTGGAAATATGTTCATTTGTGTCAGTTATTAGAGAACGCGTATAAGTGATATCATAGGATATAGGACTTTTGCTTTCCGACTTACCTCATGTTCTGTGATTATCTCCAAGATCATCTATGGTGTCTCAAAGAGCAGTGTTTCATTGTCTTCCATGCCTAGTATTCATTGTGTACATGGACCGCTTCTTCTTTTTCCTTTCATCTGTTGATGGACATTTTGGTTGCTTCACTGTCTTGTCTATTGTGAATAAGGCTGCAGTGCAGCTTTTGCAGCCCGGGTCTTCTTCATTCTGGTCTTCTCAGGTGAGAGGCCCATTGGTGCGCCTGCTGGATCGAATGGTACCTCAATTTTTCCTTTTCAACGCAGCTCCTTTCTGTTCTCATTATTAGCGTTTAACCCTTTTACATCTCACCAGCAGCTAGAGGGTACACAGTTCTCTAAAACCTCTTCAGCATTGATTGTTTGTCGACTTTTTGCCAATGGTCATTCAACGGGTGTGAGTTGAAAACCTTTTGTAGATTAGATTGCATGAGTCTAATACTTCCTGAGGTTGAGCTTTTATCCATTTTCCTTTCTTTAAAAAGAGAGTGAGTAAAACTTACCTCTTCATACTAGCTTCGTGAACATTTTGCCTGTTTTGAATTTTATTTATCCATTCCCTACGTCAGCACAATTTTGAGGGCAGGTGTCCTTTACAGCCCTGAGTCCTTGTGAATGGTAAGTGACCATTAGCTGTGGGTTAAAAGCTGCTGTTGCGGGAATCGGCCACAAGGCGGCAGCATTTCTCCTTTACCAAATCTGGTTACTAGGGCAACAGAGCCTTACTGGAAGTGGTGTTCTAGGTTGTAAATTAGAATGGAATGTGCGAGGAAAAAGCCCTTTAAGTTTATGTCTCATTACTTCTTGTTGGTATTTTTAACTTAATTTTTATTTTGTATCACAGCAAACTTGATTACAATGTTTTGTTTGTTCTAGGTGTGCAAGATGTGGTTCTTTCACACATATACATATATCTATTTTTCTTCGGATCCTTTTCCCATGTAGGTTACGACACAATGTTGAGTAGTCTTCTCTTGGTATAGCGTAGGTCTTTGGTGATTATATATTTCACATGTGTTTGTATCTCTCTGTTAACCTCAATACGGTAATGTATCCAATCCTCACACCTTTCCATTTGGTGAACCATAAGTTTTTTAAATGAATCTATGATAGTGTTTCTCTGTGGAAATACCTTTGTTTGTATCATTTTTTCGGTAACACCTATATGTGATAGGATAGGATATGTGTCTTTCGCTTTCTCACTTACTCCAAGCTGCGTGATTACTTCTAGACTCATCTATGGTGCTGCAAATGGCATTGTTTCATTTTTTCACTAGCTCATATTCCATCTGTACATGGAGCAGTTCTTCTTTGTCCACCCATCTGTCGTTGGACTTTTTGGTTACTTCCATATCTTGGCTATTGTTATACTATGCAATGCAGATTTGCGTACCTGTGTCCTTCCAATTCTGTCTTCTTAGGTTATAGGTCCAGGAATAGGTCTGCTGGATCATATGGTAGCTCAATGTTTACCTTTTAAAGGCACCTCTATTCCGTTCTCTTTAGTGGCTCTTTCCAGGTTACGTCCCACTTAAAGCGGAGGGTATGCATTTCTTCCCAGCACCTTCAGCATTTATTCTTTGTAGTTTTTGCTGATGGTTATTCTGAGTGGTGTGAGCTGATACCTCTTTGTGGTTGAATTTGCATGTGTCTCATAATGCGTTGAAATTGAGCTGTAAGACATGTCCTTTTTATTTTTCCAGCTGTGATGAGAGCTTATTTCTTCAAAGTGTTTTCTTAAAGTATGTGTCACCATTTGAAATATTTTGGCCATGATCTCCCTCAAGACATTTTGAGGGCAGGTTTCATTTACAGCCCTGCAGTACTTGTTCATATGAAGTGACCATTAGCTCAGGCTTTAAACCTGCTTTTGCAGGTAACGGCCAGAGAGCGGCAATCTTTCTACGTTCCCCTTGCTGGTACTAGGGAAACAGACCTACCGGCCAGTGGTGTTCTTCGGTTATAAATTAGAGTGCAATGTGCCCGGATAAACCCACAAATGTTGATGTCTCCTTGCTTTTCTTTGTTTTTAAATTTAATTTATATTTATTATTAGAGTAATATCCCATTGTGTACGTGGACCACTTCTTCTTGGTGCATTCCTCGGTTGATGGACATTTTCATTGCTTCCAAGTGCTGGCTATGGTAAATATTGCTGGCATACTGGTTTGCCAGCCTGTGACTTTTTGATTCTCATTTTCTCAGGTGATAGGCCAAGCAGTGGTTGTGATTGATGGACTGGTAGCTCAATGTTTCCCTTTTCAAAGCACCTACGTTGTGTTTTCGTTAGTGGCTCTTTACATGCCCCCCCTTACAGCCGAGGGTACGCATTTCTCCACACTCCCTTCACCGTTTATTTTTTGCAGCATTTTTCCTAATGGCCATTCTGACTGCTGTGTGCTGATAGGGTTTTGTAATATGGGTATGCATGTCATGAAAATTTTTAAAATTCATCATATTCCTACGCCTTTTTCTTTTCTCTTAAAAGAAAAAAACCGTGAGTACAATATAGCTCTTGAAATTGTCTTCTTCGAAGGTTGCCCTCTTCTGAATTTTTTGGTCGATTTTTGACCCCAGAAATTTTCTGGAGGCCAGGCGCCATTTACAGAACTGCAAGTTGGTGAAAATTTAGTGACCTTTTGCAGTGGGTTCAAAGCTGCTGTTGTGGGAAACGTCCACAAGGAGGTAGCATTTCTCCATTCCCCAGTCCTGGTTCTAGGGCAGCAGAGCCTTTCTGGAAGTCATTGTCCTAGGTTGTAAATTAGAATGGAATTTGCCAGGAGAAATCCCCATAAGTTTATGTCTCATTACTTCTTCTTGGTTTTTAAAATTTTTTTAATCTGGGTAAAGTTTAGAATACTGTTTGTCCTAGGTGTACACAATCTGGTTCATTTGGACATTATGTATGTCTATTAATGTACAGATCCTCTTCCCATGTAAAATATTACACTGTTCCGTCGACCTCCCTTGTTATATGTTCGGTCTTTTTGATACATGTATATAATATGTATTTGAATATGTATAGTAACACTAATCTTCATTTCTCAATTTCCCCCCTCCTTTCCTTTTAGATGAGCATAGTTTGTGTTCTACGCCTGTGAGTGTCTTTCTCTTTAGAAATATGTTCATCTGTGTCAGTTATTAGATAATGCCATAAGTGATAATATAAGATATAGGTCTTTTGCTTTCCGACCTACTTCATGTTTTGTGATTATCTCCAGGCTCATCTATGGTGCCTCAAAGAGCAGTGCTTCAATGTTTTCCATGGCTAATATTCCATTGTGTACATGGACCACTTCTTCTTGGTGCATTCCTCTGTTGATGGACATTTTCGTTGCTTCCAAGTGTTGCCTATGGTAAATATTGCTGGAGTGCAGGATTGCCAGCCTGCGATTTTTGATTTTCATTTTCTCAGGTGATAGACCCAGCAGTGGGTATGATTGATTGATTGGTATGGTAGCTCAACGTTTACCTTTTCAAGGCACCTCAATTGTGCTTTCATCAGTGGCTCTTACCACGTCCCCCTTAGAATCGAGGGTACGCATTTCTCCACAATCACGTCAGCGTTTATCGTTTGCCGCATTTTTGTTGATGGCCATTCTGACTGGTGTGAGCTGATAGGTTTTTGTAATTTGGGTTTACATGTCTGTAACAATTCCTACAATTCATCCTTTTTCCACGCCTTTTCCTTTTCTGTTAAAAGAAAAAAGAAAAAAGGTGTGAGTACAATATACCTCTTCAAATTTTCTTTTTGGAAGGTTGCACTCTAGAGTTTTTTGGTCGATTTTCGACCTCAGTATCTTTTGGAGGGCAGGTGTCATTTACAGACCTGCAATTGGTGAATATTTAGTGACCTTTTGCAGTGGGTTTAAAGCTGCTGTTGTGGGAAACGGCCACAAGGATGCAGCATTTCTCCATTCCCAAATCTGGGTACTAGGGCAGCAGAGCCGTTCTGGAAGTCGTTTGCCTAGGTTGTAAATTTGAATGGAATGTGCCAGGAGAACCCCCCATAAGTTTATGTCTCATTACTCCTAGTTGGTTGTTTTAATTTTTTCAATTGGGGTAATGGTTAGAATGTTGCTTGTCCAAGGTGTACATACTCTGGTTCATCTACATATTCTATATACCTATTTATGTAGAGATCCTCTTCCCGTGTAAATTATTACACAGTGTTCTGTAAACCTTCCTTGCTATATGGTCGGTCTTTTTGATATATGTATATAATATGTATTTGTATACATATGGTAACGCTAATCTTCATGTATCCATTCCCCCCACCTTTCCTTGTAGATAAGCATAGTTTTTTTTAATAAGTCTGTGATTGACTTTCTCTGTGGAAATATGTTCATTTGTGTCAGTTATTAGAGAACGCGTATAAGTGATATCATAGGATATAGGACTTTTGCTTTCCGACTTACCTCATGTTCTGTGATTATCTCCAAGATCATCTATGGTGTCTCAAAGAGCAGTGTTTCATTGTTTTCCATGGCTAGTATTCATTGTGTACATGGGCCGCTTCTTCTTTTTCCTTTCATCTGTTGATGGACATTTTGGTTGCTTCACTGTCTTGTCTATTGTGAATAAGGCTGCAGTGCAGCTTTTGCAGCCCGGGTCTTCTTCATTCTGGTCTTCTCAGGTGAGAGGCCCATTGGTGCGCCTGCTGGATTGAATGGTACCTCAATTTTTCCTTTTCAACGCAGCTCCTTTCTGTTCTCATTATTAGCGTTTAACCCTTTTACATCTCACCAGCAGCTAGAGGGTACACAGTTCTCTAAAACCTCTTCAGCATTGATTGTTTGTCGACTTTTTGCCAACGGTCAGTCGACGGGTGTGAGTTGAAAACTTTTTGTAGATTAGATTGCATGAGTCTAATACTTCCTGAGGTTGAGCTTTTATCCATTTTCCTTTCTTTAAAAAGAGAGTGAGTAAAACTTACCTCTTCATACTAGCTTCGTGAACATTTTGCCTGTTTTGAATTTTATTTATCCATTCCCTACCTCAGCACAATTTTGAGGGCAGGCGTCCTTTACAGCCCTGAGTCCTTGTGAATGGTAAGTGACCATTAGCTGTGGGTTAAAAGCTGCTGTTGCTGGAATCGGCCACAAGGCGGCAGCATTTCTCCTTTACCAAATCTGGTTACTAGTGCAACAGAGCCTTACTGGAAGTGGTGTTCTAGGTTGTAAATTAGAATGGAATGTGAGAGGAAAAAGCCCTTTAAGTTTATGTCTCATTACTTCTTGTTGGTATTTTTAACTTAATTTTTATTTTTTATCACAGCAAACTTGATTACAATGTTTTGTTTGTTCTAGGTGTGCAAGATGTGGTTCTTTCACACATATACATATATCTATTTTTCTTCGGATCCTTTTCCCATGTCTGTTACGACACAATGTTGAGTAGTCTTCTCTTGGTATTGCGTAGGTCTTTGGTGATTATATATTTCACATGTGTTTGTATCTCTCTGTTAACCTCAATACGGTAATGTATCCAATCCTCACACCTTTCCATTTGGTGAACCATAAGTTTTTTAAATGAATCTATGATAGTGTTTCTCTGTGGAAATACCTTTGTTTGTATCATTTTTTCGGTAACACCTATATGTGATAGGATAGGATATGTGTCTTTCGCTTTCTCACTTACTCCAAGCTGCGTGATTACTTCTAGACTCATCTATGGTGCTGCAAATGGCATTGTTTCATTTTTTCACTAGCTCATATTCCATCTGTACATGGAGCAGTTCTTCTTTGTCCACCCATCTGTCGTTGGACTTTTTGGTTACTTCCATATCTTGGCGATTGTTATACTATGCAATGCAGATTTGCGTACCTGTGTCCTTCCAATTCTGTCTTCTTAGGTTATAGGTCCAGGAATAGGTCTGCTGGGTCATATGGTAGCTCAATGTTTACCTTTTAAAGGCACCTCTATTCCGTTCTCTTTAGTGGCTCTTTCCAGGTTACGTCCCACTTAAAGCGGAGGGTATGCATTTCTTCCCAGCACCTTCAGCATTTATTCTTTGTAGTTTTTGCTGATGGTTATTCTGAGTGGTGTGAGCTGATACCTCTTTGTGGTTGAATTTGCATGTGTCTCATAATGCGTTGAAATTGAGCTGTAAGACATGTCCTTTTTATTTTTCCAGCTGTGATGAGAGCTTATTTCTTCAAAGTGTTTTCTTAAAGTATGTGTCACCATTTGAAATATTTTGGCCATGATCTCCCTCAAGACATTTTGAGGGCAGGTTTCATTTACAGCCCTGCAGTACTTGTTCATATGAAGTGACCATTAGCTCAGGCTTTAAACCTGCTTTTGCAGGTAACGGCCAGAGAGCGGCAATCTTTCTACGTTCCCCTTGCTGGTACTAGGGAAACAGACCTACCGGCCAGTGGTGTTCTTCGGTTATAAATTAGAGTGCAATGTGCCCGGATAAACCCACAAATGTTGATGTCTCCTTGCTTTTCTTTGTTTTTAAATTTAATTTATATTTATTATTAGAGTAATATCCCATTGTGTACGTGGACCACTTCTTCTTGGTGCATTCCTCGGTTGATGGACATTTTCATTGCTTCCAAGTGCTGGCTATGGTAAATATTGCTGGCATACTGGTTTGCCAGCCTGTGACTTTTTGATTCTCATTTTCTCAGGTGATAGGCCAAGCAGTGGTTGTGATTGATGGACTGGTAGCTCAATGTTTCCCTTTTCAAAGCACCTACGTTGTGTTTTCGTTAGTGGCTCTTTACATGCCCCCCCTTACAGCCGAGGGTACGCATTTCTCCACACTCCCTTCACCGTTTATTTTTTGCAGCATTTTTCCTAATGGCCATTCTGACTGCTGTGTGCTGATAGGGTTTTGTAATATGGGTATGCATGTCATGAAAATTTTTAAAATTCATCATATTCCTACGCCTTTTTCTTTTCTCTTAAAAGAAAAAAACCGTGAGTACAATATAGCTCTTGAAATTGTCTTCTTCGAAGGTTGCCCTCTTCTGAATTTTTTGGTCGATTTTTGACCCCAGAAATTTTCTGGAGGCCAGGCGCCATTTACAGAACTGCAAGTTGGTGAAAATTTAGTGACCTTTTGCAGTGGGTTCAAAGCTGCTGTTGTGGGAAACGTCCACAAGGAGGTAGCATTTCTCCATTCCCCAGTCCTGGTTCTAGGGCAGCAGAGCCTTTCTGGAAGTCATTGTCCTAGGTTGTAAATTAGAATGGAATTTGCCAGGAGAAATCCCCATAAGTTTATGTCTCATTACTTCTTCTTGGTTTTTAAAATTTTTTTAATCTGGGTAAAGTTTAGAATACTGTTTGTCCTAGGTGTACACAATCTGGTTCATTTGGACATTATGTATGTCTATTAATGTACAGATCCTCTTCCCATGTAAAATATTACACTGTTCCGTCGACCTCCCTTGTTATATGTTCGGTCTTTTTGATACATGTATATAATATGTATTTGAATATGTATAGTAACACTAATCTTCATTTCTCAATTTCCCCCCTCCTTTCCTTTTAGATGAGCATAGTTTGTGTTCTACGCCTGTGAGTGTCTTTCTCTTTAGAAATATGTTCATCTGTGTCAGTTATTAGATAATGCCATAAGTGATAATATAAGATATAGGTCTTTTGCTTTCCGACCTACTTCATGTTTTGTGATTATCTCCAGGCTCATCTATGGTGCCTCAAAGAGCAGTGCTTCAATGTTTTCCATGGCTAATATTCCATTGTGTACATGGACCACTTCTTCTTGGTGCATTCCTCTGTTGATGGACATTTTCGTTGCTTCCAAGTGTTGCCTATGGTAAATATTGCTGGAGTGCAGGATTGCCAGCCTGCGATTTTTGATTTTCATTTTCTCAGGTGATAGACCCAGCAGTGGGTATGATTGATTGATTGGTATGGTAGCTCAACGTTTACCTTTTCAAGGCACCTCAATTGTGCTTTCATCAGTGGCTCTTACCACGTCCCCCTTAGAATCGAGGGTACGCATTTCTCCACAATCACGTCAGCGTTTATCGTTTGCCGCATTTTTGTTGATGGCCATTCTGACTGGTGTGAGCTGATAGGTTTTTGTAATTTGGGTTTACATGTCTGTAAAAATTCCTACAATTCATCCTTTTTCCACGCCTTTTCCTTTTCTGTTAAAAGAAAAAAGAAAAAAGGTGTGAGTACAATATACCTCTTCAAATTTTCTTTTTGGAAGGTTGCACTCTAGAGTTTTTTGGTCGATTTTCGACCTCAGTATCTTTTGGAGGGCAGGTGTCATTTACAGACCTGCAATTGGTGAATATTTAGTGACCTTTTGCAGTGGGTTTAAAGCTGCTGTTGTGGGAAACGGCCACAAGGATGCAGCATTTCTCCATTCCCAAATCTGGGTACTAGGGCAGCAGAGCCGTTCTGGAAGTCGTTTGCCTAGGTTGTAAATTTGAATGGAATGTGCCAGGAGAACCCCCCATAAGTTTATGTCTCATTACTCCTAGTTGGTTGTTTTAATTTTTTCAATTGGGGTAATGGTTAGAATGTTGCTTGTCCAAGGTGTACATACTCTGGTTCATCTACATATTCTATATACCTATTTATGTAGAGATCCTCTTCCCGTGTAAATTATTACACAGTGTTCCGTAAACCTTCCTTGCTATATGGTCGGTCTTTTTGATATATGTATATAATATGTATTTGTATACATATGGTAACGCTAATCTTCATTTATCCATTCCCCCCCACCTTTCCTTGTAGATAAGCATAGTTTTTTTTAATAAGTCTGTGATTGACTTTCTCTGTGGAAATATGTTCATTTGTGTCAGTTACTAGAGAACGCGTATAAGTGATATCATAGGATATAGGACTTTTGCTTTCCGACTTACCTCATGTTCTGTGATTATCTCCAAGATCATCTATGGTGTCTCAAAGAGCAGTGTTTCATTGTTTTCCATGGCTAGTATTCATTGTGTACATGGGCCGCTTCTTCTTTTTCCTTTCATCTGTTGATGGACATTTTGGTTGCTTCACTGTCTTGTCTATTGTGAATAAGGCTGCAGTGCAGCTTTTGCAGCCCGGGTCTTCTTCATTCTGGTCTTCTCAGGTGAGAGGCCCATTGGTGCGCCTGCTGGATTGAATGGTACCTCAATTTTTCCTTTTCAACGCAGCTCCTTTCTGTTCTCATTATTAGCGTTTAACCCTTTTACATCTCACCAGCAGCTAGAGGGTACACAGTTCTCTAAAACCTCTTCAGCATTGATTGTTTGTAGACTTTTTGCCAACGGTCAGTCGACGGGTGTGAGTTGAAAACTTTTTGTAGATTAGATTGCATGAGTCTAATACTTCCTGAGGTTGAGCTTTTATCCATTTTCCTTTCTTTGAAAAGAGAGTGAGTAAAACTTACCTCTTCATACGAGCTTCGTGAACATTTTGCCTGTTTTGAATTTTTTTTATCCATTCCCTACTTCAGCACAATTTGAGGGCAGGTGTCCTTTACAGCCCTGAGTCCTTGTGAATGGTAAGTGACCATTAGCTGTGGGTTAAAAGCTGCTGTTGCGGGAATCGGCCACAAGGCGGCAGCATTTCTCCTTTACCAAATCTGGTTACTAGGGCAACAGAGCCTTAGTGGAAGTGGTGTTCTAGGTTGTAAATTAGAATGGAATGTGCGAGGAAAAAGCCCTTTAAGTTTATGTCTCATTACTTCTTGTTGGTATTTTTAACTTAATTTTTATTTTTTATCACAGCAAACTTGATTACAATGTTTTGTTTGTTCTAGGTGTGCAAGATGTGGTTCTTTCACACATATACATATATCTATTTTTCTTCGGATCCTTTTCCCATGTCTGTTACGACACAATGTTGAGTAGTCTTCTCTTGGTATAGCGTAGGTCTTTGGTGATTATATATTTCACATGTGTTTGTATCTCTCTGTTAACCTCAATACGGTAATGTATCCAATCCTCACACCTTTCCATTTGGTGAACCATAAGTTTTTTAAATGAATCTATGATAGTGTTTCTCTGTGGAAATACCTTTGTTTGTATCATTTTTTCGGTAACACCTATATGTGATAGGATAGGATATGTGTCTTTCGCTTTCTCACTTACTCCAAGCTGCGTGATTACTTCTAGACTCATCTATGGTGCTGCAAATGGCATTGTTTCATTTTTTCACTAGCTCATATTCCATCTGTACATGGAGCAGTTCTTCTTTGTCCACCCATCTGTCGTTGGACTTTTTGGTTACTTCCATATCTTGGCTATTGTTATACTATGCAATGCAGATTTGCGTACCTGTGTCCTTCCAATTCTGTCTTCTTAGGTTATAGGTCCAGGAATAGGTCTGCTGGGTCATATGGTAGCTCAATGTTTACCTTTTAAAGGCACCTCTATTCCGTTCTCTTTAGTGGCTCTTTCCAGGTTACGTCCCACTTAAAGCGGAGGGTATGCATTTCTTCCCAGCACCTTCAGCATTTATTCTTTGTAGTTTTTGCTGATGGTTATTCTGAGTGGTGTGAGCTGATACCTCTTTGTGGTTGAATTTGCATGTGTCTCATAATGCGTTGAAATTGAGCTGTAAGACATGTCCTTTTTATTTTTCCAGCTGTGATGAGAGCTTATTTCTTCAAAGTGTTTTCTTCAAGTATGTGTCACCATTTGAAATATTTTGGCCATGATCTCCCTCAAGACATTTTGAGGGCAGGTTTCATTTACAGCCCTGCAGTACTTGTTCATATGAAGTGACCATTAGCTCAGGCTTTAAACCTGCTTTTGCAGGTAACGGCCAGAGAGCGGCAATCTTTCTACGTTCCCCTTGCTGGTACTAGGGAAACAGACCTACCGGCCAGTGGTGTTCTTCGGTTATAAATTAGAGTGCAATGTGCCCGGATAAACCCACAAATGTTGATGTCTCCTTGCTTTTCTTTGTTTTTAAATTTAATTTATATTTATTATTAGAGTAATATTCCATTGTGTACGTGGACCACTTCTTCTTGGTGCATTCCTCGGTTGATGGACATTTTCATTGCTTCCAAGTGCTGGCTATGGTAAATATTGCTGGCATACTGGTTTGCCAGCCTGTGACTTTTTGATTCTCATTTTCTCAGGTGATAGGCCAAGCAGTGGTTGTGATTGATGGACTGGTAGCTCAATGTTTCCCTTTTCAAAGCACCTACGTTGTGTTTTCGTTAGTGGCTCTTTACATGCCCCCCCTTACAGCCGAGGGTACGCATTTCTCCACACTCCCTTCACCGTTTATTTTTTGCAGCATTTTTCCTAATGGCCATTCTGACTGCTGTGAGCTGATAGGGTTTTGTAATATGGGTATGCATGTCATGAAAATTTTTAAAATTCATCATATTCCTACGCCTTTTTCTTTTCTCTTAAAAGAAAAAAACCGTGAGTACAATATAGCTCTTGAAATTGTCTTCTTCGAAGGTTGCCCTCTTCTGAATTTTTTGGTCGATTTTTGACCCCAGAAATTTTCTGGAGGCCAGGCGCAATTTACAGAACTGCAAGTTGGTGAAAATTTAGTGACCTTTTGCAGTGGGTTCAAAGCTGCTGTTGTGGGAAACGTCCACAAGGAGGTAGCATTTCTCCATTCCCCAGTCCTGGTTCTAGGGCAGCAGAGCCTTTCTGGAAGTCATTGTCCTAGGTTGTAAATTAGAATGGAATTTGCCAGGAGAAATCCCCATAAGTTTATGTCTCATTACTTCTTCTTGGTTTTTAAAATTTTTTTAATCTGGGTAAAGTTTAGAATACTGTTTGTCCTAGGTGTACACAATCTGGTTCATTTGGACATTATGTATGTCTATTAATGTACAGATCCTCTTCCCATGTAAAATATTACACTGTTCCGTCGACCTCCCTTGTTATATGTTCGGTCTTTTTGATACATGTATATAATATGTATTTGAATATGTATAGTAACACTAATCTTCATTTCTCAATTTCCCCCTCCTTTCCTTTTAGATGAGCATAGTTTGTGTTCTACGCCTGTGAGTGTCTTTCTCTTTAGAAATATGTTCATCTGTGTCAGTTATTAGATAATGCCATAAGTGATAATATAAGATATAGGTCTTTTGCTTTCCGACCTACTTCATGTTTTGTGATTATCTCCAGGCTCATCTATGGTGCCTCAAAGAGCAGTGCTTCAATGTTTTCCATGGCTAATATTCCATTGTGTACATGGACCACTTCTTCTTGGTGCATTCCTCTGTTGATGGACATTTTCGTTGCTTCCAAGTGTTGCCTATGGTAAATATTGCTGGAGTGCAGGATTGCCAGCCTGCGATTTTTGATTTTCATTTTCTCAGGTGATAGACCCAGCAGTGGGTATGATTGATTGATTGGTATGGTAGCTCAACGTTTACCTTTTCAAGGCACCTCAATTGTGCTTTCATCAGTGGCTCTTACCACGTCCCCCTTAGAATCGAGGGTACGCATTTCTCCACAATCACGTCAGCGTTTATCGTTTGCCGCATTTTTGTTGATGGCCATTCTGACTGGTGTGAGCTGATAGGTTTTTGTAATTTGGGTTTACATGTCTGTAAAAATTCCTACAATTCATCCTTTTTCCACGCCTTTTCCTTTTCTGTTAAAAGAAAAAAGAAAAAAGGTGTGAGTACAATATACCTCTTCAAATTTTCTTTTTGGAAGGTTGCACTCTAGAGTTTTTTGGTCGATTTTCGACCTCAGTATCTTTTGGAGGGCAGGTGTCATTTACAGACCTGCAATTGGTGAATATTTAGTGACCTTTTGCAGTGGGTTTAAAGCTGCTGTTGTGGGAAACGGCCACAAGGATGCAGCATTTCTCCATTCCCAAATCTGGGTACTAGGGCAGCAGAGCCGTTCTGGAAGTCGTTTGCCTAGGTTGTAAATTTGAATGGAATGTGCCAGGAGAACCCCCCCATAAGTTTATGTCTCATTACTCCTAGTTGGTTGTTTTAATTTTTTCAATTGGGGTAATGGTTAGAATGTTGCTTGTCCAAGGTGTACATACTCTGGTTCATCTACATATTCTATATACCTATTTATGTAGAGATCCTCTTCCCGTGTAAATTATTACACAGTGTTCCGTAAACCTTCCTTGCTATATGGTCGGTCTTTTTGATATATGTATATAATATGTATTTGTATACATATGGTAACGCTAATCTTCATTTATCCATTCCCCCCCACCTTTCCTTGTAGATAAGCATAGTTTTTTTTAATAAGTCTGTGATTGACTTTCTCTGTGGAAATATGTTCATTTGTGTCAGTTACTAGAGAACGCGTATAAGTGATATCATAGGATATAGGACTTTTGCTTTCCGACTTACCTCATGTTCTGTGATTATCTCCAAGATCATCTATGGTGTCTCAAAGAGCAGTGTTTCATTGTTTTCCATGGCTAGTATTCATTGTGTACATGGGCCGCTTCTTCTTTTTCCTTTCATCTGTTGATGGACATTTTGGTTGCTTCACTGTCTTGTCTATTGTGAATAAGGCTGCAGTGCAGCTTTTGCAGCCCGGGTCTTCTTCATTCTGGTCTTCTCAGGTGAGAGGCCCATTGGTGCGCCTGCTGGATTGAATGGTACCTCAATTTTTCCTTTTCAACGCAGCTCCTTTCTGTTCTCATTATTAGCGTTTAACCCTTTTACATCTCACCAGCAGCTAGAGGGTACACAGTTCTCTAAAACCTCTTCAGCATTGATTGTTTGTAGACTTTTTGCCAACGGTCAGTCGACGGGTGTGAGTTGAAAACTTTTTGTAGATTAGATTGCATGAGTCTAATACTTCCTGAGGTTGAGCTTTTATCCATTTTCCTTTCTTTGAAAAGAGAGTGAGTAAAACTTACCTCTTCATACGAGCTTCGTGAACATTTTGCCTGTTTTGAATTTTTTTTATCCATTCCCTACTTCAGCACAATTTGAGGGCAGGTGTCCTTTACAGCCCTGAGTCCTTGTGAATGGTAAGTGACCATTAGCTGTGGGTTAAAAGCTGCTGTTGCGGGAATCGGCCACAAGGCGGCAGCATTTCTCCTTTACCAAATCTGGTTACTAGGGCAACAGAGCCTTAGTGGAAGTGGTGTTCTAGGTTGTAAATTAGAATGGAATGTGCGAGGAAAAGCCCTTTAAGTTTATGTCTCATTACTTCTTGTTGGTATTTTTAACTTAATTTTTATTTTTTATCACAGCAAACTTGATTACAATGTTTTGTTTGTTCTAGGTGTGCAAGATGTGGTTCTTTCACACATATACATATATCTATTCTTCTTCGGATCCTTTTCCCATGTCTGTTACGACACAATGTTGAGTAGTCTTCTCTTGGTATAGCGTAGGTCTTTGGTGATTATATATTTCACATGTGTTTGTATCTCTCTGTTAACCTCAATACGGTAATGTATCCAATCCTCACACCTTTCCATTTGGTGAACCATAAGTTTTTTAAATGAATCTATGATAGTGTTTCTCTGTGGAAATACCTTTGTTTGTATCATTTTTTCGGTAACACCTATATGTGATAGGATAGGATATGTGTCTTTCGCTTTCTCACTTACTCCAAGCTGCGTGATTACTTCTAGACTCATCTATGGTGCTGCAAATGGCATTGTTTCATTTTTTCACTAGCTCATATTCCATCTGTACATGGAGCAGTTCTTCTTTGTCCACCCATCTGTCGTTGGACTTTTTGGTTACTTCCATATCTTGGCGATTGTTATACTATGCAATGCAGATTTGCGTACCTGTGTCCTTCCAATTCTGTCTTCTTAGGTTATAGGTCCAGGAATAGGTCTGCTGGGTCATATGGGAGCTCAATGTTTACCTTTTAAAGGCACCTCTATTCCGTTCTCTTTAGTGGCTCTTTCCAGGTTACGTCCCACTTAAAGCGGAGGGTATGCATTTCTTCCCAGCACCTTCAGCATTTATTCTTTGTAGTTTTTGCTGATGGTTATTCTGAGTGGTGTGAGCTGATACCTCTTTGTGGTTGAATTTGCATGTGTCTCATAATGCGTTGAAATTGAGCTGTAAGACATGTCCTTTTTATTTTTCCAGCTGTGATGAGAGCTTATTTCTTCAAAGTGTTTTCTTCAAGTATGTGTCACCATTTGAAATATTTTGGCCATGATCTCCCTCAAGACATTTTGAGGGCAGGTTTCATTTACAGCCCTGCAGTACTTGTTCATGTGAAGTGACCATTAGCTCAGGCTTTAAACCTGCTTTTGCAGGTAACGGCCAGAGAGCGGCAATCTTTCTACGTTCCCCTTGCTGGTACTAGGGAAACAGACCTACCGGCCAGTGGTGTTCTTCGGTTATAAAATTAGAGTGCAATGTGCCGGATAAACCCACAAATGTTGATGTCTCCTTGCTTTTCTTTGTTTTTAAATTTAATTTATATTTATTATTAGAGTAATATTCCATTGTGTACGTGGACCACTTCTTCTTGGTGCATTCCTCGGTTGATGGACATTTTCATTGCTTCCAAGTGCTGGCTATGGTAAATATTGCTGGCATACTGGTTTGCCAGCCTGTGACTTTTGATTCTCATTTTCTCAGGTGATAGGCCAAGCAGTGGTTGTGATTGATGGACTGGTAGCTCAATGTTTCCCTTTTCAAAGCACCTACGTTGTGTTTTCGTTAGTGGCTCTTTACATGCCCCCCCTTACAGCCGAGGGTACGCATTTCTCCACACTCCCTTCACCGTTTATTTTTTGCAGCATTTTTCCTAATGGCCATTCTGACTGCTGTGAGCTGATAGGGTTTTGTAATATGGGTATGCATGTCATGAAAATTTTTAAAATTCATCATATTCCTACGCCTTTTTCTTTTCTCTTAAAAGAAAAAAACCGTGAGTACAATATAGCTCTTGAAATTGTCTTCTTCGAAGGTTGCCCTCTTCTGAATTTTTTGGTCGATTTTTGACCCCAGAAATTTTCTGGAGGCCAGGCGCAATTTACAGAACTGCAAGTTGGTGAAAATTTAGTGACCTTTTGCAGTGGGTTCAAAGCTGCTGTTGTGGGAAACGTCCACAAGGAGGTAGCATTTCTCCATTCCCCAGTCCTGGTTCTAGGGCAGCAGAGCCTTTCTGGAAGTCATTGTCCTAGGTTGTAAATTAGAATGGAATTTGCCAGGAGAAATCCCCATAAGTTTATGTCTCATTACTTCTTCTTGGTTTTTAAAATTTTTTTAATCTGGGTAAAGTTTAGAATACTGTTTGTCCTAGGTGTACACAATCTGGTTCATTTGGACATTATGTATGTCTATTAATGTACAGATCCTCTTCCCATGTAAAATATTACACTGTTCCGTCGACCTCCCTTGTTATATGTTCGGTCTTTTTGATACATGTATATAATATGTATTTGAATATGTATAGTAACACTAATCTTCATTTCTCAATTTCCCCCTCCTTTCCTTTTAGATGAGCATAGTTTGTGTTCTACGCCTGTGAGTGTCTTTCTCTTTAGAAATATGTTCATCTGTGTCAGTTATTAGATAATGCCATAAGTGATAATATAAGATATAGGTCTTTTGCTTTCCGACCTACTTCATGTTTGTGATTATCTCCAGGCTCATCTATGGTGCCTCAAAGAGCAGTGCTTCAATGTTTTCCATGGCTAATATTCCATTGTGTACATGGACCACTTCTTCTTGGTGCATTCCTCTGTTGATGGACATTTTCGTTGCTTCCAAGTGTTGCCTATGGTAAATATTGCTGGAGTGCAGGATTGCCAGCCTGCGATTTTTGATTTTCATTTTCTCAGGTGATAGACCCAGCAGTGGGTATGATTGATTGATTGGTATGGTAGCTCAACGTTTACCTTTTCAAGGCACCTCAATTGTGCTTTCATTAGTGGCTCTTACCACGTCCCCCTTAGAATCGAGGGTACGCATTTCTCCACAATCACGTCAGCGTTTATCGTTTGCCGCATTTTTGTTGATGGCCATTCTGACTGGTGTGAGCTGATAGGTTTTTGTAATTTGGGTTTACATGTCTGTAACAATTCCTACAATTCATCCTTTTTCCACGCCTTTTCCTTTTCTGTTAAAAGAAAAAAGAAAAAAGGTGTGAGTACAATATACCTCTTCAAATTTTCTTTTTGGAAGGTTGCACTCTAGAGTTTTTTGGTCGATTTTCGACCTCAGTATCTTTTGGAGGGCAGGTGTCATTTACAGACCTGCAATTGGTGAATATTTAGTGACCTTTTGCAGTGGGTTTAAAGCTGCTGTTGTGGGAAACGGCCACAAGGATGCAGCATTTCTCCATTCCCAAATCTGGGTACTAGGGCAGCAGAGCCGTTCTGGAAGTCGTTTGCCTAGGTTGTAAATTTGAATGGAATGTGCCAGGAGAACCCCCCATAAGTTTATGTCTCATTACTCCTAGTTGGTTGTTTTAATTTTTTCAATTGGGGTAATGGTTAGAATGTTGCTTGTCCAAGGTGTACATACTCTGGTTCATCTACATATTCTATATACCTATTTATGTAGAGATCCTCTTCCCGTGTAAATTATTAC